>NC_046324.1:49097161-49410661 GCF_009819535.1 Lacerta agilis
TGTTCCTGCTTGGCAGGGGGTTGGACTTGATGGCCCTTGTGGTCTCTTCCAACTCTATGATTCTATGGTTTGCGAACTTTACCTCAGTCTAAGAATGGAATCCGAACGGTGGAAGGGCACCGACAGTGGGAGGCCTCATTACGGAAAGCGTGCCGTGGTTTAAGAACGGTTTCGGTTTAAGAACGGACGTCCGGAACAGATTAAGTTCGTAAACCGAACTCTCTGTACTCTCTCCCCCAAAATCTGGTACAGGCCCACCACAAGTGGAAATGGGTGCCCTTATTTTGCCAACGATATGGTGAGAGACTCCAATTCATATAATTCAGGAGGAGGCTAATGCCAAACTCCTTTTGGGACTAGAGGCCAAGATTTTGGCCCAGAAACCCAAGGATGTATATTAACTTGCCTGGGATTTTTCTTCTCCCATTCCTTCGTGCTTGGCTGCTGGCCAGATTTGTCTGGGAGCCCAATATATCTAACTATCTATCTATAGACACATCCTGGATCCTGTTGACAGGTAACCTGTTGTCAGCAGTTCAAGGCATGTTTGGTTTCCAAAGGTTTAGGCCAAGCTAAATATCTGACCATGTTTCCCCTTCCAAGGATTTTTGGCCTCACTGTTGTTGCCACACCCTCCCAGCTCCAATAGCTGTGCTGGGCATCCGGGCACCTTGCGAATGCATGATGTCATGGGAGCCAGGGCGATGTAGTGGTTAGAGTCAGGCTAGGTCCTAGGAGGCCAGGGTTCGAATCCCTACTCAGCCATGAAGATCTCTGGGTGACCTTGGAGTCAGTCACAGCCTAAACTACCTCACAGGGTTGTTGTGTAGATTTAAATAATATATATTTTTTGTCCAGTAGCACCTTAGAGACCTTGTTCTGGGTATAAGCTTTCGTGTGCATGCACACTTTTTCAAATACCAGATTTCTTGCATGCACACGAAAGCTGATACGCAGAACAAACTTAGTTGGTTTCTAAGGTGCTACTGGACACACACCACACACACACACACACACACACTGCGTCAAACCAACACGGCTACCTACCTGAATGTGTAGATTAAATGAGAGGACACCACCTCAAGCTCTTTAGAGGAAAAAGTGGTTATAATAGGGCTTTAATATAAGGATAGGTCAGTCACTAGAGTGTGAGACTCTTAATCTCAGGGTTGTGGGTTCGACTCCCACAATGGTGAAAGATTCCATCATTGCAGAGGGTTGGAATAGATGATCATCGTGGTCCCTTCCAACTCTATGATTCTGTGGCACGTGATCAGTAAATCAATAAATGAGTGTCTTTCCGGAAGCATATTAACTAGATCTCTCAGGCTTTCTTAATGGTGACTTCATCCTGGAAGCAATTTGACAGATAAAATGATTGACATTATCTAAGGGCTGGGAAATAATAATAATAATAATAATGATAACCTTTGGACCAATGTATGTTTGGGTCTCACATCCCCCCTCCCTTTTCTCATGTGAATGCTATTGATTCCCAGAAGTTTTTTGAGCTGGTCTCCCAGGTTACCTACCATTTAATCTGCATCACTGTGGGGGCCGAGCCGCCTGTCAGTGAAGGATGTCATGTGTCATCCAGCTGCGGCTGTCTAGGTCTGGTTTGTACATCCCTCTCCTGAATCCCCTCTCCGGGGGAGCTTTGGCCAGCTAACAAGGCGTGACCATCTTCAGGGCAGACGTGAGACAAGTGAATCTTGACATACCACCATCCTTGACATTCTGCAAGGTGGGCGCTTAGGGTTAATTGAGATCAGCATTTTTTGGAGGGGCAAGAGGGGAGCCAAAAAAATCCAAGGTTAGCTGCTCTCTCCTCCATCTTCAACAGACAACCCATTTCAGATCGACAACCTGTTTTGAAGCTGGACATTCACAAAGTGTTCTCCAAATAGTTGTATAGACATCCAGTTATATTGTTAAGTGCAAACCCAGACTCTGAGCAACAGGAGACTCTGCAGTTACACACAGTTTGGTTTCCTTGGAATGCAGGCCAATGGAGATGATGCCGTCTTCGGGATATATGATTTTATTTATACACAGATAAAACCGTAACCGTTGGGAGGAGAGCATAGAGAGGAATCGCCATGGTGCATCTGCAGCAGCACAACCGGACGCCTTCCTCTGCCCCAGCTGCAACAAAACATGTCTCTCCTGTATCGGTCTCTACAGCCACAGCAGGCATAGCAACCTTCCAATAGTTTGACTTCTCCCCCAAAGGCGCTTATCCTCCATAGTCTCCTGAGACAGGCAGATGCCAGTAACAGCAACAGATAAAACCTGAGAATAGGATAGAACACCCCAAGAGCCCTTGCCTCCCCTGGAATTGCATTTTGCCCCCCTCACTTCCCTCTACAGCACATGGAGAAGCCGACTTCCTGACCATTGGACCCGCTATTGGTTAGAGCATTTGTTTGAAGCAGATGTACACTGACCGAGTTTCAAAGGTGCTGTAGCAGGGGGTAGGACTAGATGCCCTTTGGAGACTCTTCCACCCCTATGAATCTAAAGCCATGGTATTCAATGGGATTTGCTCTCTTGCCAGTGCTTTTAGGACTGCAGCCTTCAAGCACCCAGATTTCAAACTGAGGCAAAGTAACATCCGCTCAGCAACCAAAGCTGATTCCCACCCTGCTTCCCACTCTTATTTCAAAGCTATTTTTGTGTTTGTATCAGAAGGCACCTGGCCAAATTGGTTGACAGTTGGTGCTGTGGGTTAAACCACAGAGTCTAGGGCTTGCTGATCAGAAGGTCGGCGGTTTGAATCCCTGCCACGGGGTGAGCTCCCGTTGTTCGGTCCCTGCTCCTGCCCACCTAACAGTTCGAAAGCACGTCAAAGTGCAAGTAGATAAATAGGGACTGCACCAGCGGGAAGGTAAATGGCATTTCCGTGCGCTGCTCTGGTTTGCCAGAAGCGGCTTTGTCATGCTGGCCACATGACCCGGAAGCTGTCTGCGGACAAACGCTGGCTCCCTCGGCCTATAGAGCGAGATGAGTGCTGCAACCCCAGAGTCGGACACTGGACCTGATGGGCAGGGATCCCTTTACCTTTACCTATATATTGCTGCAAACATTTCTGAGATCATGGTCTTTCCAATGAGTGACTCCTCTCCAGGTTTGTTAATTGCCATACTTTTAAATGTTGTGAGGATCCTATGCCCTTTTTAAAAAAAAATTGAGGGGGAAGTTATTGGCTTGTTGTTTTTATTTTGATTATGTATTTTGTGGTTTCATATTTTGATTTTATTCTGTGAACCACCCTGAAACCTCAGGTATGGGGTGGTATAAATTAAATTGACTGTCTCAAGGCAAATCTAAAAAAATGTAGTATAAACACCAACAATTGGGAAACATTGGCCTGCGAGTGCTCCGGTTGGAGAACAGCCTTTACCAAAGGTGTCGTGGACTCTCAAACTCAGGGCGAAAGGGAGAAATGTTGCTAAGAGGAAGGCACATTTGGCAAACCCTCACCGTGATCATCTCCTGCCCGGAAAGCTATGTCCCCACGGTGGAAGGACGTGGATCCAGAATTGGCCTCCACTGTCACTTACGGACTCATTGTTAAAACCGTGTTTATGGAAGACAATCTTACTCAGCTACAAGTGGTTGTCAAGAAAGAAGATAAATTAAACACACACACACACACACCACAGCAACAACAACAACATTTCACCTGTGAAAATCTGGAGCCTGAATTTCAGGTTTAAAAACCTGGTGAAGTGGATTATTTTAGAAATGGTGGGGGTTTGGTTTTTTTTTTTTTTTTAGGATAAACATAAACATAGAAAGCTCACGGTGGTACTCTTCTTACACCACAAGACGGGCTCCCTGTCTGACCTTCCTGCTGATTTATCTGCAGGCATCCCTGGATTTATGAAGAGCAGCCAGCGTGACTTCGAAAGTAATGAGTTTTGCAGATGGCGGAGCTTCTCTCAGGTTGCAGTCCTGTGGGAGAGGGGCGGCGCAGAGAGTCCCTGCTCTGTTTGTAAACAGAGGCAGGGTGATTAAGATAGAAAAGGGCTGGTAATTAAATTAAAGCCAAGGAAGTTGTCAGAGATGGGATTAAAGGCTTCGCCAGGCATCCCAGCCTTTAAAGCCATCAAACAGGAGAATTCCAGTATTGCTACTGGGCCTGTAGAGAGGTGGCTGGCGGGGTTTGAATTTCATTGCGATGACTTAATTGCTCTTCTGGTTTCATCTGGCAAACAGAGACCAATTACAGTAGACTGGGTCAAGAAGAAAGGGGCTGAAGAGGCCAGATCCTATAATAGGGTATCTAGGTAAAAAAAAGGTTAAGGACCCCTAGATGGTTAAGTCCAGTCAAAGACGATGGTCAAGTCCAAAGGCGAGGGTTAGTCCAGAGTTTGTCCACAGACAGCTTTCCAGGTCATGTGGCCAGCATGTAAACCGCTACTGGCGCAATGGAACACTGTGTGGAAACCAGAGCACACGGAAATGCCGTTTACCTTCCCGCCACAGCGGTACCTATTTATCTATCTGCACTGGTATGCTTTCAAACTGCTAGGTTGGCAGGAGCTGGGACAGAACAATGGGAGTTCACCCCATTGTGGGGATTTGAACCGCTAACCTTCTGATTGGCAAGCCCAAGAGGTTCAGTGGTTTAGACCACAGCGCCACCCGCATCCTGCAATGGGGTATCTAGAGCATGGGTAGGCAAACTATGGAAGAATGAGTAACAAAAGGTTTGCTTCTCTCCGTTTTCTTTCCCCTTCTTAATCCCAGTTCTCCACCTTGCCAAATCAGCCTGCGAGGTCCAAAAATGTGCAGATTTTTCCACTGTCCTGTCTGTGACTGTCCCTAATGCACACATTTCATGAGCAACCTTTCCTAATATAATACATTTTGCACATTATTTTTAGCCATGACGTGCATTTCACACCCATCTCCCCAAATCGACGCTTCTTTGCAGACATTTTTGCTGCATGGGAGAAATGCTTCGTGATGTCCAGAAACATGGAGAATTCTGCAGGATCTTCGCGCATTTTGGACTGTGCATTGTTTCGGAAAGCCCTAATCAGGTTAGTTCGCTTTAACAGGAGAATGGAACCAATTTTCTTCCCTGTCCCTTTATTAGCCAGGCAAGTGACTGAAGACAAGAGCTTCTGTTTCTTGGCTGGAGGATAAGGGAGGATTATTGCACTCTGCCCCCCCCTTCCCTTCATGCATAACTCTCCAATTAGTGCCCTGTCTCCTTTTTCTCTTCTTCAAAGCTTCAAGAGCCATTAATCTGCTTTGGGGCATTAGTGCTGGGCCTGAGCATCATAAGATCATTTCTCCTTTCACCTTCCCACCAGGGTCCCACACGCTCTAATAGTTTTTCAGTCTTCTGTCATGCATGCAAAATGCTCAACAGGCCTTTGGGTGCTGCTGACCCCCATCCGCTTGGGCTCTGGCCCTTTGAGGTTTAGTGGAGGGCGACCCCCAAAGGGATGGGGTAGGAGTGAGAAGATTGCAAAGGCAGGATTCCTTGCTAGGTAAGAGGGCATCGCGACTAGCATGAGTTTGGCCAAACTGCGGGAGGCAGTGGGGATAGGGGTGCCTGGCGTGCTCTGGTCCATGGGGTCACGAAGATCGGACACGACTGAACAACAACAAGAGGGCATCATCTACTTGTAGAGCTGAGAGCCTGCCTCCCCAGAGACAGGCTCTGGAGATGCTTCCGGAGAGAAAGAAATGATACCATCCAATACTAGCAGCCTTCCCTAGATCTCCAGAACACAAATGGTCATGCATGATGGGAGTTGTAGTCCAAAACATCCTGTACTAGGAAAGAATCTGCCCTTATTCCCTTATGGGGTACACAAGAGCCCTTGCAAATCCTTTGCAGGTTCTCCGTTGGTAGGAGTAAAAAACAGAGGCCAACCAGAGAAGATTGAGAAGCAAAGCAGATAGTAAGCTTGTCTTTATTGAAGCTGTTGCAACAATGGTGTTTCTAAGGGGAAAAGACCCAGAACAACTAAGTTTGCTCTTTGTATAAGACCCAGAACAACTAAGTTTCATATCAAGAACAAACTTAGTTGGTCTCTAAGGTGCTACTGGAAGGAATTTTTTATTTTTTATTTTGTTTTGTTGTGGGGGAGGAAGGGAAAGGAGAATGTTAGCCGCTTTGAGACTCCTTTGGGTAGTGATAAAGCAGGGTATCAAATCCAAACTCCTCTCTTCTTCTTCTTCTTCTTCTCTTCTTCTTTTCTCTTCTTTTCTTTTCTTCTTCTTCTTCTTCTTGGCTATCTGTAGGCCTTGAGCAATAAATGCCTCCTTAACACATTCCAAGCAAGAGCTGATAAGAAGTAATTAACGAGTCCCTAACAAATAGACAAAGGAAGAGATTCAACTTCAAAAACCAGTTGATGGACTGCAAACTACAGTAGCTTTCTTTAGCATAACACTTGATAGGTTCTAGCAGGGAAACAGAGACAGCAAGCACAATTTTCATACAGAAGCGAATATAGCTGGTTATTTTATATAAAACAGGATCCCTAATCATTTCTGATCCCACACTGTGGCTGTAGAAACCGATATGGGAGAGATATGTTTTGTTGCAGCTGGGGCAGGTGAAGGCATTGCTAGTCACCTGACTGTCTCTGTCCAGGCGCTGCAGCCATCTGCAAGGGATTCCCACACGATGGAGTTGACGTTCCCAGTCTTCATGTCATGTTTGCAAACATCTCTGTAATGCAGAGTTGGTGTGCCAATGGGCCCGGTATTGAAGCCAGCTCCCTGCAGAACACTTCCTTGGGGATCCTGCCATCTTCCATTCTCTGCACGTGACCGAGCCAGTGTAGACGTCGCACAGTAGCATAAAAAACAGAAGAATGGCCTCTGCTGTGTTGGCACACACGTTCTTCCCAGCACTGGAATAAAATTTGGGAACTGTTTCCAGTTTTCTATGGCAAAACTCCTTGAGTATTATACAGATGGTACTGCACTCCTTTGCAAAATTGCAAGTCAAACATGTTTTCTACTGTATCACCTAATAAAATTGGTTGCAATAAACTTGGTACATATTATCATTTATGGTGGGAATGTCAGCTGGTGCAATATTTTTGGAATTTACATGTGACAGAAATGATAAACATTACTAAAGAAACTATTGTAGGTGTCCAAAATTAATGTTGCTGATATTTTTTGATACCATTGTAAATGTACTGTCGAAAGAATTAGTCTAATGTATGATCTTGGCAGCAGGACTAGTAATTGCAACTCAATGGAAAACAGTGCAAAAATCTAACACTGAATGGAATATGGCTATAATGGAGAAAATCAGGCACAATTCAAGATTTCGACAAAGACTAGAACCTCCAGATACTTCTTATATGATTTTTGACATATACAACAGAAACATCATTTTCAAGACTCTAGTCACAAGCGTGGGAAATCTGGAACTATGGCTTGATATCTGAGAAAGTTGACCATCTTTACTTTTAACTCATGTGCAAATACTAATTCTATGCGCCTGTCTTATAGTATTGTCGTTCACCTTTTAGTTTGTTTCTGTTGTCATAACTGCTCTCTCATTATAAAATGGAATATTAATAAAAAAATATTATTTAAAAGATGAGTCATTCTGGATCAGGCCTGTGGCCCATCTTGTCCAGCATCCTAGTCTCATGGTGGCCAACCCGATGCTCCAATGGGAAGCCCAGAAGCAGGTTGGTTGGAGGCAGAGCACAGACATCCCAGGTAGTGTGCACTGATATTCTCCAGGAACCAGGAACCATCACTGTGAACCCAGATCACCTGAGCCACGTGAAATCCTTCCTGTCAGGTGATGCCAATTTCCTTACAGAACCTGACCATCCGCCGCCAGGATATTGGATGGTCTCGGCTGCCTGGACAGGATCCAGAGAACTTGCCAGTTCCCAAGATCTCAGAAAAGAATGGCAACCATCCCTGCTCTGAATGAAAGAACTGTGAAACGCTGAGCTCATGCTCCAAGCTCAGCAAGGAGGCCAAACCATTAATTCTGTGAATGAGCTTGAGGAACTCCTTAAGGTCCAAACTACGAAAATCTCAATTCCCTCCTGTTGCCCCAGAAACCAGGCGGAAGAGAGATGCATTTTTCTCTCTCTTCTGCTTTGAGTTCAGCCTCCTTGGTGGGCACTTTTGCCGGCTGGGAAAGAGTCCAGCTTTTCTTTCTTTCTTTCTTAAAAGAAGGAGGGAGGGGGCTCTTCCTGGAAAGATTTCTAGATTTCAAAGCTGCCTGGCACGGCGTCTATGGATCAGAGGTGGCTCCGTGGGACTCTGGCAGCTTTGTAATTTGAAACAGTGGGATTAGCGTGGCCCAGCCAGCAGCTCTGGTTATTCAAAAGAGCGGCAGACTGGGCTGGAGAGGCAAGCCTGCATTCCAAGAACCTCCTCCGTCCAGACCAGAAGGAGGAAGTGGGACAAAGGGCCAAGACGACAAAGCTCTTGGGAGAAACTCGGAGCACACTTTCTGCTTGCGGAATAAGTTCCCTTGGATACGGTTTCTATTCCAGCTCTACCGTTCTGATTTAGGGCAGCCAGATCTCCCGCTTTCTAAAAGGCACCCCTCTATTTGAAGGAGGCGTCAGGGGACAGCCATCTGTTCAAAGGAGTCATAGAACCATAGAATGGTAGAGTTGGAAGGGAGCTGAGGGGTCATCTAGTCCAACCCCCTGCAATGCAGGAATCAAAGCTAAGTCCACAAATCTAAAGTAGTTTAATAAGCCTATGAAGGTTTTTTTTTTTTTTTAAGGTAAAAGATCCCTGGACAGTTAAATCCAGTCAAAGGCGACTATGGGGCTGTGGCGCTCATCTCGCTTTCAGGCCAAGGGAGCCGATGTTTGTCCACAGACAGCTTTCTGGGTCATGTGGCCAGCAGGACTAAACCGCTTCCTTCCCGCCGGAGGGGTACCTATTTATCTACTTGCACTGGCATGCCTTTGAACTGCTAGGTTGGAAGGAGCTGGGACAGAGCAACGGGAGCTCACTCTATTGCAGGGATTCGAACCACCAACCTTCTGATCCGCAAGCCCAAGAGGCTCAGTGGTTTAGACCACAGCGCCACCTGCGTCCCATGTATAAGCCTATGAAGGGAAGCGGGAGTCCCAAAGTTGCCTGTCGGTACTGAGCATCTGGAGAGCAGACTGAGCACCTGGTCACCTGTAGAGTGAGATGTTTTGTATTTCTACTTAAAGTACAGCCATTCTAAATTTGCATATAAATGCAAATTTTATGCAAACCGGTCTCCTCTTTTGACCTAAGAACATAACAAACATAAGAGCCTGCTGGATCACGCCAATAGCCCACATGGTCCAGCTCCCTGTTCTCACAGTGGCCAAACTGATGCCTATGGGGAGCCAGCAAGTAGGATTCCAGCACATGAGCCCTCTCCCCTTTTGTGGCTTCCAGCGACTGGAAGTATTTCCGCCTCTGACTGTGGACGGCAGAGCAGAGCCGTCACGTCTAATAGCCATTGAAAGCCTTCTCCCCCATGAATTTGCCCAGTCCTCTTCTGAAGTTGGTGTCCATCCTGTGGAAGTGAGTTCCACAGTTTAACCACGTGCTGCATGGAGAAGTACTTCTTTTTATGTGTCCTGAATCTCCCAGTGTCGGGGTTTGGGTGCTGGAGCTCCTCGTGCACAAACTTGGACCGCTCATGCACGAGGTACCAGTAGAGGGGAAGCGGCCAGCGTTCCACGTGCTTCTGAGCACGGGCGCCGGCCAGGTCTCACAATCTGAAGGTTGAATAAGCCGGGTGATGACTCCGAAGGTGCATGAGTTGCCTTTTAGAGAAGAATGTTGCCTCGAGAAATAGAATATGCCCTGACTCTGAATAGATAGACCAACTTAAGGAAATTAAAATTTTTACTCTAAACCTTTTACTCCCTCTTTTACCCCAAAGAAAGACAGACACCGGTTATATCTTTAGTGGCCTTGGCAGAACCCGCGTAGGCTCGTCCCCTAAGCTAAGTTCTCCTAGACTCAAAGTCCCTGTGCGCCCAATCTTCCGCGAGGCTAACTAAATAAACTAAAACCGAAATATCTTCCGCAAGCCTAGCCCTAGGCTAAACCTAAAGAAACCTAACTAAAGCTAAACCGAATGATCTTCCGCGATCTAACTCTAACTAAAGGAAAAACCCATCCAACCCATCCAGCCCGCTCCCAATACCCTTAAACTAAACCCTGACTTCAACTGAAAGAACTAAAGAAGAACGACGACTAACCCAAACTGAACGTGCCTAAGCGGGGAGCCTCAGCCTTTTATTTAGGAACAAACGTGACATCATGATCAATGCCTCAACCAATAAAATCACTGTTGCTGCCCTCCAAAAAGGCGGGAAGCAAGTTTAACGCTCATTAATAACTTTGAACATGACCGGAACTATGAAATAAAGGCGGATTAATCTCATTGGTGAACCAAACCATTCATTCTTACTTTTGCTTTCGCTTTTGCGCGTAATAATACCAAAAGTAGTTCCTGAAAACCTCATTAAACAATTAAATAAATGTGGATCCTATAGCGGATCCGTGCAGCGTATTCCGACATCCCAGCATCTGATATCCATGAGTTCTGGTGATAGGAGAGAGGGAGGAAAAACTTTCCTCTATCCACTTTCTCCATGCCATACCTAATTTTATAAACTTCCACCGAGTTGCCTCTTACTTGCCTTTTCTGTAACTGAAAAGTCCCAGATGCTGGAACCTTTCATCCTGGGGAGCCACTCTGTCCCCTTCATCATTTTGGATGCCCTTTTCTGGACCTTTCCTAACCTAGCTGTATTCTTTCTCTTCCCACTCTTCTCCCAGAAGACTGGATGCACCAGCCTAAAGCCCCCTATGGAGAGGAAGGAAATCTGGGTGAATCAACTCATTCATCATAATCATGTGGTTGGGTCCACTTCAGAATTGCATTTTGGAATCAAACCATGGGAACATACTCTCCACTTTTTGTGGAAGACTAACATATGGTGATGCTCAGCGATAGGTAGAGCCTTCCTTCCCAGAACCATAGCATCAAAGGATCACAAAATTGGAAGAGACCCCAAGGATCATCTAGTCCAACCCCCAGCAATGCAGGAATCTCAACTAAAGCGTCCAAGAAAGATGGCCATCCAACCTCTGTTTAAAAACCTCCATGGAAGGAGAGTCCACAACCTCCCGAGGGAGTTCAAACAGCTCTTACCAACAAAAAGTTCTTGCTGAAGTTTAGTCAAAACCTCTTTTCTTGTAATTGGAAGCCGTTGATTCAGGTTCTGCCCTCTGGAGCAGGAGAAAACAAGCTTTCTCCATCTTCCATGGGACAGCACTATCCCTGATGCACTAGATTTCTGTGCACAGGTTCAAGGCTGCTTCTGGGCTAGGTAGGAGAACAATAGCTAGGAAGCTGGAAGCTGGATGGAAGCTGGAGACACAGAGACCTGCTTGCTCTGTGCTGGATCCAAAGTTGTGACTAACAGAGAAACAAGATCTTTTGGGGTGTTGCTGCTGTGAGCTCAGGTTGTACACAAGTGTAAATAAAACCATATGTCCTAACAGCACCGCCATCTCCTCTGAACTTCGTGTCAAGGAAACCGAACCTGGGTAAGTGCTTGGAACCCCTGGAATCTCTCGCCACTTGGAGATTCGGGTGTTGTTGTTGTTTAGTTGTTTAGTCGTGTCCGACTCTTCTTGACCCCATGGACCAGAGCACGCCAGGCACTCCTGTCTTCCACTGCCTCCTGCAGTTTGGTCAGACTCATGTTGGTAGCATTGAGAACACTGTCCAACCATCTCGTCCTCTGTCGTCCCCTTCTCCCTGTGCCCTCCATCTTTCCCAACATCAGGGTCTTTTCCAGGGAGTCTTCTCTTCTCATGAGGTGGCCAAAGTATTAGAGCCTCAGCTTCAGGATCTGTCCTTCCAGTGAGCACTCAGGGCTGATTTCCTTCAGAATGGATAGGTTTGATCTTCTTGCAGTCCATGGGACTCTCAAGAGTCTCCTCCAGCACCATAATTCAAATAATAATAATAATAATAATATTTATTATTTGTACCCCGCCCATCTGGCTGGATTTCCCCAGCCACTCTGGGCGGCTTCCAACAGAAACCAAATACAACAATATCAAATTAAAAACTTCCCTAAAAAGGGCTGCCTTCAGGTTTTTTCTGAATGTCAGGTAGTTGTTTATTTCCCTGACCTGTGATGGGAGGGCGTTCCACAGGGCGGGCGCCACTACCGAGAAGGCCCTCTGCCTGGTTCCCTGTAGTTTTGCTTCTCGCAGTGAGGGAACAGACAGAAGGCCCTCGGCGCTGGATCTCAGTGTCCGGGCTGAATGATGGGGGTGGAGACGCTCCTTCAGGTATACAGGACCGAGGCCGTTTAGGGCTTTAAAGGTCAGCACCAACACTTTGAATTGTGCTCGGAAACGTACTGGGAGCCAATGCAGATCTCTCAGGACCGGTGTTATGTGGTCTCGGCGGCCACTCCCATTCACCAGTCTAGCTGCCGCATTTTGGATTAATTGCAGTTTCCGGGTCACCTTCAAAGGCAGCCCCACATAGAGCGCATTGCAGTAGTCCAAGCGGGAGATAACCAGAGCATGCACCACTTTGGTGAGACAGTCCGCGGGCAGGTAGGGTCTCAGCCTGCGTACCAGGTGGAGCTGGTAGACAGCTGCCCTGGATACAGAATTAACCTGCGCTTCCATGGACAGCTGTGAGTCCAAAATGACTCCCAGGCTGCGCACCTGGTCCTTCAGGGGCACAGTTACCCCATTCAGGACCAGGGAATCCTCCACACCTGCCCTCCTCCTGTCCCCCAAGAACAGTACTTCTGTCTTGTCAGGATTCAACCTCAATCTGTTAGCCGCCATCCATCCTCCAACCGCCTCCAGGCACTCACACAGGACCTTCACGGCCTTCACTGGTTCTGATTTGAAAGAGAGGTAGAGCTGGGTATCATCCGCATACTGATGAACACCCAGCCCAAACCCCCTGATGATCTCTCCCAGCGGCTTCATATAGATATTAAAAGCATGGGGGAGAGGACAGAACCCTGAGGCACCCCACAAGTGAGAGCCCAGGGGTCTGAACACTCATCCCCCACCACCACTTTCTGAACACGGCCCAGGAGGAAGGAGCGGAACCACTGTATAACAGTGCCTCCAGCTCCCAACCCCTCTAGCCGGTCTAGAAGGATGTTATGGTCGATGGTGTCAAAGGCCGCTGAGAGATCCAGCAGAACTAGGAAACAGCTCTCACCTTTGTCCCTAGCCCGCCGGAGATCATCGACCAGCGCGACCAAGGCGGTTTCAGTCCCATGGTGAGGCCTGAATCCCGATTGGAAGGGATCCAAATGGTCCGCTTCTTCCAGGCGTGCCTGGAGTTGTTCAGCAACCACCCTCTCAATCACCTTGCCCAAGAATGGTAGATTTGAGACTGGGCGATAGTTGGCCATATTGGCCGGGTCTAAAGATGTTTTTTTAAGAAGCGGTTTAATGACCGCCTCTTTCAGCGGGGCTGGGAAGGCTCCCTCACAGAGGGAAGCATTCACCACCCCGCGCAGCCCATCGCCCAGCCCCTCCCGGCTAGCTTTTATAAGCCAGGATGGGCAAGGATCAAGGAGACAGGTGGTTGGTTTCACTCGTCCAAGCAGCCTGTCCACATCCTCGGAGGTAACAGACTGAAATTGATCCCACGCAACTGGACTAGACAGGACTCTGGCACTCTCCCGCCCTGGCCCTGCTCCCACGGTGGAGTCTATCTCTTTCCGAATCTGAGCGATTTTATCTGCAAAAAACTTTGCAAACGCATTGCAGGAGATCTTGGGGTCCCTACCAGGCCCCGATGACGAAGGTGGCTCCGATAGATTCCGAACCACCTGAAAGAGTCTCCTGCTGCTATTTTCCGCAGATGCAATAGAGGCGGTGAAGAAAGTCTTCTTCGCCGTCGCTATCGCCACTTGGTAGGCTCGACGTTGAGCTCTAACCTGTGTTCGGTCGGATTCAGAATGGGTTTTCTGCCACCGGCGCTCTAGCCGTCTCAACGATTGTTTCATCGCCCTCAGCTCCGGGGAAAACCACGGGGCTGTCCGGGCTCCATGCAACCGGAGAGGGCGCTTCGGAGCCAAACAGTCAATAGCCCTGGTTAGCTCCACATTCCAGCGGGCCACCAGGGAATCGGCTGAAAGGCCATCAACATGGGATAAAGTATCCCCTACCACTCTCTGGAAACCATTTGGATCCATTAAGTGGCGGGGGCGGACCATCCGAATTGGTCCCACCTCCCTGCAGAGGGGAAGGGTTGCGGAGAAGTCCAGTTGTACCAGGAAGTGATCTGACCATGGCACTTCTTTAGTTTCACTTTTTTTAATGTCAGATCACCAACATCCATAGAGGTGAATACCAGGTCTAAGGCATGTCCTCGGCTATGAGTTGGACCAGACTTATTCAGGGACAGCCCCATGGAGGCCATGCTTTCCACGAAGTCCCGAGCGGCCCCTTGTAAGGTCGTGTCGGCATGGATGTTAAAATCCCCTAGGACGACCAAACTAGGTGACTCCAGGAGAACATCCGCCACGACCTGAAGCAGCTCGGGCAGGGAATCCTTGGTGCAGCGGGGAGGTCGGTACACCAAAAGGAATCCTGTACTGCCCCTATTGCCCAACTTCCAGAACATGCACTCAGAGAACTGGGTCTTCCCAATAGGACGCCTGGTGCAAACTAATGACTTCCTAAAAATCACTGCAACCCCCCCTCCCCGCCCAGATGGCCTGGGTTGCTGTGCGTAAGAGAAACCTGGTGGACAAGCAGCGGCAAGGACAGGCCCATCCGCTTCATCCAACCAAGTTTCTGTTACACATGCCAGGTCAAGTCCACCATCCACAATCAAGTCGTGGATGGCAGTGGTTTTATTCAACATTGACCTGGCATTGCACAGCAGCATCTTCAGGTCATGTGGGTATCCCTTGCTGAATCCAGTATCCGTCCGGTCAGGACCAGACCCGGAGGCAGGAATAGTCCTCAGACAACGACTAAACCTGCCTCCTCGGCAATGACATGGTCTGGTCTTAGCGTAACTCCTCCTCCTGCCCGTGATCACTGAGATCGGTTGTCCCAGTGCATCCCACCCTGTGGAACCTGCCCCAGCCATTTTGTTGGCCGGGACCCCCTCCCAGGCAGCCCTGACCTCACCCCTTAAGAACAAAATTAAACCTATATAAAAACAAAAACAAAACACAACAATACAAACCAAAAACTATAAAAATTACAAGTAACCAAAATTATACAAAACTCAAAACCCCACTAAACATCTATCCCACCCCCACAACAAGAAAACTTAAAAAGATGAAAAGAAATAATAATAATAATAGAAACATTTTAAAACATTTAGGAAAAAAAAGAAAAAAAAACATTTAAAAAAGAGCTGGACAGCAGCAGCACTCAGGCACTCAGGCAGGGGGGTCCTCCTGGGCAGCAGCAACCAGCAGCAAAGCAGAGGCAGCAGCAGTCCTTTTATGGCCTTACCAGGCCCCGCCCTGGGCCAGGTGGTGAGTGGCAGGAACGGGGCCCTCAGGCACTCAGGCAGGGGAGTCCTCCTGGGCAGCAGCAACCAGCAGCAAAGCAGAGGCAGCAGCAGTCCTTTTATGGCCTTACCAGGCCCCGCCCTGGGCCAGGTGGTGAGTGGCAGGAACGGGGCCCTCAGGCACTCAGGCAGGGGAGTCCTCCTGGGCAGCAGCAACCAGCAGCAAAGCAGAGGCAGCAGCAGTCCTTTTATGGCCTTACCAGGCCCCGCCCTGGGCCAGGTGGTGAGTGGCAGGAACGGGGCCCTCAGGCACTCAGGCAGGGGGGTCCTCCTGGGCAGCAGCAACCAGCAGCAAAGCAGAGGCAGCAGCAGTCCTTTTATGGCCTTACCAGGCCCCGCCCTGGGCCAGGTGGTGAGTGGCATCAATTCTTCGGCGATCCGCCTTCTTTATGGTCCAGCTCCATTCTTGGGAAAACCATAGCTTTAACTATACGGACCTTTGTCGGCAAGGTGATGTCTCTTCTTTTGAAGTTGCTGTCTTAAAATTCGGGTAGCGTGTAGCAACAGCATGGTTGGTAGACACAGGAGCAGTCTGCGCAGTGACATTTTGTAGGCCCAACTTGTGATTCCTCTAAAACCAGTCAGGCAACACGCCAGGGAGTGAGGTGGCACCTCACTGATGTTCTCCAGGAAAAGGGCGCCCTTGCCTCATCCTGCAACAGCTTGCCAGAAGTTCTCTCACCGCTGCTTGTTTTGATGAAGGCACTTCTCCCACACTCAACTGCAATGACTGAGTCCCGGGGGCCAGTCTAGACACGTTTGGTGCCTCGAAAGAGATTTGGGGCTTGGGCTGCATAGGGCAATAGCCACCCGCTGTCCAGGTCCCACCCAGTTTATTCTATGCCTCTCTGTCCCTTGGGTCAGATGGAGGGCTTTGGGCATCCAGGATGAATGCCGATGTCCCCAGCCCACACTTCCAAGGTCACCGTGACTGTTTCCCCTCTCCTTAGGACACAACAGAAGAGCTTTTCAATAACACTTCCTTTGAAAAATAATCCATCTTGCTCTGTTTTTGGAAACTGTGCTGCGTACAGAACAGGAAGAAGTTAATTACTGTCCAGGGGTGTGTGGGCGTGTGTTCCAAAATGTTTGAAATGTTTAATTTTCTTGAAAGAGAAAAGGGCTCTGATCTCTGTTAGATTCCCTCCGTGTTTACACAGAGGGTTTCTATTAGCAAAGTCAACAGCCCAGGCTGCTGATGGGCTGGGCCTGTGTCTCTTCTTTTCCTCCAAACAGGAACCTTTCCCAAGGGAGGTGTGTGATGCTGTTGTGAAAAGCTTCCCTCCACCCTGAAGCCAGGCAAGGAACTGCAGTTGCTTCAGCAACCAGGCTTAAGTTGGAAGGAGCACAAACCGCGGAACTCACTTCCACAGGACCCAGTGATGGCCACTAACTCAGATGCCTTTAGAAGAGGACTGGGCAAATTCATGGAGGAGAAGGCTATCAGTAACTATCTACAGTGTCTGTGCTCTGCCACCGTGGCTGGAAGCTGTATTGCTTCTGAACACCAATCCCTGGGGATTCACAGGTGGGAAGAGTGTTTCTTAGTGGCATTACAGTGGTACCTTGGGTTACATACGCTTCAGGTTACATACGCTTCAGGTTACAGACTCCGCTAACCCAGAAATAACACTTCAGGTTAAGAACTTTGCTTCAGGATAAGAACAGAAATCGTGCTCTGGCGGCGCAGCGGCAGCGGGAGGCCCCATTAGCTAAAGTGGTGCTTCAGGTTAAGAACAGTTTCAGGTTAAGAACGGACCTCCGGAACAAATTAAGTACGTAACCAGAGGTACCACTGTAATATGTGTTTTTGTTCATTGTTATAAAATGTCGTAATCATCTGTTGACTGCAAATAAGAAATGTTGGATGTTCTACTATTGATAAAATAGTGTACCTCTGAGCATGCACAGAGTGCTTCTTGACGACTGCTGAATGGCCACAACCAGGAATTCACAAGATGGAACTAGAAAGGGCTTAGGTAAAGGTAAAGGTACCCCTGACCATTAGGTCCAGTCGCGGACTGGGGTTGTGCGTTCATCTCGCTCTATAGGCTGAGGGAGCCGGCGTTTGTCCGCAGACAGCTTCTGGGTCATGTGGCCAGCATGACTAAGCCACTTCTGGTGAACCAGAGCAGCACACAGAAACGCCGTTTACCTTCCCGCCGGAGCGGTCCCTATTTATCTACTTGCACTTTGACGTGCTTTCAAACTGCTAGGTGGGCAGGAGCAGGGACCGAACAACAGGAGCTCACCCCGTCGTGGGGATTCGAACCGCCGACCTTCTGATCGGCAAGCCCTAGGCTCAGTGGTTTAGACCACAGCCCCACCCACGTCCCAATAGAAAGGGCCTAGGATGGCCTTTTATTCATCCCTGAAAAGGACACAGATTTGCATAAAATTTGAATGTCCTGTTTTGCATGTATGAATGCAGAATTTAGAAGTGATTGCTACATTCTCCACCTCACCTGTCTGCGGGAGAATGCATGAACAGGTGATTGACGGGCTTCCTCAGTCTGCTGTTCAGGGGCTCAGTGCAGACGGGCATCTTCAAGCTCTTCCTTCTTTGTCTTCAAACTAGATTGGGCTTGGACAGCCCGTCCAAAAATAACTCTCCTGTGTAAAGTGGGGCATGTGGCCTCTGTTGGATCTCTGGACCAGGATCTACCTGCAGCTGTGCTGTGTTGTTGTTATTGTTTCAATTTGCATAGAGTATTGGTACAGGGAACAAACCAAACCGGCACACACACCCTGCACTCTGCAGTGGCGCAATCCGATTTACCACGTCGTTCTGTTGCACGTGGACACTAGACCTGATACAAAATATGCAAACTGCTGGGGAGTTTTTGTTGCAGGGTTGAAGGTATGGAAAGGGCTGCAGCCAGAGCCGTCTTAAGGGGATCTGCCGCCCTGGCGCGGCTATCCCTCCGGCGCCCCCGCCATGCCGCCTCTCCGCCGCCTCCCTCCCGCGCTTGCCGCCCCTTGGGAGGGGGTGGGCGAGCGGGGGTGAGGGGCGTGGCGCTGGAGCGGCGCGGGGCTCTGCGCGCCCTTCCAGCGCTTCCGGGATGGGAGGCGAGCGGCCGCTCGCGCTTCCGCGCAGCTGGACGGCGCGGCGCTGCTGGGCAGCTCGCGCTGCATCGGGCGGGCGGCCGGCTGCGCGCGGGAGCGCGAGCCGGCCGCCCTCGCCTCCCAGAGCCCCAGCTGGAGTGCTGGAAGGTCGCGCAAAGCCCCGCGCCGCTCCAGCGCTCCAGCTGGGGCTCTGGGAGGCGAGGGCGGGCGGCTTACAGCCCGCCCGCCGGCGCGCGAGTGCCCGCCTGCCCGTGGGGGCGGGGGCGGGTTGGGGAGAGGAGCCCGGTATGCCGGCGGGCTCGCGGGGCGCCCCTGGGCGCCCAGCGCCCTGGCGCACCGCGCCACCGGCTTCTATGGATGAGACGGCTCTGGCTGCAGCCCAAGGGTACAACACCTGCTTTGCAATGCAAACTTCCCAGGTATCTCCAGTTAGGGCTGGGAGTTGTTGTTGTTGTTCAGTCGTTCATCGTTCAGAGTCGTGTCCGACTCTTCGTGACCCCATGGACCAGAGCACGCCAGGCACGCCTATCCTTCACTGCCTCCCGCAGTTTGGCCAAACTCATGTTAGTAGCTTCGAGAATACTGTCCAACCATCTCATCCTTTGTCGTCCCCTTCTCCTTGTGCCCTCCATCTTTCCCAACATTAGGGTCTTTTCCAGGGAGTCTTCTCTTCTCATGAGGTGGCCAAAGTACTGGAGCCTCAACTTCAGGATCTGTCCTTCTAGTGAGCACTCAGGGCTGATTTCTTTGAGAATGGATAGTTTGATCTTCTTGCAGTCCATGGGACTCTCAAGAGTCTCCTCCAGCACCATAATTCAAAAGCATCAATTCTATGGCGATCAGCCTTCTTGATGGTCCAGCTCTCACTTCCATACATCACCACTGGAAAACCATAGCTTTAACTATACGGACCTTTGTTGGCAAGGTGATGTCTTTGCTTTTTAAGATGCTGTCGGTTTGTCATTGCTTTTCTCCCAAGAAGCAGGCGTCTTCTATTTCGTGACTGCTGTCACCATCTGCAGTGATCATGGAACCCAAGAAAGTGAAATCTCTTACTGCCTCCATTTCTTCCCCTTCTATTTGCCAGGAGGTGATGGGACCAGTCCATGATCTTAGTTTTTTTGATGTTGAGCTTCAGACCATATTTTGCGCTCTCCTCTTTTACCCTCATTAAAAGGTTCTTCAATTCCTCCTCACTTTCTGCCATCAAGGTTGTATCATCAGCATATCTGAGGTTGTTGATATTTTTTCCGGCAATCTTAATTCCGGTTTGGGATTCATCCAGCCCAGCCTTTCGCATGATGAATTCTGCATATAAGTTAATAAGCCGGGAGACAATATACAGCCTTGTCATACTCCTTTCCCAATTTTGAACCAATCAGTTATTCCATATCCAGTTCTAACTGTAGCTTCTTGTCCCACATACAGATTTCTCAGGAGACAATGAGGTGATCAGGCACTCCCATTTCTTTAAGAACTTTCCATAGTTTGCTGTGGTCGACACAGTCAAATGCTTTTGCGTAGTCAATGAAGCAGAAGTAGATGTTTTTCTGGAACTCTCTAGCTTTCTCCATAATCCAGCGCATGTTTGCAATTTGGTCTCTGGTTCCTCTGCCCCTTCGAAATCCAGCTTGCACTTCTGGGAGTTCTCGGTCCACGTACTGCTTAAGCCTGCCTTGTAGAATTTTAAGCATAACCTTGCTAGCGTGTGAAATGAGTGCAATTGTGCGGTAGTTAGAGCATTCTTTGGCACTGCCCTTCTTTGGGATTGGGATGTAAACTGATCTTCTCCAATCCTCTGGCCACTGCTGAGTTTTCCAAACTTGTTGGCATATTGAGTGTAGCACCTTAACAGCATCATCTTTTAGGATTTTAAATAGTTCAGCTGGAATATCATCACTTCCACTGGCCTTGTTGTTAGCAAGGCTTTCTAAGGCCCATTTGACTTCACTCTCCAGGATGTCTGGCTCAAGGTCAGCAACCACACTACCTGGGGTGTATGAGACATCTATATCTTTCTGGTATAGTTCCTCTGTGTATTCTTGCCACCTCTTCTTGATGTCTTCTGCTTCTGTTAGGTCCTTTCCACTTTTGTCCTTAATTGTGGTAATCTTTGTACGAAATGTTCCTTTCATATCTCCAATTTTCTTGAACAGATCTCTGGTTTTTCCCATTCTGTTATTTTCCTCTATTTCTTTGCATTGCTCGTTTAAAAGGCCCTCTTGTCTCTCCTTGCTATTCTTTGGAAATCTGCATTCAATTTCCTGTATCTTTCACGATCTCCCTCGCATTTTGCTTGCCTTCTCTCCCCCGCTATTTTTAAGGGCTGGGAGAGACCGAAGCACAAAACCTTGGAGAGCCACTGCCAGTCTGTGCAGGCATACTAGGGTTACCAGATCGCCACATCTGAGCTGAAGCCTCCAGGTTTGCCTGGCCCCCTCCGGGTGGCAAATGGATGGCTTCAATCTCTAGGTGGGTGAGAGCACCTTTATAATAATAAAAAATATTAAGAAGACTGTGTGTGCTGCTTGCAAGCTTCATAGAATCATAGAATCGTAGAGTTGGAAGGGGCAATTAGTGTCATCTAGTCCAAATCCTTGCAACGCAGAAATCTTTTTGTCCAACATGGGGCAAATTATGGCAGAGACCCTCCAAGGGAGTCTGCCCTCCTTCACTTCCCCTCCCAATTAACCTCCGTCTCCAGGGCTCACATCCATGACCTCACCAGGGAACACCCCCAGGCCTCAGGTTTGGCCCCTGAAATCTCAGGCTCAGAGATGCTCCCGAACCTGGAAAC
Organism: Lacerta agilis; assembly: GCF_009819535.1. NCBI lineage: Eukaryota > Metazoa > Chordata > Lepidosauria > Squamata > Lacertidae > Lacerta > Lacerta agilis. The sequence goes on from NC_046324.1 coordinate 49,118,581, forward strand.
TCTCTAGACCAGGTAGATTGTGATCTACCAGTAGATCACTGGACGCCTGTGGTAGATCCCTGGTAGATCCCCGGGTCCCCCCAAAGAAGCTTAAACAATTGTGGGCCCCTAAAAAAGCTCAACATTTTACCTTCTCCCTGAAAAAAAGCTCAACAACTTTGACCTTAACCCAAAAAGGGGGTAGATCACTGCCAGTTTTTAACTGTGAGTAGATCGCAGCCTCTTGGGAGTTGGCCACCCCTGCTCTAGACAATGCTGAGCTAACTAGCTAGCCAACAGACTTACTTCCAAAGGTCTTCTGGTGGCCACCTTTTTCTGAAGGGGTTCAGAATAGCTTAGGTCTGCCCCATGGGGGCATGAAAGCACACAGTGTGTGTCTCTCTGGGGTGTTGCCAGCCACTGTGCTGGTGGTTTGTGGCATGAATCCTGGGCGGCATTTGGTTGGCAAGGCTTGCAGAAGCCTTATCTCCCCCTCGGTGCCCTATTGTGGAGAGAGATTGATTCTTTCCGCTGCTCCTTTTCCTACCGGAGCGGCTCCGAGAGGATGGTGGACTCTGTTCAATTTCCTTGATGAAAAAGAGGGGCAGTGAGGATGCCCTCCACCATAAGCATATCCCCCGCTTGGCCTTTTGAAAAAAAATCATGGTTATGATTATTACTGTTATTAGAAGGAAGTTGTGGATAACAGGACATGCCCTGCAGCCGTGCGGCTGCCTCTGCGCCAGAGCTAAGCGACGCCTTGTGCTCCTCAGATCCGCATGGTATTTGTGTTCTGTATGGGGAGGGAATGGGATGGAGGAGAAACGGCAGTGGAACAGGTCTGGTTTCTATTCTCCATCACAATCCTGCCTTGAGCTGGTCAAGCATCCTCACCCATCTGCCCGGTGTGTTGGGTACCAACAGATGCCAGGTCACTAGCAAGGCATTTTGCTGCCCGAGGCAAAAGGATGAGGTGGTGCCTGCCTCTCCATTCAGGAGTTGACTCCACTGGCTGTTGACTCTTATTTGAACACTCACAACAGGCAGCATGCTATGTTGTACCTGAGGCAGCAGCCTCGCTAATGCAAGGCATGTGACCTCTGCACACCTTGCTGCTACTCCTCAGCCTCTGCTGCCCGAGGCAACTGCTAATGGAAGGGCCGGGCTGCACCGCAAGACAGCCCGCCTCAGGCAGCAGATTCTAGGGAACAGGCAGAGGTAAGTACAGTGGAACCTCGTTTGTCGAACGCTTCCGAAGATCGAACGTTTCAGGCTTTCAAACACCGACAACCTGGAAGAAGAAGAAGAAGAAGAGGAGGAGGAGTTTGGATTTGATATCCCGCTTTATCACTACCCGAAGGAGTCTCAAAGCGGCTCACATTCTCCTTTCCCTTCCTCCCCCACAACAAACACTCTGTGAGGTGAGTGGGGCTGAGAGACTTCAGAGAAGTGTGACTAGCCCAAGGTCACCCAGCAGCTGCATGTGGAGGAGCGGAGACGCGAATCCGGTTCACCAGATTACAAGTCTACCATTCTTAACCACTACACCACTTCCGTTTTCGAATGTGCCTTGGAAGTCGAATGGCGTCTCCATTTTTCAATGGATTTTGCCGACCGGCAATTGCGTCTCGGTTGTTGAATGTTTCAGAAGTCGAACGGTCGAACGGTCTTCCAGGGTGGATTACGTTGGAGAACTGAGGTTCCACTGTATTGTAGATTAGTGTCTGCATCAAGTAGCCATCCTTGTGGCCCCTAACCATGGCTGCAGTCACACGGCAGTTTATCCCATTTCCCCAACGTTTCCCTGACAACACACCCGCACTTTTGCTCGATCTGTGTCTTGATCGTATTGTGTACTGATTAATTCCCCCACTTCCAAGTACTTTTCTCCTTGTTCTGCAGCTGTGCCTTGTGAAAATCTGCTTAACCGCCGGATTGAAGCTCGGTTAAGCAAAATCTCTCTTTGGGTATTCTGCACGTCAAATAAGACCTGGTTCAGTGGTTAAGATCAAATTTTCGCAAGACCCAGCTGCAGAACAACGGGAAAAGCTCTTGGACCTGGGAGAATTAATCAGTACATAATACAATAAAAATATGAGTCAAGCAGAAGTGTGGGTGAGCATTTACTGTTAATTTCCTTGTTGTATTTGAGCTGTCACATGGCATAAATGCCACTTCTATAAATGTTCTGGAATATAGTGCAAGCGTTGTGCTCGTTTCTGTGTTCTTTTCTTCCAGAAAAAATAAACAGCTTGCAAGTAACACAGAAACAAGCACCTTAGTTGTGCTAAATTCTGCTGTATTTATCGAAGTGACTTTGATGGCAATATCCAGACAAGCAAGTTTGGGCGTGGCGGCAAAGAAAGACCTGTGGGGTGTGTGGATTGGGGAGAGTCCTAGGGGCCATTTCAAGAGCAGGGGCGTTCTTAGCCCCTTGGCTGCCGGGGGCGGGAAGCTAAGAGGCACCCCTGGGGGTGGGGCATCGCGGTGCGTGCGTGCGTCATGATGTCATGGCGCACGCGACGCCCCGCCACGGGCGGCTGGGCGGCAGTTTCGGGAGTCTTTACAGGCTGCAAAGACTCCCGAATCCGCTGCCCGGGCTCCCTTGGCGGAGCGCAAGTAGGGGCAGGGAGAGGGATGGGCCAGCGAGGAGGGGTGTCCCTCCTCGCTGGCCCGCCCCTCTCCATGCCCCAGCTCCGCAAGCCAGCCAGCAGCGGAGCTCGGCAAAGAGGCAAGGGGGGGCCAGCGAGGAGGGGGTGGCACCCCACCTCGCTGGCCCGCCCCTTGCCTCCATGCCAAGCTGCGCCACTGGAAGGGGGGGCTATTTTTGGCGCTGCTGGGGCGGAGCCGCAGGGGCGGCCAGCGAGGGGGGGTGTCACTGAAAATAGCCTAAAAAGAATTTTTTTAAAAAAAAAAATAAAACAAGTAAAAAAAAAAAGCCCAGTGGGCGGGGCCGCCCCCGATGTGTCACCCCCAGCAGGGGCGCTGCCCAGGGCCCCCCGCCCCCTCCGCCCCCCCTGCAACGCCCCTGTTCAAGAGAACTGAAGGGCCACATTTGGCCTGCAGGCTTGGGGTTTCCCACTCCTGGTTACTGAGAGTTGGGTGGGGTGGGGGGATTAATTTTGTGTTTGGCCAGAGAAGAGGCGTGCTTGAAACCCTGAACAGCTCATGAGACTTAGTAGGCCGTTCTTCTGTCAGGGTGAAATTGGGACTCTTCATTCAAATCCTTTTCGCTCACCCAGGGCAAGTAGGAGTTTGTTTGTGAGCGGACACAAGCAAAATGAAATCCAGGCAGATCAGGACTTCTTATTTAGGCAGTTAGGGCAGCAGTTATTGTTTTTAATTTGCTGCTTGATGAACTGCCTACTGGAGCAGCTCCAGAGTGACTCTATTTTTAAAGTATGTCTCCCACCCCCAGAGATGACTCCCGATCAACTTGGGAAGATCTATATTTGCAATATTTCTCTCCCTCTCTCCCTCTCTGTCACTTCTTATCTCTCCACTGGGAAAATAGTTGGCCGCTACGTCAGCCAAATATGTGCGCTTTTTCTCTCTCGGCATCTTAGAAAACATGAGCCAAAGTTTCCTCTCTCTCTCCCCCCCCTCATATTTTGTGTTTTCTGACCATAAGTCTTTCCTTTTTCTTTCCTTTTTGCAAATTCTTTGTCCTGCTATTGTTCAAAAAAGTTGAGGCTCCGACATCGTGAAATGTAAACGTCTCTCACACAAATATTGGATGAGGCACGTGAATGAGTAATATTTGCAAGGCAAATATATTGCAGAAGCCCATCTCCCTACATGTTGCCCCTCTGCAGCCCCCCAGCCCCCAAACTTGGGTGGGTTTGTGGTGGAGGATGGAGCACATTCTCTGCTTGCACTTTCAATCCTTAGTACCTCCAGCTAACAGGATACCAGGCTCCAGGTGATGGGAAAGACCCCCTGGAGAGCCAGTGTGGTGTAGTGGTTAAGAGCGGTAGACTTGTAATCTGGTGAACCGGGTTTGCGTCTCCACTCCTCCACATGCAGCTGCTGGGTGACCTTGGGCTAGTTACACTTCTCTGAAGTCTCTCAGCCCCACTCACCTCACAGATTGTTTGTTGTGGGGGAGGAAGGGAAAGGAGAATGTTAGCCGCTTTGAGACTCCTTCGGGTAGTGATAAAGTGGGGTATCAAATCCAAACTCTTCTTCTTCTTCTTCTTTGGCCCTGCCTGAGAACTCTGACTGCCAGGAACCATCCAGGATACCAGCAAAGGCACTAGACCCATTGGGGACAAATGCTGTGGCCCTGGCAGTACTGATGCATCAAACGGCAGCAGAGGGAGGAAGGGAAAGCATGCAGGGCCACTCCATCGGCTCACCTGAGAAACCAACAACATTTGTCTCCCAGAAGAAGAAAAGTGTCTGGGACTGGCTGGACGCTGAGAGGTTTGCCACCTCTCCTCTGCAGCCTGCTTGTTGGGTGAGAGAGGTGTGCTCCTTCTCTTCCTGATATCCACAGCACTGAGTAGGGTCCAGTAGGTACCTGGGGACCACATCAGCATCTCTCATGTGGGAGCACTGCCTCTCCCCCCACCCCCAGCAACCCAGTTTTGCAGCAGGGTGCATTTCGCAGAGTCTGGACAGTTCATCACTGCCATTTAAGTGCAACGCATTTCATGATGCAAACATGCTTTCGCAGCTCCGGTCGTCTACTCTTTGCATGGGATGAGAGCCAGTGTGGGGTAGTGGTTAAGAGAGGTAGACTCGTAATCTGGTGAACTGGGTTCGCATCTCCGCTCCTCCACATGCAGCTGCTGGGTGACCTTGGGCTAGTCATGCTTCTCTGAAGTCTCTCAGCCCCACTCGCCTCACAGAGTGTTGTGGGCAGGGCCGTTTTAGAGGGATCGGCCGCCGTGGCGCAGTGAGACCTCGGCGCCCCCGGCCTGCCACCTCTCCATCCGCCTCCCTCCCACGCTGGCCGCCCCTCGGGAGGGGGGGTGAGCGGGGGATGAGGGGCGTGGTGTTGGAGTGGGCGCTCGTGCGCCGGCAGGCGGCCGGGCTGCAAGCTGGATGCCCTCGCCTCCTGGAGCCCCAGCTGGAGTGCTGGAAGAGCGCGCAAAGCCCCATGCCGCTCCAGCGCTCCAGCTGGGGCTCCGGGAAGCGAGGGTGGCCGGCTTGCAGCCCGCCCGCCGGCGCGCGAGTGCCCGCCCGCCCGTGGGGGCGGGTTGGGGAGGGGGAGCCCGGTATGCCGGCAGGCTTGCGGGGGTGCCCCTGGGGGGCCCGGCGCCCTGGTGCGCCGCGCCACCAGCCCCTATGGATGAGACGGCCCTGGTTGTGGGGGAGGAAGGGAAAGGAGAATGTGAGCCACTTTGAGATTCCTTCGGGTAGTGGTAAAGCGGGATATCAAATCCAAACTCCTCCACCAAGGGCTCATCCAGACTTCTGCTTTTCGTGACACTTTCCACTGGGGAAAGCTGATCTTTAGTGCTCAATCGGAACAAACAGCAATTTGGGTTTGACGTTTGCCCTGATTTAAGGCTAAAGAGGGGGTTTTCACTAGAAAAGGAGTGGGGCAGGAGGAAAACCACTTGGGCCCATTCCTAGAAAGCGTAGGTCAAGCAGAAAACTGCTCAGATCCATGCTTTCTAGTCAAGTGGAAGTATGGAAGAGCCCTAAATGAGCATGGAAATGATTGCAGCTGTTGTTTGCTGCAACATTCATTATTAATATTATTTGCATCCCACTTAATATGCAAAATCCCTATGTGGTTTCCATAAAACACAGGGAGAGCCTTAGAAATAAAAATGCATATAGAATGTTTAAAACAAAACAAAAACCCCAACGAAATATATCGGTAGAAACAGAGAAGCCCATCAGTAAAACATTCGGTTAAATATCGATAAATAATAAAAACAGAAGCTCATAAGGTTCATCACACTCTTCTGTTTCAACAGGCGCTTTTGAGTTTTAAAATGTGGTTGTGTGTGTGTTGTACACACACACACACACACACACACACACACACACACACACACACACACACCACCCCTGGGCCAAGGTGACCTTTCTGTAGTCAAGTAGCAGGAAAACGGCAGCGACACAACACCAGGCTCCCGGCAGGCGGTGTCACGTGTGGGGTGCCAAGCAGGAAAAGGGTGTTTCCTGTTCCTGAAAGCTTGTCCAGAACTGTAGCAAAGGAAGGAAGAGGATGGGGAGAGGAAGGGCAAGGCACAGCGCCCACCTCGGGGTAGGACAAGGTTGCTGGCGCCCTCCTAGCGCTGACCCCGCCGGTGCCGAGGGCAGGCTGGCGAAAGGAGACTCCTGGCACGACATTCTGCTTGGCAAAGGATACGTCTCTCCTTCTGCCTTCCGACCTGCCTGCGTAGTGAGGGAGAGAAGGATCCTGGCAAAGAGGGGATGGTGAATATAGAGGCAGGGACCAAACGAAAAGCGTTTGGGGCTTTTTAGCTCAGAGAAAAGGTGAGCAAGTGATGTCATGCTAGAAATTCATAATTATGCACAGCACAGACACAGTGGGTAGAGGAACGGGGTTTTTTCTACCCCTTTTGCAACATTCAATGCAGCCGAACATTGAAGATTCAGAGGAGATAAAAGATAGGACCTCTTCACACAGCACATGGTTATACTGTGGAACTCACACCCACAGGAGGCAATGATGGGCACCAATTGTGTAGCTTTAAAAGACAATTAGGCAAATTCATGGAGAGAGCTATCGACGGCTACTAGCAACCATGGCTACGCTCTGCCTCCAGAAGCAGCCAATGTTTCTGAATACCAGTTTCTGGAAACCACAGGAGGGAAGAGGGGTCTTGGGTTCGAGTCCTGCTTGTGGGTTTCCCCTTGGGGAATCTGGCTGGCCACTGTGAGAACAGGATGCTGGACAAGGTTGGCCACTGGCCTGATCCAGCCCCAGGTTCGTCTTATGTTCTGCCTTCTGACTGGTTCACAGCCACAACAGTGATGAAGAGATGGATGGCACAGGGGGAAATAGTGACAGCAACACAGGTTGAATCTATACACATATAAAAAAAAAACATTTTGAAAAATACATTGGATTTGCCATAGCTCTCTGTTGCCATCTAGTGTCATATTTGTATATTGCACTTAACAACACATTTAAAACGTTTTGCTTGCAGCTGTATAGCTGAGTCAACAGAGGCGGGGACCAGGCAGAATGGGACTAGCCCTCATCAGCAGGGACAGTTTCCACATGCACGCATGACTTATATAGGTCTCAGGTTGAGCTTCTCCTTGGTTGCCCATGAATTTGTCCTGGGTATAGATCCAATATCTGGTGCATACCCAGACTTCCAGGTCATGGATCAACCACGTTTTCTTCTGGTTAAAATGGATTTCTCCCAGCAGCATATTAGGGAGAGGCTGGAATGTCTTCTGCAGGATAATGTGCTAAAGTTTGGCAGAGCAAAGGGCCTTGGGTTTCTCCTTTGCTCTGACGGCAACAGAAATATTGCATGCGTTTGTGGGGCCGTCCCTTGTCAGTGCTGGAAGGCAACAGTGCTGAAGATGTGTTGCGCCACCCCGCCCCACGACGCCTGTGATTTCATAAATTCTGTCTCTGCTCCAGAAAAATCATCAGCTGCAGGAGCTCAGAAAGAGAAATACCTTCCTCTGAGGTTTTCTCAAACACGGCTGTCTTAACAAGAGCAATATGCTGGCCAAACGTTTATCACAACTCGGATATTGTTTTGTCATGCACTAAGAATGATATCCAGCTGTCTCCAAATGCATCAGTTAGGATCAAAGCTCGTTTGGAGTAAAAACACACCAGTATTTTGTAAAAAATAAAATAAAATAAAATAAAAGGATAGATACAAGTTAGATATGGATTAAGGCAAATGTCAGTTCTGTACCTCTTCCCAAACCAGCTGCAGAAGCACACTAGATGAGGTACAAGTGAGTGTGTTTTCACAGCCATGGACAAAAGCACTATATTTGATCTCAGGAACCTTCCTGCAAAATTTTAGATTGCTTTAATTGTGGCTATTTCATCCCACCCTAAGATCTTGTTTTGCTCTTTCGTTTCATATCAAAGAAGATCCAACAAAACACGATCCAAATACTCTCCTTCCTTGGAGGTTTTTAAGTAGATGGCCATCTGTCCTGAATGCTTTAGCTGAGATTCCTGCATTGCAAGGGGTTGGACTAGATGACTCTTGGGGGTCCCTTCCAACTCTACAATACTATCATTCCATGAAAGTGCTGTTTTCCACAAAACACTCTTAGTGCATTGGTGTTTCATTTTTGATGCATTTTAAGATTTTTTACACGTGCTTTTATCGAAACAAAATAGAAAATTCTTTCCAGTAGCACCTTAGAGACCAACTGAGTTTGTTCTTGGTATGAGCTTTCGTGTGCATGCACACTCCTTCAGATACACTGAAGGATCTGGTGACTTCTGTTTCAGTGTATCTGAAGGAGTGTGCATGCACACGAAAGCTCATACCAAGAACAAACTCAGTTGGTCTCTAAGGTGCTACTGGAAAGAATTTTCTATTTTGTTTCGACTATGGCAGACCAACACGGCTACCCACCTGTAACGTGCTTTTATGATTGTGTGTCGCTTTGAGACTTTTTTATGGTAAGAGACCAAAAAAAGAGGTAAGATCATCAGCGTCATCAGAGCAATGGACCTTCTGCAGCAAAGTGACAGAGAGGCTGCAATTGCAAGTGTTCGGGAGACGGCAACTGCGATTGCATGCGCACTCCTGCTCTAAGAATAGCTCCTGCAAATATTTATACTTTCGCCTGTCCTAGCACTCAGTGGACGGCCAGGCATGGTGCTGGGTTTTTAAATAGAAAGGTTTGACCGGACGGTGGCTTGTGAGAACTAGGGGAAAGGCTAATGGGAAACAGAAATTTGAGTCCTGCTCGTATTTGAGGTTAGGCATAGGCAAAATAGAAATACAAGCTGTCAGATGAACTTCACACTGTCAACCTGTCATGCAAGGCAGCAAGAAAAGAAGGAGAAAGGTTTGCATAGCTCAGTGGGAGAGTATCTGCTCTGCATGCACAAGGTCCTGGGTTCAATTCCTGGCATCTCCAAGTAGAGCTGGGTCTGCCTGAAGCCCTGGAGAGGTGCTGCCAGAACCAGGTGTTTTAAATGTGTTGGGTGACGCCCAGCAACCCATTTGAGATTTGGGCTGGAATAGGCATGGTCTTTTACTTAACCAGGGTTTAAGCCACGTGTGAGGAACCTCCGGCCCTCCTGATATCATCGAACAATATTAGGCCTAGCCAGAATGACCAGAGGTCAGAGATGGGCAGGAGGTGCAGTCCAGCAACATCTGGCGGGAAGCAGATTGGGGGAAGACTGAAACAGAGAACATTAGGCTGGCCCGGGGTTTCCCAAACTTGGCTCTCCAGCTGTTTCTGGACTACAACTCCCATCATTCCTAGCTAGCAGGACCAGTGGTCAGGGATGATGGGAACTGTAGTCCAGAAACAGCTGGGAACCCAATGTTTGGGAAAACCTGGGCTGGAGCAATGGAGGCTGGGCTTTGGGGCACATGGGGCACTGACCCACCAGCCTCAGGGCTGATCCTGTGGCCCTGCTCTTTCCAGGCAGAGCTTTAAATCTCCCTGTGTGTGTGGTGGCGGAGTCCTGCCCTCCCCAGTGAAAACCTGCTCTTTAAAACTGAATCGGAGTAAATATCAATTTGGGTTTCCTGCAGACCGACATTTGCTTTAAGGCATGGAGAGAATGTTTTGTGGGGAAAGCTCTGGAGCAAAACAATGGGTGTTTGGACACAGAGCTTTGCATTGCAGACCGTGCCTGGAAAGAGTAGGGGACAGGTAAGTATGGATAAACCCTCCATCTGCTCTCGGCCATTCCATATGCCTGCCTCTTTGCTTACAATCAGCCCAGGGGGTATCCCTGGCTGTCCGCTCCATCCTCCTCCTCCTTAGTCTCAAAGTTGCCCCTGTAGAAGTGGCCAGGGAGCACAATGGGGACAAAAGTAGAATTAGTCAGCTCTGCTATTGGCTGTGGCGCCACCTACTGTCAGACTCCCTGCCTTCTGCCCTACCAGTTCCAGTGGCCACCAACCATTGGCTCTGGAGCCACCTATAGCTGGGCCCCACCAGTCTTCCGCCCCCAGCAGTTCCAAGGGGCGCTTCTAGGCTAGACTCAACATGGGGGATTGGTGACCCCCCAGACGTAGTCCCAACTCCAATGTGGCCAACGGTTGGGCATGAGTCCAGCAACAATCCTGTTGTCAGCCAACCCTACAGAGGTCTGGCTCGGGCCTACATCTTATGGGAAGCAAAGAGTTCACAGATGCAACTGAATCCTCTGCCTCTGACCGGGGGGTGGGGGGGAGCTTTTCGCCTCTCTCTGACTTAACATCTCCGCTGAGGAAACCTGGGTCCCAACCTTGCGGCTCAAACCGAGCAAAGCCTTAGCCATCACATGTGGCGATGAACGAGAGGCGCCTCCTGTTCTGAGTGGCGGGCGTCTGAAAAGAAAAGAGCTTCCTTTGTTGGGTTTTGGATGGAACAGCTCCCCAAGCTCTTCATTTATGGGGCTCTGGCCTTCCTCTGTCCCCCCCCCCTCTTTCTTCAACTGGTTACTCAAAGCAAGGCCTCCTGTGAATGAAATAATGTCGCCCGTTCTCTCCGCCCCGTCCTCCCATCCTCAGCACCATCTGCTCTCCAAAAAACCCCAGTCCAAACAGAAAGAAGGCATGCACACACACACACAGTCTTTTTGTGACATGTTGCCCCCTCAGCCTCATTCCTTTGCTTCTTATAAAACTCCCCCTTGAATGAGGGCAAGGTGAGGGGGGAGGGCTGTTCCTCCCCCCCCCACCCGCTGCCTTTTACCCAGTTCTGTAAAGAAATGTTAAAGTGTGTCGGAGAACAATGCCATGTCCCTTTCGCCACCTACCAGCTGCCGCTGGCACAAAAGACGACCGAAGGGTGGGGTGGGGGGTGTCCCCCCCCGTCCCCACGCAAAAGGGCGCTTGGTGACCTGAAAGGGAAACCCTTAGAAAGGGGCAGAATAAATATCCCCTCCTTTCACCCTCCCCCTTAACAAGAGGGGAGAGAATCAAACGGTTTTGTTAAGCTGGAAGGGGGGTGTTCCCGGCACCGGTTAACACGGCTCCTTCTTCATCCATGTCCTGACGTCAGGAATTTAACTCACTTCTCATCTTGTCTTTCTTTCCCTGGGCAGAAAATTGAATTAGTCTCAAGCAAGTGGCTTCCTAAGGGGGTGACGAGAAAGTGGGAAAGGAGACAGAAATAAAGGGAAGAACTCAGCTTCCATTCACTAGTGGAGAGTGGGGTTTTGCTTATTGTGGGTTGAAGAAGCAAAAGATGAATTACAGGGATAAAGGAATAGATCCTTCCTTCCTTCCTTCCTTCCTTCCTTCCTTCCTTCCTTCCTTCCTTCCTTCCTTTTCCTCTTTTACACAGGCATTCACTGATCTCAAATGCTCAGCCTGACACATGAGTCTGCGTACCTTCACTGTACCTTCAAAGCACATTCAAAGCAATTATTTCCCTCAAAGAATTCTGGGCACTGTAGTTTGCACACACCACAGAGCTCCAATTCGCAGCAGCCCTTAACAAACCACAGCACCCAGAATTCTTTGAGGGGAGAAGTGTGCTTCGAACGTGCTCTGCAGTGCCCACACGGTCTAATAGAGGAAAGCCACCCCATTGGTTTGTCTCTGTGAATCATGGAAGCACTGGAGTCCACTGAGGGAAGAAGGAATGGAAAGATTCCTGGACCTGGAGTTAATTGCATTGGTCACTTCAAGGCTGGATTACTGCAATATGTTCTATGTGGGGCTTCCCTTGTGCTTGATCTAGAAGCTGCAGTTACTGCAGAATGCTGCAGCGCGATTGCTGAAAGGGGTGAGGTCTTGTCACCATATGACACCCATGCTCAGAGACCTATCATGCAATCACAGAATGTTAGAATTGTAGAGCTGGAAGGTACCCAAGGGTCATCTAGTCCAACCCCCTGCAATGCAGGAATTGTTAGAGATTTCAAAGTGCCTACGTGCGGAAAGTCAGCTGTCTACCTTCAGGCAATTACCAGTTGGCAGAAAGCCAAGATCTGCTCTCTCTCCAGACCCTTAGCAACGACCTGTGATTGGTCAATGAGTTCCTAAAGAATGAGCTCTGTGTGAGAGCTTGTGTGGTTGATTGTTGGTTGTTAGTGGTGTACTGAAGGTTGATGAGAGAGAGAGAGACAGAGAGGAGAGATTTTATGTTTTGTTTCTTTTATTTGTAAAGTCTGTACATAGTAACTTATGGATACTAGTTGCTTCAATAAATACTGTATATAGTTATCCAAGTGAGTTTGCTGAGTTCCTGCATTGTGCTGTCCAGTTAATCCTCAACAGCCAGAAGCTTCCAGAAAACCTGCGGTTAACTCTGCTGTGTCCAGGACTACGTTATATTCCTGACACTAAATCTTAAGAGGAATCTCATCTAAAGCATCCATGACAGGTGGCCATCCAACCTCTGCTTAGAAACCTCCAAGGAAGGAGAGTGCTCCACTTTCTGAGGTTCTCTGTTGAACAGCTCTTACCACCAACAAGCCTTTCCTGATGTTCAGTTGGAATCTCCTTTCTTGTAACGGGAGTCCAATAAATGTTTGTGCTTAAAGCGCCAACAGACTCCTCCATGGTTGCGCAGAAGTTGCCACTCGCCTTCCATCACCACCCAACAATGCCTGGGAGATACCTGAGCAGAGCAGGAAGCAGTCGAAGCTGAGAGATTCATCCTAAACAAGGTTTCTTCCCCCGAAAAACCAACTGTTGTTCCCTAGCAACAGTTTCCAGCTTTCTTCAAGGAACTGGACTGCCGGAGGGGGGTGTTCCCAAGGACCAAACAGAGAGCCTTGAAGGGCCATATCCAGCCCCTGGGCCTGAGCTCCCCCTTCCTGGTGTGGACAGCTCTGAACTGGATGGACCACTTCCCTGACCCAGCATAAAGCACACTGCTATGTTCCTACGATGGGACAGATCAGTCCATTTGCAGCGATGCTAACCAATATCTAAAAAGGTAAAGGGACCCCTGACCATGAGGTCCAGTCGCGGACGACTCTGGGGTTGTCATCTCGCTTTCTTGGCCGAAGGAGCCAGTGTACAGCTTCCGGGTCATGTGGCCAGCATGACTAAAACCAGAGCAGCGCACGGAAACGCCGCTTACCTTCCCACTGGAGCAGTACCTATTTATCTACTTGCACTTTGACGTGCTTTCGAACTGCTAGGTGGGCAGGAGCAGGGACTGAGCAACGGGAGCTCACCCCATCGCAGGGATTTGAACCACCGACCTTCTGATCAGCAAGCCCTAGGCTCTGTGGTTTAACCCGCAGCGCCACCTGGGTCCCTTCACCAATATCTAGGGCTGTACTTATTATAGATCTCTCCCACACATCATGGTGGGTGGGAGGCACAAGTTGCATTTCCCACCTCCGGTGCCAAAACTCCTTGAGCCTGCCCAGCTGTCACCGGCCGACATGGTTGTGGGAACCGGCCTTCGGTCGCAGGGCGACCCCGGCGAGAACGAGAGAGCTCCACGTCCAGGGAAGCCAGCCACCTGCGGGAATGGCTGCCTCCCAAGAAAGGACTCGGGATGGGAAGCGGGTCTTTCCTGCGCGTTAATCGGCAACGATGCCGTTGGAGCTGCTCCAGATGGGACAGGCAGGGGTTCTACGGTCCAATTCTGCACACCTGGACGTATTAGATAAGTCATTTGTCCTCTCAACAAGGCCAGAGGGGGCGGCGGGGGGGGTGGACGGATGATGTGCGCTTGCTCTCCGAGCCGAGGCAAGGCACCAGCGAGAGCAGCTGTTCTGTATTTGGCTTCTACAAAAGGAGGAGGAGGAGGAGGAGGAAAAGAAGAATATGTTTCTCATTCTCCCCGAAAGATGCTGGAATTGGGGAGAGGGAGGCTGCTCTTGCTCGGCTGCTGGAGGAGTGCCATTGTTCCAAGGCACACCACACAGACGGTGACACTGGATACTTCCTTCCCAAAGCTGTAAACACAAGCAGGCCTCTGTGGCTGCAGGTTTGGCCTTTCCCACAACAGACAAGCCTGGAGGAGCCCCGGAGGAGCCCCGGAGTAGCCCCACATCTGCCTCCGCCGGAGTGCAGCCAGCTAGGAGGAGGAAAGAGCAGGAAGAAAGGAAGGCAGTGGCGGGGGGGGGAAGATGGGGGTGAAGACGAGCCCAAGGCGGGACGTCAGCAGGCCCGTCTTAGAGGGATCAGCCGCCCTGGTGCAGCGATCCCTCGGCGCCCCCAGCCTGCCGCCTCTCCGCCCGCCTCCCTCCCGCACTGGCCGCCCCTCGGGAAGGGGGGTGGGCGAACGGGGATGAGAGGCGTGGCGTTGGAGCGGGCGCCCGCGCTCCGGCGGGCGGAGGATGAGGGGCGGGCGGGCGGGCGCTCGCGCACCGGCGGGAGGGCGGGCGGGCTGCAAGCCGGCCGCCCTCGCCTCCCAGAGCCCCAGCTGGAGTGCTGGAAGGTCGCGCAAAGCCCGTGCCGCTTCAGCGCTCCAGCTGGGGCTCCGGGAGGCGAGGGCGGGCGGCTTACAGCCCGCCCGCCTGTCGGCGCGCGAGTGCCCGCCTGCCCGTGGGGGCGGGGGCGGGTTGGGGAGGGGGAGCCCGGTATGCCGGTGGGCTCGCGGGGGCGCCCCTGGGGTGCCCTGCGCCCTGGCGCGCCGCGCCACCGGCCTCTATGGATGAGACGGCTCTGGACGTCAGCTCAGGGGGTAAACGTGGCAAAGTGAGAGTGAAAATGTGTGTTTTGTATGTGTACAGTAATACATTGGTTCTTGAACTTAATCCGTTCTGGAACTCCGTTCGACTCCCGGAACCGTTTGAAAACCAAGGCTTGGCTTCCGATTTGTTGCAGGAACTTCCTGCAGTCAAGCAGAAGCCGTGCCAGACGTTCGGCTTTTGAAAAACGTTCGCAAACCAGGACACTTACTTCCGGGTTTGTGGCATTCAGGAGCTGATTTGTTCAGTGACTGAGCTGTTCGAGAACCAAGGTACTTGTAAATGGGTGTTGCTAGGCGTTTAAGTGAACATTAAGGCACATTGACACAAATTTGTGTGCAAATGTTGGTCTCTCCGAGCAAATTAAGGCCACATTCACACTGTGAGCTTGAAACTCTTTGGTGCCACTATAAACAGTCATGGCTTCCCCCTAAGAATTCTGGGAGCTGTAGTTTGTTAAGGGAGTTGTTATTCTCACCACGGAGCTGGGAAGAGAGATTCATTGTGAAACCACTCTGGGAATTGTCGGGGGAATAGGGGTCTGCTAACAATTCTCAGGGGAAGAAATGGAGGCAGTGAGAGATTTCACTTTCTTGGGTTCCATGATCACTGCAGATGGTGACAGCAGTCACGAAATTAGAAGACGCCTGCTTCTTGGGAGAAAAGCAATGACAAACCTAGACAGCATCTTAAAAAGCAAAGAAATCACCTTGCCGACAAAGGTCTGTATAGTTAAAGCTATGGTTTTTCCAGTAGCAATGTACGGAAGTGAGAGCTGGACCATAAAGAAGGCTGATCGCCAAAGAATTGATGCTTTTGAATTATGGTGCTGGAGGAGACCCTTGAGAGTCCCATGGACTGCAAAAAGATCAAACCTATCCATTCTGAAGGAAATCAGGCCTGAGTGCTCACTGGAAGGACAGATCCTGAAGCTGAGGCTCCTCATGAGAAGAGAAGACTCCCTAGAAAAGACCCTGATGTTGGGAAAGATGGAGGGCACAAGGAGAAGGGGACGACAGAGGATGAGATGGTTGGACAGTGTTCTCGAAGCTACCAACATGGGTCTGACCAAACTGCGGGAGGCAGTGAAGGATAGGCGTGCCTGGCGTGCTCTGGTCCATGGGGTCACGAAGAGTCGGACACGACTGAACGACTGAACAACAACAACAATTCTCAGCGCCTTTAATGAAGCTGCAGCTCCCAGAATTCTTGGGGGGGAAGCCATGGCTGTTTGTTTAAAGTGGCATTGTGGTGATTTAAAGGTATTGTGCGAATGTGGCCTGGCCCTCGTCACACGGCATGTGTAGACACTCCAGGGAGGTGTTTTCTGAGAGGCTTAAAAAAAGAGAGAGAAAGAAGAACAGAGGTGTTCTCATCGCTCTCCGCAATGGAATTAAGTGCCTTCATTCCAATCCTGTGTACATCCTCAGCATGTAGCTCTTTGAACCATGACTCTGGGGCTGGGTGGGGAGGCGAGAAGGAAAATGAGGTCACTCAAGCCGGTGTCCAAACCACCAGCCCACTGGAAGCCAGAGGGCTTTGAAGGAGGCTGCTTTGCATAACCTTAGCATGATTTCCCAGGCCAGACGAGAGAGAGTCTCCCTTGCCTGGGGAAGTGTGGATCCATGAGCTAGACTCAGAAATATGTTCTGCTAACACAGCAAGGCTGGGGAATGTATGAGCCAACCCCATGGCGCAGGACCAGCGCGTCCCCAGGTCTTTGTCTTCTCTTCGGCAGCAGTGACTGATGGCTGCGAGTTGGGTCGCTGCAGCTGCCATCTGCCCTTGCTGCAACCTGGGGGTCCTGAATCCCGGGGGACCTGTGTCGAGGAATGCAAGCTGCACTGATGCACATCCCATCTGTTGCCTCCTCCCCACAATTCCCCCGGCGCTGCACCGAGGAGGGGAGTTCACCCCTCTCTGGCTTCAGAGCAAGCCATTGCAGATGCAAAGCAGAGAGACCCTGGCAATCTTCCAGACCGGTGCTTTTCCGCGGGTGAATTCTGCAGCATGTTGTTGACTCAATGCATTAATGGTGGACATACCCTGGGCGATCCACACATCAATCACTCCACTTTATTGCTCTCACTGGCTCATCAGCCTTGTCTACTAGATTCCAAACAGGCCTGGAAGGGCATCAGGCTACCAGCCGACGAACTCCCCCAAACTGATAACAATATAGACGTCTTATGCCTTCCATTTCTGCACTGCCTCCCACCCTAAAGAGCCCTTGCGGTTTCACACTTTGCAGTAAGGACTTGATGGGACACAGTTACAGGTTTCTGGCCTTGCCCTCACATAAGACACCCTCTCAGCTGCCGCTGACACAATAGTCTCTTTGCACAGCGCAGCAGCCAATATAGTGCTATTAAAGATCAGTTTGCTTGTGGCTTTTTTGTGAATATAATTTATGATGCTGCATTTTGGGGAAATGAGTAGCTCGATGGTATGTCCATTATCCTGGACCAGAATAGCACCCTAATCCCAAAGACTGCAGGATCCCTACAGACTGTTGGGTTGTTGTTGTTTTTGCAGTATGTGTTCTGCAACTTCTCACTAATGCAATTAATGCATTCTTTTATTTATTTATTATTTCATAAAATTTATACAGGGCTTGATTGTAAAGAACCTTAAAGCGTCAGTGATGGATTTATACTGGACTATCTAAATATCCTCTGTTATTACACACCAAAAGCAGAGCAGAAAAGATGATGCCCTAAGCTTGGAGCATAAAGGGGTTAAGACCACAGAGTTAGATTCCTAGACTCAACTAGGTCACACCTTCTCTTATCCAGTGAGGGATAAGAGAAGGTGTGTAACTCTTTCAGTTACATTTGGGAGGGGGACAGAAGGAGAAGGCTTCAATTCATGCACACGAAAGCTCATACCAAGAACAAACTCTAAGGTGCTACTGGTCTCTAAGGTGCTACTGGAAAGAATTTTCTATTTTGTTTGGATAAGAGAAGGTGTGACCTAGCTGAGTCTAGGAATCTAACTCTGTGGTCTTAACCCCTTCTTGCATTAACTAGCACTCATGCATAGTTATGTTTGACTGCAATCTCCCACAATCACTGCCTCCTGTGGGAGTGAGTTCCATGTTTTATGCACCACAAGAAGAAGGTCGTTTGTTTATCTGTCCTGAATCTTCCAGCATTCAGCCGTACTCTCTTTTTTCACACCATGCATAATTTTATAAATGTCTATCATGTCATCTCTTACTTGATTTTTCTCTAAACTGAAAAGTCCCAAATGCTACAACCTTCCCTCATAGGTAAGTTACTGGTTCCTGTCTAGTTGGAGCTTTCCAAGGTCTTTCCCAGTTTGATACTGGAGAGCTTTTCGGTTAAGAGATGCCAGGTGTGCTGCATTCAAAAATACCATCCAAATCCTTTCTTTCCTCTGTTGCTTTGTACTAAGACAAACGTTGCTGCAGCCTTGTGTTAAGGACCTTTCCTGCACTTCTGCGTGGAGCCTGACACCAGCAGCCAAAGTTCATCAGACCAGGCAGTGGGAATTGAACCCAGGAGCTTCTGAACACAGAGCATTTGCTCTACCTCTGAGCTATGACCTTGTCCATTAAAGATGTAGACAGAGGCTGTGAGTTGCTTGGGCTGGGGAACAGCTGTTGCGAACGAGGTTTTCCCATTCTCCCAAGCCAGTCTAAGCTGAAAGCAGTCAGCAGAATCCCAAATGCAAGCCATCCCTGCAAGTGCAGCAGCATCAATGATTAACTCACTCCTATGGGATAATATCTCCATCTCTGCAGCCTAATCTCTCTCCCAATTACCCTCTTCTGTTTGCACAAGTGCCCTAAAAGTACCCACTCAGCAACAGATGTTTTGTTGGAGTAACCTCACAAAAGGGCAGATTGTGTGGGGGGTGGTGGGATTTCCTGACCTTTTAAGAGCACAAAGAAGGAGGAGGAGGAGGAGGAGGAGTTTGGATTTGATATCCCGCTTTTCACTACCCGAAGGAGTCTCAAAGCGGTTAACATTTTCCTTTCCCTTCCTCCCCCACAACGAACACTCTGTGAGGTGAGTGGGGCTGAGAGACTTCAAAGAAGTGTGAGTAGCCCAAGGTCACCCAGCAGCTGCATGCGGAGGAGCAGGGAAGCGAACCCGGTTCACCAGATTACGAGTCCACCGCTCTTAACCACTACAGCACACTGGCTCTCACAATGGCACTGACACTGAGCAACTGGCTAGCGTCTCCGCTCAATCACACTCTCCTGGCTCAGCAGTGGCTCCCATCGCACAACAAAAGAGCATTGTACATGCTCCACAGAGATGATGGCTGAGGTTCTGGGGGATGTTTTTAGGGACAAAGCAAGCAGGGAGCCAGGCCTGGGGTGGGAGCAGGGGTAAGGTGGGGGGCAGCCGGAATAGAATAGAAGGGGACAAGGGAGCTCCCAGAGACTGGTGGAGGAAACAAAGCAGAGCAGGTTGTGAGTGCAGGGAGCTGAAGCTACCAGGGCATTGCCAGGTACTTAAAGCCGTGACACATGTATACATATAATTTTCAGCTTGCATTTATTTCATCTTATTTTAAACTATTAATTTAAGAGTGTGCTGCTCCTAGAGAGCATGCAATGCCAGGTCAGTATGCGGACTGCACTGAGCAAAGCTCTTATCCAAGCTCATAATTTCAGAAACCATTTCAATATATAGTTCTTACATTAAGAACATATCAGATATTCAGCTGATCTGAACAGTTGCTATGCTCCATCTTAGACAAAAGGCTGAGAAGCGACGTGTGTTCAGTGGTTTTGACTTCCACGAAAATGTGTGCATAGGATTGCAACTTCAGCTTTGTTGAACCCTATCTTAAATTTCTACATTAGTTGCCTAATCATTTATTTAAAGAGAAATGTGTATAAAATCTTATAAGTTTGAGGAGGGTCTGGTGTCCTAAATCCCTTCCATTTCTTGGGATTCTGCACCTGTGGGGAGGAATGCATGAGAGAAAGCTTGCCCAAATGGTCCCTTTGTCTAGGCAATGAGTACTTAAGCACCATAATTAGCACAACCAAAGAAGTTGCTCTGTGCCATAGGACAAATGGGTAGTAGACCTTCCCTTCCCTCCCTAGCTGCTAGGTAAAAGGTAAAGGACCCCTGGACAGTTAAGTCCAGTCAAAGGTGACTATGGGGTGTGGCGCTCATGGTAGGAGAACATACCAGTAAGTCACTGTAGTGCGTGAGCTGAGCTGGAAGCAGGCTGGAAGATGGAGACACAGAGGCATGCTTGCTCTGTGCTGGATCCAAAGCTGCAACTAACAGAGAAGCAAGATCTTTTGGTGTGTCGGTGCTGTGAGCCCTTCCAATTTATGCTCAGTTTCTATATATGTGTAACTAAAACCATGTATACTATTATTTTTATCTATCATCTATCTATCTATCTATCTAGCTAGCTATCATCTATCTATCTATCTATCTATCTATCTATCTATCTATCTATCTATCTATCTATCTATCATCTATCTATCTATCTATCATCTATCAATCTCTCTATCTCTCTATCTATCTATCTATCTATCATCTATCAATCTATCTATCATCTATCTATCTATCTATCATCTATCAATCTATCTATCTATCATCTATCTATCATCTCAATTTTTCTGTTTTACAATTTAAAATGCTCATTTAAACATCCTTAAAATGTCAATGACTTCCCTTCTTCTCTTTCCATGGTTCATTTTGCATACCATAAATCCCTGAATATTTTACAAAAACTAAACCATTCAGTATTCCAATATTACATCCACCCAAACTTATTTACACTGTTGAATTTACCTTAATGCTGCCAACGTTTTCAAGCGCACACAATTCCCCCCCCCATGTATTCTGTAAATGTTTTCCAATCTTCTCTAAACATACGTTTTTCTTGTTCTCTTATTCTGTATGTTATGTCTGCAAGCTGCGCATATTCTGTCAGCTTAAGTTGCCATTCTTCTTTAGTTGGGACCTCACTCGTTTTCTATAAAACAATGTATCCTAAAGACATCACAGTTTGCTGACCTTCATGCCAAGAAAACAGAACTCTGGGTAAATCTGAATGTGAGTGCTCAGAGATTGGTACACAGGCTGGTACGCAGGCTGAGACCCCACCTTCCTGCGGACTGTCTTGCCAGAGTGGTGCATGCTCTGGTTATCCCTCGTTTTGATTACTGCAATGCGCTTTAAGTGGGGCTACCTTTGAAGGTGACCCGGAAACTACAACTAATCCAGAATGTGGCAGCTAGACTGGTGACTGGGAGCAGCCACTGAGACCACATAACACCGGTCCTGAAAGACCTACATTGGCTCCCAGTACGTTTCCGAGCACAATTCAAAGTGTTGGTGCTGACCTTTAAAGCCCTAAATGGCCTCGGCCCAGTATATCTGAAGGAGCGTCTCCACCCCCATCGACCTACCTGGACACTGAGGTCCAGCGCCGAGGGCCTTCTGGCAGTTCCCTCACTGCGAGAAGCCAAGTTACAGGGAGGGCCTTCTCGGTAGTGGCACCCGCCCTGTGGAACGCCCTCCCACAAGATATCAAAGAGAACAACAACTACCAGACTTTTAGAAGACATCTGAAGGCAGCCCTGTTTAGGGAAGCTTTTAATGTTTGATGGATTACCTGTATTTTAATATTTTGTTGGAAGCCGCCCAGAGTGGCTGGGGAAGTCCAGCCAGATGGGCGGGGTATAAATAAATTGTTGTTGTTGTTGTTGTTGTTGTTGTTGTTGTTGTTGTTGTTGTTATTGGAGTGGTGTGTAAACTAGATCTATATAGTTACATATGAACCCCAAACATGCCTACCAAAGGGTTGGGCAAGGGAACTATCCAGAAGCCTCTAAACAGCCACCCCTCCATCTATCTTGGCAGCCTTGCACATGCACTGCATGACTTCTCACCCCTTCTAACATTCAGCTTGAAGGTTGGCCTTCAGCGTTGGCGTGACAGCTGATCCGACTGGAAGAGGCGTCAAAAGGGGAGATGTCAAAGGGTTGCACAACACACACACATGTGCGTCAGCGAGACACAACGGCCCTGTATGCTGCGAAAGGGCCCCGGCGGTCTCCTCAAGCGTCTCTTTTCTCTGCATCACTTCAATAGCTGCTCAGTGTTTCCCCACTGGAATCTCATCCAGCGAGCAGATGGCAAAACACCGTTCGCCGGCTGGGGAGGGTTGCCAAACCGGAGGAAGGTTACGAGTGGGAGAATGAGGGAAAGGGGAAGGAAGATGCAAGTAAATATCTCTCCAGATGTCCGTATGAGACTCGGGAGGGAGGGAGTGCAGGAGCATCGGGGTCGGCCAGTGAAGACACAAGCTGGCTTTTGAAAGTAGCTTGTTTGGAAGATGTTTTTCCTGTGCAGAGGGCATGCTCATTGCACCCTGCCATCTCTCGGGATTGTGTTTGTGCGCCTTGGTGATGGATGGCATTTCCTTCCAATGCTTAGATCTGGAGGGATCTGATAATCGGCCTCGGCACAACAATGCCCGCTTGTCCTCCTGCTTGTCCTCTTCATTTCCTTCTCAGCCGTTTTGCTGGCTTGGGAAGAAACATGCCATTAGCCTGCAGATGCGTTTGACTCCCAAGGTCCCAACCAGGATGGCTGGAGATGACAGAAGCGGCAGCCCAAAACACCTGGACAGCAACAGGTTGGCTGCTGCAGGATTAACAGAAGGAAGGAAGTCACTTCTCCCCTGGAGAAAAGGCGAGCAAGAGGTGACATGATGGACATTTATAAAATTACGTGTGGCACGGAGAAAGTGAAGAGGGAAAAGTTTTCCTGCTTCTCACTGGGAGCCAGCATGGTGTAGTGGTTAAGAGTGGTGGACTCGTAATCTGGTGAACCGGATTTGCTTCCCCACTCTTCCACATGCAGCTGCTGGGTGACCTTGGTCTAGTCACACTTCTCTGAAGTCTCTCAGCCCCACTCACCTCACAGAGTGTTTGTTGTGGGGGAGGAAGGGAAAGGAGAATGTGAGCCGCTTTGAGACTCCTTCGGGTAGTGATAAAGCGGGATATCAAATCCAAACTCTTCTTCTTCTTCTTCACACAGCACTGGAACTCACAGACATCTAAAGGAGCTGAATGTTGGCAGATTCAGGACAGATGAAGTAAAGTACCTCTTCAAACAGCACGTAGTTAAACTAGCATGGGGCTCCGACAGTAGAGCATGAGACCCTTAATCTCAGGGTTGTGGGTTCGAGCCCCACTTTGGGCAAAATATTCCTGCATCGCAGGGGGTTGGCTAGATGACCCTCATGGTCCCTTCCACCTCTATTTTCTATGATTCTGTAGTCTGGCACGCTAACCACCATGCTGGCATCATGCAACACTTAAGCTTCTGAGTTTTGACGCTACCTGGTGCCTTTGAGCAGTTGTTTGGCCCTCCCTTGTCCCTGGCTGTGGGCTTGTGTGGTAGCAGGAACCGAACCTGGGAAGCCACTCACCATTATGAATCCCCCATAATGCAAAACATTCCCTGCTGAGCTATGCAGGATTGAACCCTCCGCTCACCAGCTGAGGATTCGATCCTGCTGGCTGCAATGGATCTGCATGTTTTCCTGCCCATCAACTAATGTCACCCGACATGGAGGTGAGCAAAATCCTGTTCCGCGCTGCTTCCGAGTGTTGCGGCTGCAGCCGTTCCGCGTCATGCCGAGGGGCATTCTGAAGTGCACATTTCTCCCTCCCCTGGAGGATTAAGGGAGGTATATTGGGCTTATTTCTTTAAACTCAGATTAAAGCTTGCGAGTTTGAGCAAACACTCTGGGCCCCTGCCAAGCTCCTGTTTATGAAGATGAACATTCCAGCACCCGTTGTCAAGCGGGAGCCCCGGGGAGGCTGCGGGTGCTGTTGGGGGCTGGGACTGGGAGGGAGTCGGCCTTCCCTGCGCAAGCAGCTGGGTTCCTCCTCACCGCAAAATGCCAGGACTCTGGAGGTGGGGTTTTGATGGCGGGATGTTTATCCCCTGCGGCTCCCGGTGTCTGACAAAGACTGACAAGCAGAGGCTGGCCGACAGAGCTGGCGTTGTCTGAAACCTAAACACTGACTTGCTCTCTTCTCGGCAAAGAGGTGCTGCAGGGCTGGGCCGGGTTCCTCTTCGTTCTGTCTCGACAGCCTTCTTTCGCCAGTTGCAGTGCCAAATCTCCCACTTCACCTTTGACAGGGGTTGTCACAGAGCCCTCCAGCCCGGGAAATTCCCTTGCCGCTGCTTTGCCTGGAGGGAAGTGCAAGAGAGCCAGTGTGGTGGAGGAGAGGCAGTGCGACGTAGTGGTTAGAGTGCCTAGCCCAGATCCTCCAAGTGTCCCTATTTTCCAGGGACATCCCTGATTTAGAGAAGCCGTCCCAATTTCTGATTTGATCCCGGAATGTCCCTGTTTTCCTTAGGACATCCCTAATTTCATTGGAGAAATGTTGGAGGGTATGGAGCTACTCACACACACATACCCCCGAGCTGTCTGAAGGCAATCCTGTATAGGGAAGTTTTTAAATGTTTTATTATGTTATATATATATATATATATATATATATATATATATATATATATATATATATGAAGCTGCCCACAGTGGCTGGGGCAACCCAGTAAGATGTGTGGGTATAAATAGTAAAATTATCATTATGGAAGTACGTCCACTTTTCAAGGGATGAATTGCCCTGCAGATGAACATAAACTTCTTCTAAGGCAGAAATTTCATCGAAGAGAGTGTTGGGTGGAAGTTCTTCTCGCCATGGTGATAATAACCAGATGTTCGTCATTTCTTCTAAAGTTGGAGGATTATTGCAATCAATTAGATTGAAAAAACTTAGCGTCTCGTATACTGAATCGGTGAAATTATACCACTTTTCCAGTTACGCAATGGCTCTTTCATACAGGTTGATGGCTTCTTCCTTAAACTTTTGCACGGCATTCTCAGGCAAATGTTTTTTACGTAAGGCAAATAAAACTTTCATTCCAAAAAACTGCTCATCGTATTTTATTTTTTTTGCAACGAATCACGCATCTTACACATGATGATGTGAAGATCACATGCAAGAATTTTCTTGCTCTCCAGCTTCAGTAGGGTGTCTTGCATTATTGACATGAAGAAGTGCATGAAATATAAATACAATTCTGAAATTGTTGGTTCATCATCCTTTGCGAGTTCATTTTCCTGATCCGAAATAAGGTTCCAGATAACCTTATGGCACTCATCAGATCCAAGAGAAATAAAATACGATTTTAAAGGTATCCAGTTTAAAAGTAGTCTTTCGACCGCTTTAAACAAACTTAACCAACGTGTTGGAACATGGCGCAAAACCTCATGGAATTCTGACTCGCAAAACTCAAAAAATGATTTCAACTCTTCTCGTTTCTTCGCAGAATTCGAAAATTCGGCAAAAACCTTCAGCACTACATTTTCGATATCGAAAGATAACTGCTTTAATGCATTTTTTGCGCTGTTGTGTAAAATGTGATTATTGCAATGAGCAGCTACAATATAGTCATTTTCCAGCAATAATTTTTGGTAAACAGATTTGTTCACTCCATAATTGACTGATGCATTATCTGCTGAGTAAGCTGAAACATTATATATTTCCAATTCATTATCACTAAGAACTCAACACAGCTGATTTTTTATTGATGTAGAATCTTCAAAAGAATCCTCATAAAAGTCTAAAATTTTCACACACAGTCCTTCCTCACAAGTAAAATATTGTGCGACAACGGGATACATTTTGCGATTTCCCTTGTTTGATGCGTCAGTGGAGAGAGAAAATGAAATTCCAGTTTTAAGATCATTGATAACCAACTCAATAGAAAAAGGATACAAAACCTCGTTGACAACAGCTGATGATTTGGTTCCTCCACAAGACATCTTTTTTTACAATTTCTGAATCGTCAAAAATTTGCTTCATTAACTTAATACCGCAATCTTGAGCCAGGAAAGAAATATGGTGTTTGATCCCATGGTAAGTTTCAGCCATTTCAGCTACAGTCACTTTCTCACTGAAAGAGGAGTCTTTAACAATGAAAAACGAATTGATTCGCTTGTTGCTGGAAGCTATTTTCTCCTTATCTAAATGATTTTTTTTGTGTGCTTGCATGCTGTGTGACAGCTTTTATACCATTCTATTCAATTGTGAACGATTTCTGATACAATTTACAGTAGGCCGTCGTATTTGTTCTGTCTGTTTCATTGTTGGCAATCCATGCAAAAGTAGCTTCCCAGTCTTTGGTGTATTTGCACACCCCTCTCTTTCGTTTTAAAGAATTCGAAATCTCGCCGCTGTCACTCTCATCATCACTCGACGCCATTTTAGGGAAGCGATCCTTGGGGCAAGGATCTCGCTCCCTCAGGTCGTCGGGCAAGTCTCCTCCAAGCCCACCTTCCCCCCCTCCCGGCACCTCTACCGGTAGCTGGTTTGCTGCTCCTCCTGCGCGTCAGGAACAGGAAGTGGCGTCTTTTTCTTTCGCACCTCTCCCTTTCGTTCTCCCCACGAGTCAGGAACAGGCGGGGCAGAACTTCGGCAAGAGGGCCCCCCCCCCATTTTTTAAATGTCTTTTGAAACAATTGAGTGTGATTCATATTTTTTTCGGAGAATCGAGTTCAACGGATATTCTATCTTTGTCTCATTCTTACTTATGAAAAAAAAGACAAAATGCGATCCTCCTATCCTTATTCTCTTAGACTGTACAGGTTTAGATTACGTACCATTTCATCATAAAGCTTTTGAATAAAAAAAAAATGTCCACTATTTTGTCGGGGGGGAAATAGTGAACATAATGTGAAAAAAGTGGACTCTCCGCTCAAATAGTGGACACCTGGCATCTTTAGTGTTCCTAAGGAGTGAGCAGATCCGCTGTGCTGCATCACTTCCGAGAGAGAGGTGCCTGCACTCCCGGGTACTTACAGCTCATAGCTCATGTTTCTTTCTGCTGCTCTTCCAAAAACACAGATTCTCCCTTAGCTGGGGGAGGAAAGGATGAGTCACTTTTCCCAAATGGGGTTCAGGTTCCAAGTACTGTCTCTATACATCTCAACATCCTGAGCTGTTAACAAGCCGTTTCCCGGTTTCCCCGGCAAAGGAAGTTTCTGCTGTCTGTTCTGCAGAGGACGGTCCTCTGTCTGCAGGGCTGCAAAACAAGAGCTTTCCCACCCGATGCAAGTTGCAGGCATGGAGTGGAACTTGCAAACTGCATTGAGACCAAAGTAAGGGGGTGTGAAGAGTTGGAGCCCCCCCCCCCGATGCTAGGGTCCCAATCTGGATTGTAGCTCCAATGCTGACAGTTTGTCGAACCTCTTTCCCTTCCCCTAAGAAAAGAAGACCCAACCCCGCAGTTAAAGGCAGATCTATGTAAAAACGTAAGGGCATAAGAAGAACTTGCTGGATCAGGCCAATGGCCCACCTAGTCCAGCATCCTGTTCTCACAGTGGCCAACCAGATGTTTGTGGGAAACCAGCAAAGCAGGATTCAAGTGTGGGATGTGAAACACGGGAGCAGTCAAATACATCCCTAGAGTGGACATGAAAAGGGGTCTCAGTCAGCCAGTCGGAACTTCCTGTTTCCCCCGGGGTGACACAGACTTCCTCTGCATAAATAGAGGTGGGTGTGGCCTCACCTGTGCAGGTAACGACAAAAGCACAGGGGCTAGACTCCATCTTTCTCTTTTTTTGACTCGCTTTCAATGGAGCAACATGTGCTTGGGCAAGATGCTCTCTTGGCCTCCAGCCCAGAGAGGAGAAGGAGCTATCGCACTTAAGGAATAGTCTCCTAATGTATATTATATTTTCTAAGCTAAAAGTCTGCCTTCTGGGATCCGATTGTGAACAGATGATACTTGTAAGTAAACTCTTTATACTTTTATAGAAGACTGTGTTGTGTCTTATTTTAGGAGGGAATTAGAAGGGGGAAATACCAGGACAGTATTATTACAGAGGTTCTAGCGAACCTGAGCAAGCTATCCGCTGTGTGTGTTTAAAAGGGGGAATGAAAACTCTGCTAAGTTCTGGGACTTGTTAACACAAGTTGGAATAGGATATAATAAACAATATATCCTCTCCAGCATCCCTAAACATTCCCACATTTAGCACTAGAGCCCTCTTTTCTCCCATGGCTTCCAGAAACTGGCATTCAGAAGCATTGTTGCAGAGTAGTAGCCGAGGACAGCCTTCTAAACCTCTTACCCCATGGGCATAGGTGTTTTGTGCCAACATGCAGGGCTCTCTTGCTGTGTTTATGCTGAAGTCGGATGCAAACAGGGCCAGGTAACTGTGAAAAAAATAATAATAATGAAATGCAAGGACTGGTTAATCAAGTCACTCGAAATAAAATTTCTCCATCTAATTTTTGTTTCTGCCCTACACACACCCCTTAAAGCTGCGGATTGATTAGGCGGAAGATTAGAGGATCAGATGGAATGTGCCGGGAGAGAAGGGAGGGAGCTGTAAGCAGCTGCAGTTGCTGGGCTGGAAAACCTTTCCAGATGCATTTCAGGGCCCTCTTTTTAAGTTATCCTGCCTGTTTTAACGTGTCCGTATTCCTCACTCCGGAGAGGTGCTATAAAGTAAGAAGCTGAGCCAACCCGCATTTGCCATAGGAGGCACTTTGACTGTATTGGCTGAAGCTCATTTTAAATCTCGCAGCAGAAAGCAGGTTTAAATTTAACCAGAACCACCACCCACCCAGGAGATGGGATGTTTATGCTAACTTTGTCATTAACAAGGTTCCCATTTTATTTTATTAAGAGACCTTCCCCTGTTCTTCAGGGACACACCTTATTTCCTGGTACATACCCCTTGATCAATTAATCATAATCATAATCATCATTTTATTGCCCGCCTTCCAGCAGCAGGACCCAGGGTGGGTTACAGCAACTTAAAATTCAGAATCAAGACATATTGCATTCACAAGAACAGAGTGGGTCCTGAAAACAAACATCTCAAGTGTCAAAGAGCAGTGAAGGTACCAGGTGTGTGGGATGTGAAACACGGGAGCAGTCAAGTACAACATCCCTAGAGTGGACATGAAATGGGATCTCTGAGTCAGCCAGTCAGAACTTCTTGTTTCTCCTGGGCTGAAACAGACTTCCTCTGCGTAACTAGAGATGGGTGTGGCCTCACCTGTGCAGGTAAAGACAAAAGCACAGGGGGCAGACTCCATCTTTCTCTTTTTTTGACTCGCTTTCAACGGAGCAACATGTGCATAGGCAAGATGCTCTCTTAGCCTCCAGACAAGAGAGGAGAAGGAGCTATTGCCCTTAAGGAATAGCCGCCTAATCATTTTCTAAGCTAAAAGTCTGCCTTCTGGGATCCGATTGTGAACAGATGATACTTGTAAGTAAACTCTTTATACTATTATAGAAGACTGTGTCGTGTCTTATTTTAGGAGGGAATTAGAAGGGGGAAATACCAGGACAGTATTATTATAGAGGTTCTAGCGAACCTGAGCAAGCTATCCGCTGTGTGTGTGTGTTAAAAAGGGGAATGAAAACTCTGCTAAGTTCTGGGACTTGATAACACAAGTTGGAATAGGATATAATAAACAATATATCCTCTCCTGCATCCCTAAACATTCACACAAGGTGCACCTCTGTGGAGAGGGAATTCCACAATTTAGGGGCT
The DNA here is from genome assembly GCF_009819535.1 of Lacerta agilis. NCBI lineage: Eukaryota > Metazoa > Chordata > Lepidosauria > Squamata > Lacertidae > Lacerta > Lacerta agilis. The sequence goes on from NC_046324.1 coordinate 49,147,913, forward strand.
GCCACCAAGAAGGCCCTTTCTTGAATCTCCACCCCCCCTCTCCAAAACCTCTGACCTTAATACCAAGGAGGGTCTGTAGGGAAGGGGGCAGCTTTCCAGATATTTGGGGCTGGAGTCATTGAGGGCTTTGAACGTGAACTTGAGCACCAGAAAGTAACCTGCAACTAGTGCAGCTGTTTTATAACAGGGATTATAAGAGATCTAAATGGAAGCCCAGCCAGAAACCTGCACTTTGGACTTGTTGAAGTTAAACCACTATCTCCCCCCTTCTCCCCCTCCCAATATCCTTTAACATTTCACAGATTAAAATAATGACTTGTTTTTAAATGCAGTTGAACTGAAATTTATTGAAAGCCACTCCCCTCCCCCAATTCATTTAATCCCAATAACAAAAACAAGAGAAGCACCCATGTGTGGAAACGGAAAGGGCCCAGCAATGTTGTCCAATGCCGTTTGTTGCTCTGCAACACCACACCCATTGGCGGGAATTATATTAGCTGGTATATCGATCAAGAAGCTACAAATCCATAACACAGCAGGTACTGCAATGCAAAAGGAACATTAGAAAACAGGACAGAGGCAATAGCATTATATTATTATTATTATTATTATTATTATTATTATTATTATTATTATTTGGACATAGTTTTTATTTAATTTTACAAATATAAAGTTGTAACAATATCAAATTCATATTCAGATTTAGAGATTTCTATGAATCTTCAGACTTCCCACCATCCCCTCCATGGGTCCTATTGCCATCATTTTCAACTGCATATTATTTCACATCTATATTTTAAGCCTATCCATGTTATCCAAAGTCTTCGCTACATTACAAGTGTTGTTAAAACCCTGCTAATTTTAATTTGTTTACAGTGGTCTCTTAAATACATTATAAATCTTTCCCACTCTTTCTTGAAGACTCTTATCTTCTTGGTTCCTGAGCCTTCCAGTCAGCTTTGCCATTTCAGGCTAATCAAACAGCTTAATTTGCCATTCTTCTCTGGTAGGGATTCTATCTTCTTTCCAGCTCTGGGCTAATAACATCCTTGCGGTAGTCGTTGCATACATGAAGAGTCTTTTCTGCTCCTTTGGAATCCCAGTATCTACAATTCCTAATAAGAAAGCTTCTGGTTTCTTTAGAATTTAAACATTTGTTTTGTTTGTTTGTTTAAGCATAATAAACCTAATAATAATAATAATAATAATAATAGTTATTTTAAACTTTTTTTCAGGGCCAATAGCATTATACAGTGGAACCCTGGGTTACGCACACGATCCGTTCCGGGTCATCGTGTGTAACACGGGCGTGCGTAACTCGAATGCATGTAAAAAAAAAAACCCGAAAAACCGGAAGTTGCGCGATTTGAGCTCTTCTGCGCATGCGCGAAGTGCGCAAAAGTGTTCTGCACATCTGGCTGTCGTGCACGCTCTGGAAAACACTTCTGGGGTGCGGGAGTGCGTATCCCGAACGTACGCAACACGGAGCGTACGCAACACGAGATATGGCTGTAATCAGGAAAACTAACGCAGCATTCTCCATGTCTGAATGAACCCCGATTTGTTGTTGTTTAGTCGTTTAGTGGTGTCCGCCTCTTCGTGACCCCATGGACCAGAGCATGCCAGGCACTCCTGTCTTCCACTGCCTCCCGCAGTTTGGTCAGATTCATGTTGGTAGCTTCAAGAACACTGTCCAACCGCCTCGTCCTCTGTTGTCCCCTTCTCCTTATGTTCTTACACTGGACCAATTCAACATGCAGCCTCTTTTTTCTTTTTTTTAAACTAGTTGCTGATCAGAGTTACAAGGCAAAATATTCCGGTAAAAAATATCCCTGAATTCTGTTCTGCACTGTGCACTTTAAAGCACCTGCAAATTGGTCCAAGCGGCCTGCTCTCTGCTCCCTGGAATCCAGGAGAAGCAGCAGCAGCTGACCTGCTCTTCCTTGCGCGCATTTTTGCACTCTCGTCCAGCAGGTGCCTTCCTGAAAGGAGGGAGAGGCGAGAGGTCACCACGAGAGACTCACATTGTCAGCGCACAGCTTTCCTGAGGGAACTCAAACAACGCTGAACCCCAGGCCGGGTTGCCCCCCACCCGACGCCAGACGGCATTGTTTCCAGCACCTCCTAATTGGAGCAGCTGCCAGCTGTACCCTCAGTGGGGGTGGGGGGGGGAGAGAGAAGAAGGTCAGGAGAACAATAGGCAGAGGGTAGAAATATGCACAGAATGATTGTGTTGTGGGCTGGACAGACCAAGGAATTATATTGCGATCATCTCTCAGCCAAGAAATTATATTTCTGTCCATCTCTCAGCCCTTCAAGGAATCATTTTCCTAGGTCCCGTGAAGGAATCTATAAAGGTGGGGGAACAGGTCCTCTGTCTGTCTGTCTGTCTGTCTGTCTGTCTGTCTATTCGTCTGTCTGTCCATCCATCCATTTACAATTTCAAAATGCTGTTAGCGGATCATGCCACTAGACCTCATTAACATAGGTTGGTTGCTTGCCTCGCTAGCTGTCATAGTTCCTTAATCATATATGCCAGTGTACTGGAAGCAGCAAAGATCACCAGTGTCGAAGCGATGATTCTTCAACATCAACTTCGTTGGACTGGTCCTGTTGTGCGGATGCCTGATGATCGTCTTCCAAAGCAACTACTCTATTCCCAACTTAAAAATAGAAAGCGTAATGCTGGTGATCAACAAAAGAGGTTTAAAGATTGTCTCAAGGCAAATTTTTAAAAAATGTTGTATAAACACCAACAATTGGGAAACACTTGCCTGTGAGCGCTCCAGCTGGAGAACAGCCTTTACCAAAGGTATCATGGGCTTTGAAGACACTCGAACTCAGGACGCAAGGGAGAAAAGTGCTAAGAGGAAGGCACACTTTGCAAACCCTCACCATGATCAATTCCCAGCCGGAAATCTATGTCACCACTGTGGAAGGTCGTGTGGATCCAGAATTGGCCTCCACAGTCACTTACGGACTCACTGTTAAGATTGTGTTTATGGAAGACAATCTTACTCGGCTATGAGGGATCACCAGAGAAGAAGAAGAATATGCAAGTGGACGGGTTCCATCTGTCAAACGTTTAAGGGATAAATAGATTTAATGCCTGCTTTCTCATCACCTGGCAGACAGCAGTGGGTGCACAGAAAAGATAGCATACCGGCAGCTGGGAAACTTTCCCATGCTCTTTCTCCACAGCCTCCTTTACGTCCTCTCCATCCTCTTTGCATCTGGCCTGGAGGATTCATTGCTGTTTAGTCAACCCTTCCCCCCAACCTGCTGCTGCTGCTGCTGCACTCACAAGCCTGGGAACCCTGTAAATCTCCTCCTGAGCAGATGGCTCTAGGTTCCGTCCATGTGGCAATATGGAGAAGGGAGCCCTGGGCAGGCCGCTTATCCAGCTCCCTGGCTGTGGGATATTTACTGCAATCGAGGGGTGCATAAATCGTGCAAAATGAATTGGGAAAGAAAACACGGGAGGCAGGAATCGAGCAAGCCCAATTTAAGAGTGGAAAAATGAGAAACAGGAATTAGCAGGAACGTACAGCTTTTTTTGGATTAAAGTTGCTTTTCTTCTAATAAAGCTGATGCTTTAAAAAAAATATTTGAGCTGCTAAGCGCAAATATTGGCAATTTTCTTTTTGGAACATTGTCTGGCGGGGGTGGGAGGTGTGACCTCAGAAAGATGGGTATATGGAAGGAAATACAGTTGATTTTATGTTGTCGTAAGTTCAGTTTGCTATTGTTATTTGGTAATAATAATAATAATAATACACAACAACATTTCTCCAATAAAGATAGGGATGTCCTAATAATAATAATAATAATAATAATAATAATAATAATAATGACGTCCCTATTTTTATTGGAGAAATGTTGGTGCGTATGTTGCTGTGTGATCCTGGCAGCAGCAGGAACAGCGGCAGGTGATACACCGGGGGGGGGGGGAGGTGGCTGTCCCACAGGATTCTGCTACCCAATGCAGCTGCTTTGGTCTGCCTCATGGATGAACTGGCCCTGCCTTCTTCTCGGCTCATTTAGTCCTGCTCAGAGAGGTTTTCGCTGGGAGCTGCTGCCTCTTTGCCCCATATTACTCAAGCACCTCTGACTCATCTCACTGCTTATCGCATGCAACCCTTTCTGTTGCGGCTAACCAGTCTTGCGAATTACTAACGCTTTGTCTGGAAATGCCTGTGGGTCATCATGTTGCCTTGGTTGCATGCGTGGATGGAGAAGATCTAGTGCCAAGAGGCATGCTTTGGAAAGCAAAGGAAGGAAGGAAGGAAGGAAGGAAGGAAGGAAAAAGAGGCTTCCCATCTTTTGCATTGTGAGCTGAACCTGGTTCTCCTTGCTTTGATGCCCGAAAACCTTGATGGTGTAGGGAAAGATGTAAGAAATGCTGGCACTTCCTGCAGGAATGGTCCAGAGCTCCAGGTTTTGGAGGGGCCTTAGCAAGATGCCCTTTGTGGATCCCCCTCCCTCAACTAGTCAACCTCTGGGGTCCCTAACGCAACCCCCATGGGCACCGTGGTACCCTTAGTTGCTGCCCATGATGAAGGACCCCTTCCCCTCTCAATATTTTTAACTGAGTGTTTTAGCTGTTGGTTGGCTGCTGGGAGGGTGGGGGAAGGAGGAGGTTGCCTGCTTTTTATGGTCTGTGTCCCCCCCGCCCCGTGCCCAGAATAGCATTTCAATTGCTTTTGGGGGTATGTGCGTGTTTCTGAATGTCATGTCATCAGTTTTTCTTTGGTGAAATGGATATTTTGCGGTGCCCATGACAGTTCCTTACATTTCCAGGTGTGTCCCTGGGGCCAAAGGAGCTGGGGACCCCTGGGTTACCTCCTTGCTGCAACAATTCCAAGCTCAGCCCTAATTTGGACTGGAATGCCTTTTGATTCATGCAGAAATGAGATGGCCGGATACATGAAACTGCTTTGTATACAGGGTCAGGCCACTGGCGCATCCAAGCCAGTACTGTCTACTCCAGGGGTGGGGAGCCTGTAATCCTCCTGGTGATAAGGGACTCCAACTCCCATCACCCCCAACCACTGAGCATGCAAACTGGGGCTGATGGGAGTTGGAGTCCAGCAACTTCTGTAAGGCCACAGCTTCCTCACTCCTGCTCTGTTTGAGGGACTGCCTAGTCCAGAAACCAAGATAACGAACCCTGAGAAGGAAGACCTGGACTAAGTTTCTGGCAAAGGTCTTTTGCAGCTCTGTGGCTTGAGATTGGTAAAATGGAGATTTCAGGAGTAGCACCAGAACTAAACAGTCATCTTCTGTGCTAGCTGAAGTGCTCAGAGAATCACTGAGGAAAAGTCACACATACAGCAGCTTTCATTGGGGACCAGATGAAATAAGCACCCTTCTCTTGCCAGAGAGAACTGGTGGGGAAGGCCAAGGGGTCCCTCCATGAGGACTAGCAGAGCGAAACAACTTGAAAGACTTGGGTGCACTGTGAACTAGGAAGTCCCCAAACCTCACCTCTGCGTGAACTGACTTTACGCAAGCCGGCGTTTCTCAGCATCAACTTCCTCCGTCTGCAATATGTTGCAAGGATACTCCTGCCCACAGAGTGCTTTGAGGATTGCAGAACTGCCCTATCAAAATGCAAGGAGTGCTTAAAGGTAAAGGTCCAGTCGCGGACGACTCTGGGGTTGCGCATTCATCTCACTCTATAGGCTGAGGGAGCTGGCGTTTGTCCGCAGACAGCTTCCGGGTCATGCTTTGTTGCTGTTGTTCAGTCGTGTCCGACTCTTCATGACCCCATGGACCAGAGCACACCAGGCACGCCTATCTTTCACTGCCTCCCACAGTTTGGCCAAACTCATGCCAGTCGCTTCGAGAACACTGTCCAACCATCTCATCCTCTGTCATCCCCTTCTCCTTGTGCCCTCCATCTTTCCCAACATCAGGGTCTTTTCCAGGGAGTCTTCTCTTCTCATGAGGTGGCCAAAGTACTGGAGCCTTAGCTTCCGGATCTGCCCTTCCAGTGAGCAATGGTACCACTGTATTCCGCTCTGGTCAGACCTCACCTGGAGTACTGTGTCCATTTCTGGGCACCACAGTTCAAGAAGGATACTGACAAGCTGGAAGGTGTCCAGAGGAGGGCAACCAAAATGGTCAAAGGCCTGGAAACGATGCCTTACGAGGAATGGCTTAGGGAGCTGGGTATGTTTAGCCTGGAGAAGAGAAGGTTAAGGGGTGATATGATAGCCATGTTCAAATATAGAAAAGGATGTCATATAGAGGAGGGAGAAAGGTTGTTTTCTGCTGCTCCAGAGAAGCGGACACGGGGCAATGGATTCAAGCTACAAGAAAGAAGATTCCACCTAAACATTAGGAAGAACTTCCTGACAGTGAGAGCTGTTTGACAGTGGAATTTGCTGCCAAGGAGTGTGGTGGAGTCTCCTTCTTTGGAGGTCTTTAAGCGGAGGCTTGACAGCCATCTCTCAGGAATGCTTTGATGGTGTTTCATGCTTGGCAGGGGGTTGGACTGGATGGCCCTTGTGGTCTCTTCCAACTCTGTGATTCTATGATTCCTGGAGCCCCCTACCTCTGCTCCCCCTCCCCAAACCACCCTTTGAAAAAAAGCTCTTTCCTGGTCCCGAGGAGGATCATTTCCAGCATCTGAAAGGAAGCCACCCCTCATTAGCATGTCCCTCACGCCCCTTTGGCTGGCGCTCTCCCCCCCCCCCCCTAATCCTGAACTGCGCACCAGTTCCCATCTTTGTCCTGGTACCTCCCAAGCGGATGTGAACACGCTGCTCTCCCTCTCTGGCTGGCTGTAGCCTCCATCCCAATTAAGAGGTGGCCAGCGCCATTGTCCCAGGCATTCCAGATCCGTGTTGAGTGCCCCCCCCCGGCTCCCCCCACCAAAGGCTCTCAGATAAAGAGGGCTCAGTGAAAGCTTTGTAAAAGAGAGTTTCTGCCTGATTAATGGTCACATGGCGGCACTTTCAACTTGGCTGGAATTGCGAGGGAGAAAGAGAGAATTCCAGGCCTTCCCCCTCACCCCTCCCGGCACAAAGAGATCAGGACAAAACCCTCGTAAATCTGTTCCCAGCACCATCAAGAGAATTTATCCTTCTGCTAAGTGGATCGGGCGATTCATTGGGAACTGTCACTGGTCTGCGGCCCAGCATTCGCTGTGCAGAGTTTTCCTCTCAGCTCTAAATGCCACTTGCCCACGCCACTAATCTGGTAGCCAAGGAACTCTTCTGACATCCTTAAAGAATAATAGAATCTTAGAGTTCGAAGGGACCCCAAGGGCCATCTAGTCCAACCCCCTGCAATGCAGAAATCTCAACTAAAGCATCCATGACAGACGGCCATGGAAGAGGCAGAGCGAATCCTACTGTTAGGAGCTGCTTCATGGACACATGTTGAGAATGTACCGTATATACTCGAGTATAAGTCGACCCAAATATAAGCCGAGGCACCTAATTTCCCTACAAAAATGTGGGAAAGCTTATTGACTCAAGTATAAGCCGGTTCACCTTTGCCACTGTGGTAGAGGAGGAACGAGCAGCCCAAAGCAGCCCTTTGGGCTGCTCCTTCCTCTTCCTCATTGCTGCTGTGGAGCTCACCCCGTCGCAGGGTTTCGAACCGCCATTCTTCTGATTAGCAGGCCCTAGGGCTCTGTGGTTTAACTCACAGCGCAATGTTCCCTTGTGTTATACTGAGAAGGCTGGGATCCTGTCCTGTTTAAGCAGGAGCCAGGGAAAGTGAGCACCTGTGGGGTTTTAATACTTCCTTAAATGATAGGCTTTCTGTCTTCTGGGGTGTAAAGTTTGCATTTATGTGAGCAGTTCAGGAATGGAACAAGCTGCCTGGGGAGAGTAAAGAACCGCCGTTCTTGTACACTTCTTAAGGAATGGTTGACTTGAGTATAAGCCGAGGGCAGCTTTTAAAGCACAAAAAGTGTGCTGAAAAACTAGGCTTATACTCAAGTATATATGGTATTTTAGATCTAGCCAGGACGGTCTTCTACAACCTGGTGCCCTTCAGATGTTTTGGACTACAACTCCCATGCTGGCTGAGGTGCATGGGTGCTGCAACCAGCCCAAAGCAGGGTGCCAGACTGAAGGCTGATCTAGGGAATCTTATCCACAGGAAGAAGCCTCAGAGTGCCCTGCAAGCTGCATTAGAATTCTACAAATTTGCCTTCAGTGGTTGGCACAGAAACCCAACAGCTGGACCTGCGTTGCATGTAGTTCTGGCACACATCTGTCCATGGGATGCACACTGTGGCTTGCACTGTTTGTTTGTGTCTGTCTGCCTGCCTGCTATGATTATTGTGGCCAAGTGCACAGATCTCCTGTCCCTTTCATAGTAAGGCAGCAGAGGGAATTTCAGCAGGTTAACAGCTTTCCTTAGTACCCATTCATTGCATCCGGACCCCCGTAAGCAATGATAATCATGCCCCAGCGTGGAGACAATCTAATGGTGCCAGCTTCAGCTGTTTCATTTCTGCAAAACAAGCTGATGCTAGGCACAACAGCAGCAGCAGGGGCAATTTAAAAAGGTTCCAAGAACTCTGGCCAGGCGGGAGATTAATTTTAAAGTCTTCAAACAGTTTTATTAATATAGAAGCAAATTTCAGTCGAAATAAATCCCAGGACAAGGCCCTGTTTCGCTAATTCTTCCTCAGCTAGATTTTCATGGTCAAGGTATACCAATTCTCTGTATGCCTAACTTACTCACACTGTTTGTAGAACAAACAGTGTGAGTAAGTAATACTACAAACAGTGTGAGTAAGTTAGGCATACAGAGAATTGGTATATCTTGACCATGAAAATCTAGCTGAGGAAGAATTAGGGAAACAGGGCCTTGACCTGGAATTTATTTCGACTGGAATTTGCTTCTAAAACTGTTTGAAGACTTTAAAATTGATCTCCCTCCTGGCCAGAGTTCTTGGATTCTTTAATTTTTGACTTCTGCGTATCACCAAGAACTCCAATTTCTACAGCAATTTTAAAAGGTGGCAATCTTAGGTAAAGCTATCCCCTTCTCCATTGCATGTGGTTGCCGCTGCAGGGCTGCTCATACCCTAGTGCGGAGAGAAACAGGGTATGACTTGGAGCGCAAATACCATTGCTCTGGTAAAGAAGCCCAGCAGAGACTTTATTTCCTCAGACTTCTAAAGAAGAACAAGCAGAGTGAGAGACTGCTGGTGTCCTTCTATCGAGGCAGCATAGACAGCATTCTTACACACTGTGTCTGTGCTTGGTTTGCCAGTTGCACAGTCACCGACAGGAAAATGCTCCAGAAGGTCATAACCGCAGCCCGAAAGATTATTGGTCAACCTCTCCCATCTTTGGATGAACTATACAGTTCCCGGTGCCTTAAAAAAGTAAACAATATTTTACAGGATCCATCTCATCCGGGATATAGTCTTTTTGCACCACTGCCTTCGGGCAAGAGATATAGAACAATTAGATCAAGAACAAATAGATTGAAGAATAGTTTCTACCCCAGAGCTATAACCATCTTAAATGCTGTAACCAGATAATATGACCTTGGAGAGTTGTGATGGGTGTTTACGTATGTGCATGTTTGGCTGACAATGTGTTTTTTTTGTGCTGTTTTTTTGTTTTGTTTTTATGGGATGGCATCCAATTTCGTTGTACTTGTAGAACGTTGTAGTTGTACAATGAAATCTTATTAAATTGTAGGCAAAATTTAGGTTGCTACATTACTGCAATGCAGAGGAGCAGGGCTGGTAAGAAGAAGTTGGCAACCTCTTGCCTTTGAGCTTTGCTGCCCCGTCAATCTGATGGCTGTTTCAGGGAGGCTTTCCTAGCCCATAACAGAAGAAGAAGAAGAAGAAGAAGAAGAAGAAGAAGAAGAAGAAGAAGAAGAAGAAGAAGAAGAAGAAGAAGAGTAGTTTGGATTTGATATCCCGCTTTATCACTACCCGAAGGACTCTCAAAGTGGCTAACAATCTCCTTTCCCTTCCTCCCCCACAACAAACACTCTGTGAGGTGAGTGGGGCTGAGAGACTTCAGAGAAGTGTGACTAGCCCAAGGTCACCCAGCAGCTGCATGTGGAGGAGCAGAGACGCAAACCTGGTTCACCAGATTATGAGTCTACCGCTCTTAACCACTATACCACACTGGCTCTCAAGAACCATGAGTTCTTGGAACCACAAGGAGCCTTGGAGTATCACAGACAGGTCATGAAAACATAAGACGAGACTGCTGAATCAAGTCAAAAGCCCATCTGGTCCAGCCTCCTGTTCTCTCAGTGGCCAACCAGATGCCTGTGGAGAACCTGCAAGCAGGATTTGAGAATAAGAGCAACTCTCCACTTCTTCAGTTTCCAGCAACTGGTCTTCAGAAGCATTGCTGCCTCCGACTGTGGAGGCAGAGCACAGCCACCCTGGCTAGGAGCTGTTGTGTATTGATTCAATGGTTTTTATATCTGTATTACTATTGTCTGTATTCGCATTAGGGTAAAGTAACTGCCTCTCTGTTCCAGAAGGAACAGCTACTATTGGTTCATTTAAGCTGCTGTATTTGGATCCTCAGTCTTATTGGTTCCCACCAAAAGGCAGCTTTGTGATTGCTTGAGATTGTTCCCTCCAAAATATATCCTTTTTAGCCAGTCTTCTGTCCCTATAAATGTAGCTTCCTTCTCCTCAGTCTCCAGTCTTGTTTGCCTGAATAAAGAGTCTTATATGAAGAAGCTGTGTCCTGCCTGCTATGTCAGAAAGCTGAAATCACTTAACTGAAATCACTAACCCCACGTTGCAACAGGAGCCATCAATCAGCCTATATAAAAATGATGTACTGTATATCATTGGTACCTAACACCAAGCAAAATTGCAAAAATGTATAAAACTAAATCAAATACAGTATGTGTTGGAAATGTAAAGAGAGAGAAGGTCATGTTTAAAGGTAGAGGACTTCTGGGAAATGATTTATAATGAATTAAAGAAAATGTTTAAAAATACATTTGTTAAGAAACCAGTAGCCTTTTTATTAGGTACAATAGGTGAACTATTTGTCTCCTGAGAAATCTCTATGTGGGACAAGAAGCTACAGTTAGAACTGGATATGGAACAACTGATTGGTTCAAAATTGGGAAAGGAGTACGACAAGGCTGTATATTGTCTCCCTGCTTATTTAACTTATATGCAGAATTCATCATGCGAAAGGCTGGACTGGATGAATCCCAAACTGGAATTAAGATTGCCGGAAAAAATATCAACAACCTCAGATATGCTGATGACACTACCTTGATGGCAGAAAGTGAGGAGGAATTAAAGAACCTTTTAATGAGGGTGAAAGAGGAGAGCGCAAAATATGGTCTGAAGCTCAACATCAAAAAAACTAAGATCATGGCCACTGGTCCCATCACCTCCTGGCAAATAGAAGGGGAAGAAATGGAAGCAGTGAGAGATTTCACTTTTTTGGGTTCCACGATCACTGCAGATGGTGACAGCAGTCACGAAATTAGAAGACGCCTGCTTCTTGGGAGAAAAGCAATGACAAACCTAGACAGCATCTTAAAAAGCAAAGACATCACCTTGCCGACAAAGGTCCGTATAGTTAAAGCTATGGTTTTCCCAGTAGTAATGTACGGAAGTGAGAGCTGGACCATAAAGAAGGCTGATCGCCGAAGAATTGATGCTTTTGAATTATGGTGCTGGAGGAGACTCTTGAGAGTCCCATGGACTGCAAGAAGATCAAACCTATCCATTCTCAAAGAAATCAGCCCCGAGTGCTCACTAGAAGGACAGATCCTGAAGTTGAGGCTCCAGTACTTTGGCCACCTCATGAGAAGAGAAGACTCCCTGGAAAAGACCCTGATGTTGGGAAAGATGGAGGGCACAAGGAGAAGGGGACGACAGAGGATGAGATGGTTGGACAGTGTTCTTGAAGCTACTAACATGAGTGTGGCCAAACTGCGAGAGGCAGTGAAGGATAGGCGTGCCTGGCGTGCTCTGGTCCATGGGGTCACGAAGAGTCGGACACGACTGAACGACTGAACAACAACAACAAAGGTGAACTACCAAGAGAAGATAAAATACTTTGTATGTACGCAATGGCGGCGGTGGCGAGAATGTGACTAGCCCAGAAATGGAAAGAAGGAGAATTACCAACAAAGGAAGAACGGCAGACGAAATTGATGGAATATGTGGAAATGGCGAAACTGGCGGGGAAGATCAGAAACCAAGAAGATCAAGTATTTGTTAGAGACTGGAGTAAATTTGTAGTTTACTTTAAAAAACCACTGTAAACATTTAAAATCATTGGTAGCGTTGTAATGACATTTGTAATGTGAAATTGACTGTGATAATTAGAGATATATCATAGTTGGATAAAGTAAAAGATGCGGAAAACTTAAATTTCTAATATAAGAACCCATGGGAGGGAGGGAAGGAAGTCTGAAGGTTCAGAGAACCTTGTAAATGAATGTTTGAATTGGTTAGAGATAAAGTGTGTAAAAATATGAGAATCTAATAAAAATTTGTATATATAGGTTGGTGGCCACCATTGCCTCCTCATGTGGAAGTGAGTTCCACAGTTTAACTGTGCACCATGTGAAGAAGACGTGCTTTCTTTTATCTGTCCTGAATCTTTTTCCAGGTCAGAAAACAGGGGCAAGATAAAGACCCCGAACTGTGAGGCTTGCCCCTTCCACACACAACGCTACCCCAACCAGACCGCCAGCCCTTTGCAGTGTCTGAAAAGAAGTTCTTTTTGCTCTCTCGTATCACAGAGACACTTGAGTTTCCTTCTTCATCTGCATCTGGCTTCTCAGGCACCAGGAAAATAGCTTTGGGCCTCCTTCCTCTGCGGAGTAATTAACATGATCAGAGATGGAAGCAAATCCTCACGGGACCGCTGTGTTTTCTCTGCAGCTGGTCATATGATACAGGGCAAGAGAGATTCCAGAGATGCATCCACCTGCAAAGATCTACTGTTAGGGCAACATGATTATTAACCAATGGCAGCTTTCTCTGCATTCTAATATCTTTGGGTGTAATGAAGGGTGACGGCTGCTGTACTTTAAGGGAGCAGCAAGGTTACTGCAATGGACTCTGTGTGGGGCTGCCCCATGGGCCTGGTCCAGAAGCTTCAGCTCGTGGAAGCATGTCTCCAACATTCCTCAGATGAAAATAGGGACGTTTCTCACTCCTCTCCAAGTGACCCTCCTCGACCCCTCATTTTCGTCCCCTCATGCAGAGCATTTCCACCACCAACGGGACGCAGCACACACGCCTTCCACCACCCCGAGAAACCCCCTTGATCCTGATATTATTTTATTCTTTGGTAGATTTACCAAAACACACAAACCCCAATAAATAAATTTTGGAATGGGGAAAGATTAGATGCAGATGCACAGAGCATTTTAAAAATAAATAAATCAAGACTCCTTTTGCGCCGCTCCCCCCTTTCTTCCCACCCAGGGTGGCCCTGCCTCTGCCTAGGGAGCGGGTGATGCTGTGGTCTAAACCACTGAGCCTCTTGGGCTTGCTGGTCAGAAGGTTAGCGGTTTGAATCCCTGTGACGGAGTGAGCTACCGTTGCTCTGTTCCAGCTCCTGCCTACCTAGCAGTTCAAAAGCACACCAGTGCGAGTAGATAAATACCGGTAGGTACCGCTGTGGCGGGAAGGTAAACGGCGTTTCCGTGCGCTCTGGTTTCCGTCACGATGTTCCGTTGTGCCAGAAGCGGTTTAGTCCTGCTGGCCACATGACCTGGAAAGCTGTCTGTGGACAAATGTCTGAAAATGAGATGAGCGCCACAACCCCATAGTCACCTTTGACTGGACTTAACAGCCCAGGGGTCCTTTACCTTTTTACCTTTGTCCTCTGCCTGCCCCTCAGAGCTGGTACATCACCCATCGCTGAGCCTTGGCAGCCTCTCCTTCTCTTCACCTGCTCTCCAGCAGCTGCTACGAGCTGCCCAAGGAAGGAGGCCAACAGTGGTGGCCATGGAGAGGCCACAGGATGTGACCTTGTCACTACCACGTGCATCTTTTAGTGTGGTGCTCTCATGCAAGCAAGCTGGCTCATGCAGCAGATCCGCACCGAAAACCACACGACCTGATTTTCATCAGTGTAATGTTGGAGGGTATGTTTTTCCAGACAAATGTGGCTGGTCCCACACTGTGGAATAATACTCTTCCTCCAGAGACTTGGCAGGGAACCTCACTTTTGACTTTCAGGTGTCTCTTGAAGATTTGTGGTGTTTTAATCTTCTTTTGATCATCCAGTCACCTTAATGAGTATCTGTATTAAAATAATAATAATAATAATAATAATAATAATAATAATAATAATAATAATACTTATGATTCAGCAGTAAACACTGCCCTGATATTTTATGATATGGTGGCACAGAAATGAATGAACCAACCACAACCACCCCCTGCCCTATAAGATGTTCAGATGGAAGAGTCTCCAAAGGGATTCTGCCTCGCAGCCGCTTCCTGCACCGAGAACCAGGCGAGGATGTATAATTTATCCCAGGACAAACAAAGGCTGGGTTGGGGAGCTGGTCCAAGGCTACTGCAGCCCAGACTTTGCTGCTAAATAGACACAAGCTGTCTTCATGGGGATGTTTTTCAAGGCCCGGTGGGCTGTATTCTCTCTGCTCACATCTGGAAAATGACTCTCATCTGCCAATAAACAGGCGTCCAGGGGAAGGGTAGGGTTATAACTGTCCTTCCTTTGGGACCCCACAGAGACAAGGTAGGAAGAGAACAGGGAGAGGTAGAGCGGCAGAAAAACAGCTCTCTCTGTGTGTGCATGTGTTTTCAGCTGCAAAACGAACAAGAATAACAGGAAAAACAGATTCTGTTGGCCTCAGTCTATTCCAGCTGGGGGATATAGGGAAAAATGGTTTCCTTTACAGAAGGCACATCGAAGCTGATTTGCCAGGAGCCAGCAGAAAATCGGTGTGGCCAGTTTGGTGTAGTGGTTGGAGTGCTGGACTAGGACCTGGGAAACCAGGGTTCAAATCCCCACTCGGCCATGAAGTTTGCTTGGTGGCCTTGGGCCAATCACTGCCTCTCAGCCTTACCTACCTCACAGGGTTGCTGTGGGATTAAATGAGGAGGGAAATATACGTATATATATTTGTATATAGCCATGTATGGAAAGCGCAAAATATGGTCTGAAGCTCAACATCAAAAAAACTAAGATCATGGCCACTGGTCCCATCACCTCCTGGCAAATAGAAGGGAAAGAAATGGAGGCAGTGAGAGATTTCACTTTCTTGGGCTCCATGATCACTGCAGATGGTGACAGCAGTCACGAAATTAGAAGACGCCTGCTTCTTGGGAGAAAAGCAATGACAAACCTAGACAGCATCTTAAAAAGCAAAGACATCACCTTGCCGACAAAGGTCCGTATAGTTAAAGCTATGGTCTTCCCAGTAGTAATGTACGGAAGTGAGAGCTGGACCATCAAGAAGGCTGATCGCCGAAGAATTGATGCTTTTGAATTATGGTGCTGGAGGAGACTCTTGAGAGTCCCATGGACTGCAAGAAGATCAAACCTATCCATTCTCAAGGAAATAGGCCCTGAATGCTCACTGGAAGGACAGATCCTGAAGTTGAGGCTCCAGTACTTTGGCCACCTCATGAGAAGAGAAGATTCCCTGGAAAAGACCCTGATGTTGGGAAAGATGGAGGGCACAAGGAGAAGGGGACGGCAGAGGATGAGATGGTTGGACAGTGTTCTCGAAGCGACTGGCATGAGTCTGGCCAAACTGCGGGAGGCAGTGGAGGATAGGAGTGCCTGGCGTGCTCTGGTCCATGGGGTCACGAAGAGTCAGACACGACTGAACAACAACAAATAGCCATGCATATAGCCTCGAGCTCTTTGCAGAAGAAGGTGAGGTAGAAATGCAACAAATAAAATGAAAATTTAAAAACTCTACAGTGGCAATGTCCAACCGGTCGACCACGATTGACAGGTAGATCGCCGGGGTTCTCCAGGTTGATTGTGGGAGTTAAAAAAGAGATTGCCCTGTTGCTTCTTAGCGATCGTGACACACCCTGCCCCCGGCGCTATGTCCCATCGCCGCCACCGCTGCTGCTTTGACAGGTTGTATTCCCTGCAATGGTGACAGAGTGGGGGAAGGAGGGAGGGCAGTTGACTGTTGGGCGATCGATGTTATTAATTCCAGTGTGGTGTAGTGGTTAAGAGCGGTAGACTTGTAATCTGGTGAACCGGGTTCGCGTCTCCTCTCCTCCACATGCAGCTGCTGGGTGACCTTGGGCTAGTCACACTTCTCTGAAGTGTCTCAGCCCCACTCACCTCACAGAGTGTTTGTTGTGGGAGAGGAAGGGGAAGGAGAATGTTAGCCGCTTTGAGACTCCTTCGGGTAGCGATAAAGCGGGATATCAAATCCAAACTCTTCTTCTCTTCTTCTTCTTCCCCAAAGAAGCTCAACAACTCTGGTCTCTCCCCCTAAAAAAAACTAAACCGCTATGGGCAATGTGTAAATGGAAAATCCCAGGTGTGGAACTGCCCAGCCACCTGGCCCTTGGGGATAAGCCCACTGGTTTCTGCAGAGTTAAATAAAAGAAGTCCAGCCACTAGAGCAAGGACAAGACAGGGTTTATTGCGCAATAGGTTACAGTCAAAACTGCACACCCAGAGCAGCGTTACAAGAACTTTCAAAAACTCCTATCATATCCCAGAATACAGTTTGGAAACATCATTACTACATCACTAAAACATCATCACTACATCACGAAAGGGAAGGGTTATACATGATTAACATATAGGAAAAACAAGATTAGCATATGGGGGAAACAGAGCAATATCAGGGAGATAGCCCTGGGCCAATGTGAATTGGTGTTAAGTATTGGCAAGGATACCTTGAGCACTTATCTGGGAGAGAACAATGGGATTCCAGCTGAGGGATATTAGCCCAGTGGCTTCCTGAAGCACCCAGAGATTACCTGCTGAGGCATTTCCCTGTGCACGTGGTCTCTCACCTACTGGATCATGGCGGAGAGATGGGTTCCCTTAAGGGCATCACTCCATACCCCAATGAGTTTGCTCGGGAGGAGACTTTGCTTGGGTGACCCCCCCCCATAATTTCCGTTACAAATGACAATGGGTAGATCACTGCCAGTTTTATTATACTGGGAGTAGATCACAGCCGCTAGAAAGTTGGATGTGGTTGCTCTACAGCTTCTGATCCCTGCACCTAAAGGAGACAGAGCACAGGCATTGCTACTAGCAGCCATTGGTATCTCTCTCCTTCATGAATCTGTCCAACCAGCCTAGCTCTGGATGGCTGGGCTGTGTCCGGGTTCAAAGGTGGGACCCCCTGAGCTGTGCGAAGGTGCCGGTGTCTGCCGGTGTCCTTTCTACTGGCAGAGAAGAAGAGGTTTGCATTTGGGAGCGGAGCCGAGGTCCAGAATCCCTTTCTCCCATTGTCTGTGGACATCCAGGCCTTTCGATTCCCACAGTCGCCGGGACAATAGAGACACAACAGGTTTCTCTGGGGAGAAAACATAATCTGAGAGATACCAAGCTTCTGAAAAAAAGCTCTTCCTCAAAAAAAAACGAAGGAAATAAAAGGCGCAGTGAGAAAGCTCCTTGGGTCCCCTGAATCGGCCGACACCTGATAGGCTTGCTTTGGGTATTATTTGTCTGGCATTGTCTGTCTTCTGAATGTGATGCTTGTTCCTGAAGGCTAATGGAAAAGAGAGGGAGAGCCGCAGAAGGCAGAGGTGCTCTGCTTTTCTCCTTCAGGCGATGCCAAGCCCGCTTTGTCCCACACAGGCCTGAAAACGAGAATCAAAGGCGGAGAGTGAAAAAGACCAACGAGGGACAGGAGGGGAACAAGAGCCCAGAATGCTCTTAGCCGTCGTGAAAAAAAAAACTGGGTCACGGCTATAGAATGACATGGAGGGAAGCAGCAGCAGCCTTGGGGTGATAATGCACCATATGGCCCACTAGGGTGGAGGCTTGTGGGAGAATGAGCCCGCTCCTCAGCGAGGGTCACCAAGATACTATCGGAGCAGATTCACATTACATTTTGGGTAGTGTTTCATGCATCTTGAGCAGCACTCATCCAGATGCCAAGCAGCTGTCGGTGATGCCATAGGTTTCTTAAGCAGAAACATTATGTAAAAAATTTTTTTTGCAGCAGGGGTCTAAACACAGGCCTGTTGCAGGGTTTGCATTAGCCCAGACTTCCTCAACCTCGGCCCTCCAGATGTTTTGAGACTACAGTTCCCAGCATCCCTGACCACTGGTCCTGCTAGCTAGGGGTCATGGGAGTTGTAGGCCAAAAACATCTGGAGGGCCAAGGTTGAGGAAGCCTGCATTAGTCCAAAGGTGCAGGAAGGGGGAGTCTGCAAACACTAATCATAATCATAATCATAATAATTTTATTATTTATCATCCGGCCATCTGGCCAGGTTTCCCCAGCCACATTTAGTCAACTGCGACCGATCTAAAGTCTGCCAGCAGCCATGCAGATGGCACATCATTAATTCATTGATACTTTAAAAAGCAATTTAATACCAACCCTGACACTCTAACCACTTTTATCATACTGATGTGATGACTTTCTCTGTAATGGATTGCTTTATTTGAAGTTTGATTTCATTTTCATTTTTAATGCCGTGTGTGTGTGTGTTTTCCTGCACATGCAAACCACATTGTGGGTCTGTGTTTGGGCAATAGGTTTTTGATGTCCCTGTTCCCCTCCCAGAACTACAATTCCCAGAGTTCCCTGGGAAGAGGGGTTGATTGCTAAACTGCTCTGGAAACTGTAGCTCTGGATGGGGAATAAGGGGGTCTCCTAGCAACTCCCAGCATCTTTATCAAACCGCAGCTCCCAGAATTCTTTGGGGGAAGCCATGACTCTTTGAAGTAGCATCGTAGCATGTTAAATGGGTGCTGTGACCTCAGATTCAGAACCGGTTTCTGTAATGAGTGCAGAACGGTGGCAGCTGGCAAAGGTTGCTGCAGAGTCCAGAAATGTCAGCTCACCAGCTCCCTTCTAAGTCTACGTTCGATGGAGTTAGGCTCTCTTCCTTCTTCTTCTTCTTCTTCTTCTTCTTCTTCTTCTTCTTCTTCTTCTTCTCTCTCTCTCTCTCTCTCTCTCTAATTCATCTGTGCTGTCCAGTTTCCCCCCCTCTTTTCTCCCCAAGGAGATTCGTGAGTTGTTCGCCTGTTTGTTTTCCTTTTCAGTTTGAGGCTTTGCAGATATTAAAATATAATCCAGGAAGAATTTGCTTTCTGGAGGATTATTTGATGAAGGGGGAGGTCATCTGGGAGCTGGAAGGAGGGGAGCAAGGAGAGGTTTTAATTTCCCTTCTATGTCCCTTTTGGGTTCCCTGTTTATGCTTCCCTAGAAACAATAGCAGCTGTGATGGGAACAAAGTCGGAGCCTTTAAAATATCCCTGGCATTACAGGAGGCTGTGATCAAAGAATTCTGATCTGAAACAGTAACACTAGACAGCGGTGTATTGGGGTTCAAGGCTAAAATAGTTGACATTGCTCAAACAGTGTGTTTGTCATTATGCACAGGATTGATAGTTTAGAGGTGGCAAGACACACGGATAATTTAGAGGGGCAGGTGAAAGGGGGAACACAAATAAACATGCACTGCATATGTACAAGTCAGTTCCTAGGTCCCATTGCCTTGTCACATTCTGGTGTGACAAAGAGACGGAACCCAGGGTCATGCAACACAGACTCACGTCTGAGTTCAGCCTTTCCTAGGTGAACATAGGAAGCTGTCTCGTACTGTGTCATACCACTGTTCCATCTAGCTCAGTACTGTCTACACTGACTGGCAGCAGCTCTCCAGGATTTCAGGCAGAAGTCTCTCCGAAACCCAACCTGTAGATGTCAGGAATTGAACCTGGGACTTTCTGCTTGCAAGGCAGACATTCTGCCTTCTCCCAACCAGGGGCTTTCCAGATGTGTTGGACTACAACTCCCATTCTCCCTGGCCATTAGGCATGCTGGCTGGGGCTAAGGGGAGTTTGAGAACATCTGGTGGGCATCAGGCCAGGGGATACTGCCTTATGGGCTTCCACAGAGATCTAACAGATCAATCCAGTGTGAAGCAGCAAAAGGCAAATTCATGCTAGGGATCATTAGGAACGGAATACTGTACAGAACTGGTTGCCTTGCCTCAAAAGGGATATTGCAGATCTGGAAAAGGTTCAGAAGGAGCAACCAAAATCATTCAGGGGATGGAGAAACACCCTATGAGGAATGGTTGCAGCATCGGGGACTTTTTAGTTTAGTGATAAGACTAAACTTGAGGCAATATGATATGAGCTTATAAAATTATGCATTGGATACAGAAAAGGTTTCCCCCCACTCTCAGAACACCAGAACTTGAACGTTGGAAGGTTCAGGTTGGAGGCAGTAACAAATCTTCTTCTTCTTTGGCGATCCCTCATAGCCGAGTAAGACTGATTTCCATGAACACAATATTAACAGTGAGGCCTTATGTGACTGTGGAGGCCAATTCTGGATCCACATGTCCTTCCACAGTGGAGACATAGGTTTCTGGGCAGGAGTTGATCACGGTGAGGGTTTGCCAAATATGCCTTCCTCTTAGCACGTTTCTCCCTTTCGTCTTGAGTTCCAGCGTCTTCGAAGTCTATTTACAGGTGGGTAGCCATGTTGGTCTGCCATAGTCAAAATAAAATAAAAAATTCTTTCCAGTAGCACCTTAGAGACCAACTAAGTTTGTTCTTGGTATGAGCTTTCGTGTGCATGCACACTTCTTCATGAAAGCTCATACCAAGAACAAACTTAGTTAGTCTCTAAGGTGCTACTGGAAGGAATTTTTTATTTTGTTTCGAAGTCTATGACACCTTTGGTAAAGACTGTTCTCCAATTGGATCACTCGCAGGCCAGTGTTTCCCAGTTGTCGGTGTTTATACTACATTTTTTAAGATTTGCATTGACCACCAGCATTACGCTTTCCATTTTTAAGTTCGGAATAGAGTAGTTGCCTTGGAAGACGATAATCAGGCATCCGCACAACATGACCAGTCCAATGAAGTTGATGTTGAAGAATCATTGCTTCGACACGGGTGATCTTTGCTTCTTCCAGTACACTGGCATTAGTTCGCCTGCCTTCCCAAATGATCTGTAAACATTTTCGGAGACACCATTGATGGAATCTGAGAGCCAGTGTGGTGTAGTGGTTAAGAGCGGTGGACTCGTAATCTGGGGGACCGGGTTCGCGTCTCCTCTCCTCCACATGCAGCTGCTGGGTGACCTTGGGCTAGTCACACTTCTCTGAAGTCTCTCAGCCCCACTCACCCCACAGAGTGTTTGTTGTGGGGGAGAAGAAGAAGAAGAGTTTGGATTTGATATCCTGCTTTACATAGCCTAGGGCTTGCTGATCAGAAGGTCGGCGGTTCGAATCCCTGCCACGGGGTGAGCTCCCGTTGCTTGGTCCCAGCTCCTGCCCACCTAGCAGTTCGAAAGCACGTCAAAGTGCAAGTAGATAAATAGGGACCGCTCCCGCGGGAAGGTAAACGGTGTTTCCGTGCGCTGCCCTGGTTCACCAGAAAGCGGCTTAGTCATGCTGGCCACATGACCCGGAAGCTGTCTGCGGACAAACGCCGGCTCCCTCGGCCTATAGAGCGAGATGAGCGCCGCAACCCCAGAGTCGGACACGACTGGACCTGATGGTCAGGGGTCCCTTTACCTTTACCTAAGGAGTCTCAAAGCAGCTCACATTCTCCTTTCCCTTCCTCCCCCACAACAAACACTGTGAGGTGAGTGGGGCTGAGAGACTTAAGAGAAGTGTGACTAGCCCAAGGTCACCCAGCAGCTGCATGTGGAGGAGCGGGGACGCGAACCCGGTTCACCAGATTACGAGACTACCGGTCTTAACCACTACACCACACTGGGAGGAAGGGAAAGGAGAATGTTAGCTGCTTTGAGACTCCTTCGGGTAGTGATAAAGCGGGATATCAAATCCAAACTCCTCCTCCTCTTCTTCTAGATGTTGGAGATGGTGTTTATAAGTGGTCCATGTTTCACAAGCATACAGTAAGGTTGGTAGTGCAATAGCTTTGTAAACAAGCATTTTGGTTTCCCTGCAAATGTCCCAGGACAGTAACGAATACCATTGGGGCATCTTGCTGGCCAATGTGAGAACAGGATGTTGGACTCAATGGCCCATTGGCCTCATCCAGCAGACTCCTCTTAGGCTCTTTTGCTCTTAAGGAATGCAGGGTGTCACAGCTGTAGCCTGCCATGCAGCACAGTCAAATATATGAAGCTGAAGAGGCAGTGTTGTGCAGTGGTTAGGGCGTCAGACTAGGATCAAGTCCCCACTTGTCCATAAAGCTTTGTGAAATGTCCTTAAGACTTCATAGCATCTTCCCAATGGGAAACTAAGCCACAAATTACTGTTCTTTTTGTTGGGGGGGGGAGGAGAGAATTCCCATCTTTGTTTTCTTCTCTCTTTCTTAGAAACCACTTTCTAGACATTTCTATCCTTTCCCAATACAGACTGATTTCAAAGTGTATATTTGTATGTGGTTAAGCGATTAAATAACTCTTTCCCCAGGGAAAGAGCTGGGAAGGTTAGCTACCCTTGGTTAGCCACGGGGAAAACATTCCATCGCGGTGACAGATTAGAATGACTGGGTTTTTAAGGACTTTTCGGTAAAAAAATATAACCCAAGTCCTTGAAAAATAAAATAAAAAAGCAACCTTTCACATTTTTTTGGCCTGCTTCCCCCTCCCTCCCCCCTTTCACCATTTGGGTTTTTCAGGAATGGAATCTCGTTGCAACTGAAACCCCCAGAGAGGTATAATTAAGGCTCCATTTAAAATCTGCCTCTCCAGGCTGGTTTGCACACGTGAGCTTTCGTCACTTGATGGCTGCAGCTGTCAAGTGATTACGTTCATGTGCAAACAGAGCCATTGCAGACAGGCGGGTCCAGAGGCTCTGCTCCTCCCCTAACACCCCATATGTAAAAAAAACCAAACCCTATATATCCTACAGACACCACAGTCTGCATTGATCTGCATTGTAAGGTAACTGAACCCTGAGAAAGCGAAGGCAGCAGGCATGCTATATGTGGGGGGCTGGGGGGGTTGAGCCCCCCCAAAAAATGTTCAATGAGTGCTCTCCCACGGCTGTGACTAGGCCCCATCAGGCCTTTCGGAGGACACACTGGGTCCTGTGGAGCCTCCTACTGCCATGTGACGTCATGCGCACTGCATGTGTGACGTCACACATGTGCACAGAACCCGGCACGCCAGGCAGGCACCCCTAGAGCCCTTTGCTGCTTGGACGTTGGTGTTGTGCCTGACAATATGTCAAAGCCATCATAAGCTCATCGTCCAGCACCTCTTGTGGCGGGGAGTTCCGTAAACGAGTTACTTGGTCGAGAGAAGTCCTCCTTTCTCTGCGGCTCCTTTGCAAAGTGTCAATTTGGCTTGAAACCTTCAGAGATGCGCTGAGATGTTCGCAAGTTTCACTGGCTCCCATCTGGGTGGGGAAAGCAGTTTGTGTCATTTCCAACATGAGCAGGGAGGTGACTTGAAGGAGAAGCACCCGCTGAGGATTTCTGCATCTCGAAAGCCCTTAAAAAATGTTGATTAAGGGAGAACGCAAATGTCAGCCCTCCAGTGTAATCAGGGCCCGAGCATCTGCCAGGAACTGACTAAGCCCCTCTTTAAGGCAACAGTTAAAGTGGCCTGTTGCCCACATTCCAGCGTTAATTGCTCCCTTTGCTTAACTGCGCAGGCGAAATGTGCTCCGTGGGCTGGGCTGGGTCCCAAACAAGGGCTTCCTCATGGAACTGGAGAAATGCAGCCGGAGGAACAGATCCAGGCTTGGGCAGAAAGAAGCCACTAGATCTGAAAAGGACCCGGTGGTCCATCCAGCATGGAACACATTCTTAGTCAGTGATGGTGCAGGCAACTAAAGGCAGCGCCTATCAAATTCCCTGCATATGTTGGAAGTTTGGGTGCAACTCAGACTGTTGAGATGGGTTTGCAGATAGAGGATGGGGGCCTTCAGTTTCCCAGATTATCCCTGTACCTTCCTTGCTATGCTGACTTCTCTTTATCTCTTTGGTGTTTAGACTGATATGTCTTGTTTCTGAAAAATTGGGGGGGGGGGAATCATATACAGTTGTACCTCTGGTTACGTACTTAATTTGTTCCAGAGGTCCGTTCTTAACCTGAAACTGTTCTTAACCTGAAGCACCACTTTAGCTAATGGGACCTCCTGCTGCCGCTGCACCACCAGAGCACGATTTCTGTTCTTATCCTGAAACAAAGTTCTTAACCTGAAGCGTTATTTCTGGGTTAGCGGGGTATGTAACCTGGAGCGTCTGTAACCTGAGGAACCACTGTATACTTTACTTTTCTGTGTATAAGACTAGGTTTTTTTCTTTAAAAATAATGCTAAAAAATGGGGGTCGTCTTATACATGTGGAGTGCATTGTTGTTGTTGTTCAGTCGTTCAGTCGTGTCCGACTCTTTGTTATCCCATGGACCAGAGCACGCCAGGCACGCCTATCCTTCACTGCCTCCCGCAGTTTGGCCAAACTCAGGTTAGTCACTTCGAGAACACTGTCCAACCATCTCATCCTCTGTCGTCCCCTTCTCCTTGTGCCCTCCATCTTTCCCAACATCAGGGTCTTTTCCAGGGAGTCTTCTCTTCTCATGAGGTGGCCAAAGTACTGGAGCCTCAACTTCAGGATCTGTCCTTCTAGTGAGCACTCAGGGCCGATTTCCTTGAGAATTGATAGGTTTGAGGGTCATCTAGTCCAACCCCCTGCAATGAAGGGATATTTTGCCCAACGTGGGGCTCAAATCTATGACCCTGAGATTAAGAGCCTCATGCTCTACTGTCTGAGCTATCAATGGCTACTAATAAACATATGCTTTCTTGTTTTATATTAAGCCTGAGTCTGAATTCTTTTCAACTAAAGGTGTGCTCCGAGCATTTAACTGAAGTTAACTTCTGTCAGTTGCATTTAAATGCTAACAGTTTGTGTTTTGTGTGATCTGTACTGTAATTCAAGGCTCACCCATTCATCCAATTTTGTGCTTTGAAGCACCCCCCTCCAGCTTTTCCACCTCATCAACACCTGGAAAAGGGAAAGTTATCCAAAGACTCTGGGGAAGATTTTAATCACGCTGTAGTGTATATCCACCTTCTTACTATTTACATCTTACAAAGATTTATTTCATTTCTAACATTTCAATCCCTAATAATAGCCTCCACCCCCTAAAATTAAATAAAATGGAAAGTGTTTATATGAAATGTGCTAATTTATGTATTGGAATTATTTTAGCTGTGAAGTACAAATCACACACCTTTTCATATTAAATGTGTTCACCGAACTATATATCATTGTATTATATTAATAACAAGTTGTAAATCAAAGGAAATGTGAAAAGTTAATTGGAGCGGAGGAGGATTTCAAAGAAGCTCGCAACATGTATGCTGTACAATGCAAACATTCCAAGAACCATTGAAGACCATAAACGTACAGGGAACCCTTTGTTGCTGAAAGTTTGGAGTATAAATAGTTGTTTTGTTTTTTATTTATTGCATTTACACACCACATTTCCTCCGAGGAGCTTGGAGTGCTGCGCGCATAGTTCTCCTCCTGCCCCGTTGGTGTGGTGTAGTGGTTAAGAGCGGTAGACTCATAATCTGGTGAACCGGGTTCGCGCCTCCGCTCCTCCACATGCAGCTGCTGGGTGACCTTGGGCTAGTCACACTTCTCTGAAGTCTCTCAGCCCCACTCACCTCACAGAGTGTTTGTTGTGGGGGAAGAAGGGAAAGGAGATTGTGAGCCGCTTTGAGACTCCTTCGGGTATCGATAAAGCGGGATATCAAATCCAAACTCTTCTCCTTCTTCTTCTTCTTCTTCTTCTTCTTCTTCTTCTTCTTCTTCTTCTTCTTCTTCTTCTTCACGACAACCCTGTGAGGTAGGTTAGGCTGAGAACGAGTGACTGGCCCCCAAGGTCACCCAGGGAGCTTCATGGCTGAGTTGTGGATTTGAACCCTGTCCTGCTAGGTCCTATTCCAACGCTCCAACCAATAAGCAAATCAACAAATTCATAGAGAAACATACGGTACATTCATGAAAATCTCAGCAGAACTCACACTCGACTCCTTCCAAAGGCACAACAACAAAAGGAAGGCTGTCCGGTCCTGATCCACACTATTTTTTTAAAGCAATATCATTCCACTTTAAAAACTCATGACTTCCCCCAAATAATCTTGGGAAGTGTAGTTGTTAGGAGCGCTGAAGGGTGTTCAGGAGACCCCTATTCCCTTCCCATAACTACAATTCCCAGAGTTCCCTGGGAAGAGGGATTAGGTGTTAAACTACTAAATTTTCCCAAATGGGAATGGGCATATGTTTAAAGGTTAATCTGCCACCTGAATGATTTCGAAGAAAACTTCTTTCTTTTTTTAAGTGTAAAATTGGCTTGGGGAGATTTCCTGCTGACATCACAGCAGACAGCCAATCGGCACTGGGCACAGCCGGTGGATGCTTCAGACTTGCAGAACTGTGCATTCCAAACTTGACCCTGGAGAGGTAAGGCACATCTGGCTTGACTACAGCTTCTAAGTTCACCCCCCACTCTATAAAAACATTACATCTCCTTTCACACTGTGGCAAAGTGGAGATAGGAAATTGTCAGGAGAAGGCTGACTATTCTCTTCTCTTGGAAACGGAGTGGTATTTGGGCTGCCTATCGAGTGTAGCAGCGAAGCTCTGGGTGCAAGAATAAAACTATGAAAGAGCCTTTATCTGCTTGCAAGACACAAAAAGGAAATATATTTTCTTAAGGAGAAGCGGGCCTAAGGATGAGGCATGTCTTCCCAGATGTTCTGTTCATCCCTGTTGAGTGTGATACAGCAGGCATGTCCAACAGGTAGATCGTGATCTACTGGTAGATCACTGGACACCTGTAGTAGATCACTGGTAGATCATTGGCTCCCCCCAAAGAAGCTGAACAACTGTGGCTCCCCTAAAAAAAAGCTCAACATTTTACCTCCTCCCTGAAAAAACTGAACAACTTTCACCTGAACCCCAATAAAGGGGGTAGATCACTGCCAGTTTTTAACTCTGTGAGTAGATCACAGTCTCTTAGGAGTTGGTCACCCCTGTGATACAGGATTCGCCCCCCTTTTGTAGTCCGTGGGCTCATTTGCAACAGAATTAATTAATGGGCTGGGGGGAGGGGACCCTGTGGGTGGCACATTAGCAAATGCTGGCATATATCAATGTAGAGCAAAAGTTTTATTCTGCAGAGTAAATACAGAATTTGAGTATGTTTTAAAAAAGCCTTTAGGAACAGGCTGTTCTAGTGGAAACATTATACAAGGGAGAGTCAGGAAATGGCTTTTGTTGAAAAAGACCTATATTTCCTAATGGGGGAAAATTCACCTCATTCATTTGCTGGAACAACGGGCGGTCCATTGAATACTCTGGCAAATGGCATCACCGCTATTGCCCTAATTTTTTTTTTTAAAAGCCCTGAATCTGCATTCCCTCCTCCACTACAGCACTGATAC
Source organism: Lacerta agilis (assembly GCF_009819535.1). Lineage (NCBI taxonomy): Eukaryota > Metazoa > Chordata > Lepidosauria > Squamata > Lacertidae > Lacerta > Lacerta agilis. Next base: position 49,175,448 of record NC_046324.1, read on the forward strand.
TGGGACTCAATAGACTGGTGCTTTGCAGCTTTGTTCATAAGCAGGAGGCTTCCCCAGAAATCTGAGCTTCCTTTGAAAAGCACAACTTTCTAGTCCTCATGGATGCTCGCTGGAAGTGCTGCCATTTTCTGCTGCTCATATGTTGGGGGAGCCATCGTGCCACAGACGCAAGCTGCATGTGTGGGCAAGGCCACTGGTATATCTCCCACTTGGCAACAACATGAAGCTGAACAAGTTAATTAAGGCAAAGAATGAAGGACGGAGAGCATTTCCTTCTAAGCAACGTGCTGCCTTCGGATTTCGCTGCATGTCCCAGCAGGGCTGGGAGCATGCCTTGGGATCATTTCAAGAAGGCGGTCGCTGTTGGCTCAGTTCTTTGCTGTCATCTGAAAAGCCGCTGGGTGAAAACACTCATTTCCAAAAGGAAACTGTTGGCAAAGGGTGCAGCTGGATTATACCCCCAATAAACATGGGCACAGGGATCTTAAGAAACTCTGCTACAGCAGCGCTGACTGCATTGGCATTGCCACTCCACCCAATCCCAGACAGGAAGAGGAATTTGCCTTCTACCAAATGTGGCCCCCAGGAGTCTCTCTATGTGGCCCTCAGATCTCTCCCCGGCCCACACCCCTCACTGGCCCATGTTTTTGCTTAGTTGAAGGTGTCATGAAGCCTGAAAATGCCTCTTGCTTCTCTTGACAGAAGACAGAGGGGAGTGAGTGTGAGTGTGTGTGTGTGTGTGTGTGTGTGTGTAGAGCAACTTAGCCTACTGTACAAAGGCAAACTTTCTTGGGGCCCTTGGAAGGTTGGCCCAAACAGAATGTGGCTGAGAAACACTTTCACCCCTGCCTTACCCCCAAGTCAGACCATTGCTCCACCCACCTCATTTCTGTCTACGCAGCCTGGCAATGACTCCCCAACATTTCAAATGCAGGGACAGTGCAGGAATGCTGCCTAAACTTAAGAACAGCCAGCAGCTGTGCCAGCCTCTCCTAAACTGGAGCAGGAAATATGGTAGCAGATGGGCCCTTTTCCATAGCGATTGCCATGAAAGGCTTGGATGCCACACCAAGAGCTTTATTGCCTCTCTCCAACCAGAACAAAACAGTCATAGAAAGCGCCTGACTCTACCCAAGTCTAGTGCCCCCTAGTGATTGAACTATATAGTGACACTATCCACCCAGGAAATGCCTGGTTCTGCCCAGAAGCAATACAAATCCAGCGCTATCCCCTAGGGAAACTCCTGCTTCCCCCAAATGCAATTAAGTCCAGTGCCCCCCCTAGAGATTTATAATGGCACTGTCCACATGAGAATATTTTGGCCAAGCCTGTAGGCTACGTTAGTGATCTTCACAAGAAGTTGATGATCTAGGCTAGTGGTTGTCATACCAGTAATCTAGGACCACTAACTCTCCCTAGTAAGGCTGGGGGGTATCTGGTTTTCAACATTGTGATATATCACCAGCGAAACATCGCAATATACTGATATATCACGATGTCTGGAAAAAGGATGGAGGTATGTAGAGGCACTGGCAGGCTTCGTGGTTTTTTCCACATTGTGATTTTTGCACACGCAATCATGATTCGCGATATATTTCCAGGTCAAAAATTATGAAAACGATATCATGATAAGGACTTCAAACTGGTTTTGGACAATATATTGATAAAATAAATAAACAAATAAACAAATAAATAAGTTAATTGTGCCCTGCCCATCTGGCTGGGTTTCCCCAGCCACTCTGGGCAGCTTCAAACAAAGATTAAAAATACATTAAAATGTCACACATTAAAAACTTCCCTAAACAGGGCTGCCTTCCGATGTCTTCTAAAAGTCAGGTAGTTGTTTATCTCTTTGACATCTGATGGGAGGGCATATCACAGGGCAGGTGCCACTACCGAGAAGGCCCTCTGCCTGGTTCCCTGTAGCTTGGCTTCTCGCAGTGAGGGAACCGCCAGAAGGCCCTCGGCGCTGGACCTCAGTGTCCGGGCTGAATGATGGGGGTGGAGACGCTCCTTCAGGTATACAGGACCGAGGCCGTTTAGGGCTTTCAAGGTCAGCACCAACACTTTGAATTGTGCTCGGAAACATACTGGGAGCCAATGTAGGTCTTTCAAGACTGGTGTTATATGGGCTCAGCAGCTGGTCCAAGTGACCAGTCTAGCTGCCACATTCTGGATTAGTTGTAGTTTCCAGGTCACCTTCAAAGGTAGCCCCACACATTGCAGTAGTCCCAGCGGGAGATAACTAGAGCATGCACCACTCTGGCGAGACAGTCCACGGGCAGGGAGGGTCTCAGCTTGCGTACCAGATGGAGCTGGTAGACAGCTGCCCTGGACACAGAATTGACCTGTGCCTCCATGGACAGCTGTGAGTCCAAAATGACTCCCAGGCTGCGCACCTCATCCTTCAGGGGCACAGTTACCCCATTCAGGACCAGGGAGTCCTCCACACATGCCCGCCCCCTGTCCCCCAAGAACAGTACTTCTGTCTTGTCAGGATTCAACCTCAATCCATTAGCCGCCATCCATCCTCCAACCGCTTCCAGACACTCACACAGGACCTTCACCGCCTTCACTGGTTCCGATTTAAAAGAGAGATAGAGCTGGGTATCATCCGCATATTGATGGACACCCAGCCAGCTCTACTCCCTAGTGGAAACTCAGGTGGCCTCTGAGACAAAGGCGATATTCCCACAGCATGCTGGTTAAATAATTTGTTGATTCAAAAGCAGTTATCTGAGAGTGCCAAGCCTATGTTTTCATCAGCAAAAAATGAATGGCTGTAGCTCAGTGGCAGATCACTTGCTTTGACTGCAGAAAGGACACAAGGTTCAACCATTGGCTTCTTCAGGTAGAGTTGGGAAAGTCTTCTAAAACTGTGATGTTATGAGAAAAATTATAACAGAGACCAGAGCTGTCAGCCAGCATAGAACAGGAACGGGGGAACCTCTGGCCCCTCCAGATGTTGCTGGATTATAAACAGGGGTCAGAAATCTATCTGGGAAAGGATACATCAAAATGGTGTGCTCATCACACCATTTTTATTTAGCCTATAGCTAAAACTGCATTCTGTTGGTTTCACTGTGACATTCCTCTGCTATCTCTCCTCTCCACAAGACTTTCTGCTCCCTTTGGAAGCTTGAGTTGGGAAAGCAAATGCGTTATGAAATAAAACTGTCTTTCATACTTGTTGGACAAAACCCTTAAAGGGGTGAAGCATAAGTTGAGCCTGTTTGACTAGGAGCCAAACTGCATGAGAGACATGCCAGTAAGGGCACTGCTTCTGACACAGGGCAGGTGATGGCACAGTGATGGCACTGGAGGCCCCCCCCACACACACACCATGCCCACTTTGCAGAAAGCACCCGAGAGGCAGTTGTCTCTTGATAGCATCCAGCCACGAAAGTGTTAAGGCAGAGCAAGCGAAGCCTTTGAGAAACCAGGTCAGAGCATCTGACAGCCACCACCTCCCTCCTGTTCCCCCTGCTTGCCTATTTATTTTCCCACTTCTGATGTGAAAAGTCACCCTGAATGACATGCATGAGAAACCAGGCAGGGCGGGGGACGCCCCCTTACGCCACCCGCTTTCAGGCGGGCTCAAAAGCTTTCGCGGGCCCATTGGTGCCCCTCCGACCCACCTCTGCCACCGCCACCCCCGCAACAATGGCGGCTGCGACGGCAGCTCTGCGAGGGGCTTGTTTGCCGTTGCCGGGGAGAGAAGAATGTGCTGGGCCAGGGGGCTGACCCACTCCTGCCACCAAAGAGAGAGAAATCTTAGCCTTGAAGGAGTCACCACTGAATTCCATTCAAGAGACAGAAAAGAAGCGAAATCCTTTTAAAGAGAGCCCAAGAATGCTCCTCTCTGGCTTTTGTCTCGCTCTGCTTGGCTTTCATGCAACGATGCTAAGGAAGCCGCCCCAATACATTAACCAGTTTAACTTGTTGGTGACCCTTTTTTTGTGCTGAGGACACAATGGGGATCCTCTCCAGCTTTTTCTTCTTCTTTTTTTTCAATAGATTGGGCCCCCCGTTGTTCCCTCTCCCTCCTGCCTCCCTTTCTCTTGGTCTCCTCACCAACCTTTCTCAGGCTCCTCTTTGAGGGGCCTATTCAGTGCCACCGCTCTGCGTTTCCGTAGAGAATTCCCCCCCTTCCCTTCATACAAGGACGGATTGTTCCATTCACTGCTGCCCGTTGGGACATTGCGTCCCATTGACATGAAGTAAGTTTATTGGCAGGATCGAAATTTGTAAGTTTATAAAATGATGCCTGGCATGGAAAAAGCAGGTGGAGAAAAGTTTTCTTCCCTCTCTTCCAACACTAGAACTCGTGGGCATCCAATGATGGTGAATATTGGAAGACCCAGGAAAGATAAAAGAAATGGCTTCTTTCTTTCTTTCTTTCTTTCTTTCTTTCTTTCTTTCTTTCTTAATACAGTCGAACCTTGGAAGTTGGACAGAATGCATTCCGGAAGTCGGTACGACTTCCAGAATGTTCAAAAACCAAATTGCGGCTTCTGATTGGCTACAGGAAGCTCCTGCAACCAATCAGAAGCCTCGTCAAATGCCGGGTTCGAAAAGAACATTCGCAAACTGGAACAATCACTTCAGGGTTTGTGGCATTCAGGAGCAAAAATGTCCAAGTTCCAGGGCGTTCGGGATACAAGGTACGACTGTAAAGTTTTATCAACACTTTTCACAACACCAAAAAAGACAAGCTAATCTACATGAAAAATAACAAAGAAAAGAAAAGAAATAGGAGAATACAGGAAGGATCCTATCTTGCAAATATGTCTTAACTTTTGTCCCATACAGAAAAGGTGTGTCCTCCTAGCTGTTACCTGGGAACATCCCTCTCTTCTCCCAGCCTCTCCCCCTGAGAGATCTCCCCTTCCCTGTGTCTCACACAGGCGTCCTTCAGACTGTACATCTCCTTAATCTGCATTCAGTTCTTACCTAAATACTGTGGGAATGTTTAGGGATGCATGAGAGGATATATTGTTTATTATATCCTATTCCAACTTGTGTTAACAAGTCCCAGAACTTAGCAGAGTTTTCATTCCCCTTTTTAACACACACACAGCGGATAGCTTGCTCAGGTTCGCTAGAACCTCTATAGTAATACCGTCCTGGTATTTCCCCCTTCTAATTCCCTCCTAAAAAAAGACATGACACAGTCTGCTATAAAAGTATAAAGAGTTTACTTACAAGTATCATCTGTTCACAATCGGATCCCAGAAGGCAGACTTTTAGCTTAGAAAATATAATATACATTAGACAATGTAAAATGATTTTTGCTACCTCTGTGAGAGGGGGGTTTTGTATTTGTTGCTCCCCTCGGTGGGAGAGGGGGGAGTCTGGAGTGTTTAACCATGTATTGTATTGTATTGTTTTTAATTGGTTTTTTAATTGGAAAATCCTATAAATTCTTAATAAAAAAAGAAAAGAAAATATAATATACATTAGGAGACTATTCCTTAAGGGTGATAGCTCCTTCTCCTCTCTTGGATGGAGGCCAAGAGAGCATCTTGCCTAAGCAGATGTTGCTCCATTAAAAGCGAGTCGAAAAGAGAGAGAAATGGTGGCTAGCCTGTGGTTTTGTTTTACCTGCACAGGTGAGGCCACACCCATCTCTAGTTACGCAGAGGAAGTCTGTTTCAGCCCAGGAGAAACAGGAAGTTCCGACTGGCTGACTCAGAGATCCCCTTTCATGTCCACTCTAGGGATGTTGTACTTGGCTGCTCTTGTGTTTCACATCCCACAAATACAGTAAGAAAAAATGATGAATGTTGGAAGACTCAGGACAGGTATAAGAAATGACTTCTTTATGCAGGGCAGAGTTAACCTGTGGAATCTGTGGAACAGGAGACACTGAGGACCGCCAATCTAGATGGCTCTAAAAGAGGATTGGACAAATTCATGGAGGGCTGTTGAGGGGTCCTAGCCATCATGGCTGTGCTCTGCCTCCATGGTTGCAGACAATATTGATTCTGAATGCCAGTTGCTGGAGACCCCAGGAGGGGAAAGTGCTTCTGTGCTCAAGTCCTGCTTTCGGGTTTCCCCTTGGGGTATCTGGTTGGCCACTGTGAGAACAGGATGCTGGACTAGATGGGCCCTTGGCCTGATCCAGCCAGCAGGCTCTTCTAATGTTCCTCCTGGAAAGACCCCAAAGGCCCATTACTGATGGGATTGCAAGGAATGTTTGAGTTCTGGCTCTTCCCGAGCTTCTAATGCAACACAGAAGGGTTTTTAAGAGGCCAAGCTAAGCACGATCATTTTGATAAGGTCTGGTTCCCATGTATCTTGTTAAGTAAACAGAAGTGATGTCAGTGTCGGACCTCCAGACTCTCACACTTAGTTAGGCCATCAATAGCAGAAGCCTTGGTGTTGCATTCAACGGTTCAGTTCTTTGGCAGTGCCCCTGATCAAGTTTCTTTCTTGTATATGTGATTGGCATAAGCATGTCACACTCTACAGGTCTTGATCAACAACATTTTATTTGAAAACCATATATATTGTTTGGAATCCAGTTGTGCTTCCAAGTTCACATCTGACCTCATCTCTGATTCGCTAGCTGTTTCGCCCTTATTACCTGCTACTCAGTTTGGAAACAACCACCACCAAATTGGATTATTTGCTGTTATATTTTTAATTGCATGCAAGCCGGTGGATGGGGTTCTCTCCTTGCCTCACACATACAAGAAAAGCGACCCTGTGAGGCAGGTCAGACCAGGGGGGCCAACTTGAATAAAATATTGGGGGGCCCAGGTAAGCCCCATCCCAAATAATCAGTCACATGATGTGGCACACATAAACCATTTGAATGGCAATGCCCATCAATTTTGGGGAGCCCGGTCCCCTGAAATATTTTATTGGGGGAGTGAAGGGGTCCTGGGTCCTAGGAGTTAAGCTCCTGTGGGTCAGACTGAGAGACAGAGACCGACCTAAGGGCACCCAGTGAGCTTCATGGCTGAGGGGGAATTTCAGCCCACCCCTCCCAAAGTCTCTCTCCCCTATGTCTTAGTTCATAGGTTGGCAAACTAAGGCCCGGGGGCGGGATCAGGCCCAATTGCCTTCTGGATCCGGCCCACGGACGGTCCGGGAATCACCACATGGATCGCCAGCTCGTGCTTTCCCTCTCCCTCCCATGGCGCTGCTGCCTCCTCCCTCCCTCCGCCTGGCTTCTCCCTGCCCTGCCTAGAGGAGGAAGGGGGCTGGGCTTTGTTGGTCCAGCATCAGCAGCGCTCGAGCTGCCGCCATTTTAAGCAGCCCCTCTCCGAAGCCCTTTCGCATGCTGCTCATCGTCCTGCAGCTTCCAGCCCCTGCCGCTCGCAAGACACAGGTAAGCAGCCACCGGGACTTGTGATGCTCTTGCATCAACCCCGCCCCCCAAAAATATTCTGGCCCCCCCACAACGTCTGAGGGACAGTGGACCGGCCCCCTGCTGAAAAAGTTTGCTGACCCCGGTCTTAGTTGCTTAACAATCTATCCCTACAATTCTGGGAATTGTAGCTCTGGGAGGGCAATAGGGAGGTCTCCTAACAACACTCAGCACCCTTAACAGACTACAACTCCCAATATGCTTTGGTGGGGGGGGGGGAACCATGACTGCTTAAGGTGGTATTGGAGAGTTTTCAATATACAGGCGTACCTTGGTTATCGAACGGAATCTATTCCGGAAGTCCGTTCAACTTCCGAAAACATTTGACAACCAAGGCGTGGCTTCTGATTGGCTGCAGGAGCTTCCTGCACTCAGTCGGAAGCTGCGTTGGACGTTCGGGTTCCAAAGGACGTTTGCAAACTGGAACACTCCCTTCCGGGTTTGTGGCATTCGGGCGCCAAAACGTTCAAGTCGCAAGGCGTTCGGGACCCAAGGTACGACTGCATGGTATAAATCTAAGATTTGTTGTTGTTCAGTCGTTCAGTCGTGTCCGACTCTTCGTGACCCCATGGACCAGAGCACGCAAGGCACGCCTATCCTTCACTGCCTCTCGCAGTTTGGCCAAACTCATGCCAGTCGCTTCGAGAACACTGTCCAACCATCTCATCCTCTGTCATCCCCTTCTCCTTGTGCCCTCCATCTTTCCCAACATCAGGGTCTTTTCTAGGGAGTCTTCTCTTCTCATGAGGTGGCCAAAGTACTGGAGCCTCAACTTCAGGATCTGTCCTTCTAGTGAGCACTCAGGGCTGATTTCTTTAAGAATGGATAGGTTTGATCTTCTTGCAGTCCATGGGACTCTCAAGAGTCTCCTCCAGCACCATAATTCAAAAGCATCCATTCTTTGGCGATCAGCCTTCTTTATGGTCCAGCTCTCACTTCCGTACATTACTACTGGGAAAACCACAGCTTTAAACCTAAGATACCCAGCCACAATCTGTGCATCGTGCCCCACCCCAAACAGGAAGGCAGAACTCTAGGAAGGCAGAAATCAATAAAACATGTCCTTCCAGATAAAACACACGCACACATGGCACATGCGTTCAAAATCCATTGTTCTCTTTTGCTCTCCTTCCCTTCCCCAACCAGGTCAGCCACATCCACCTGTTCTTTTCTAATCCTGCAATGAGCCACAATCCCCTTTTGAAGCAGGACAGGTGGCAAGGAGGCAGCAGGCGGGGGGGCAGGTGGGGGGGCATTTGCGTTCCTTTGTCTCGCGTGCTGCGTGCGGCTCCCCACAGAGCCATGTCTCCAGCCGTGCAGAACATCCCAGGTTTGATCCCCGATGCCTCTGGAAGGCACCGTGTTGGCTTTTCCTCCAATAACATAGAACAATAGGGTTGGAAGGGACCATGAGGGTCATCTAGTCCAACCCCGTGCAATGCAGGAATCTTTTGCCCAACGTGAGGCCCAAACCCATGACCCTTGAGATTCAGAGCCTCATGCTCTACCGACGGAGCTATGCATAGTTCCCCGCTGCTTATGTATTTCATTTATGAAATGCTTTAAAATGAGATTAAGCCAGACTTCACCAGCCTGGCGCCCTCCAGATGTTTGGCACTGCAACTTCCATCACCCTGACCATTGGCTGTTGTGGCTGAGCCTGATGGGAGTTGTAGTTCAAAACATCACAAGGGCACCAGGTTGGTGAAGGCTGAGATAGTCAAATCCATGGAGGAGGTTCAGCCTACGAACAGTTATTACCTGTGATGTGGATCCTCCCACCCCATTTTTAGGGGCAGTGTACCTGGAATGTAGCCTCAAACCCTACTTGCAATTGTGCTGTCACATTATGTCAAACCTTGGGTACCGAAATCATGTTTCACACAGGTGCCTCTTACTAGATTTAAGGGGTTATATACAGATCCCTGGCAGGGCTCCTAATACAGGCCTGCGTCAGGTTCTCTACTAGGCCAGGGATGGTGAACCTGTGACCCTCTAAGGTGCTGTTGGCCTTCCAATGCCCATCACTCCCATGCTGGCTGTGGCTGATGGGATTTGGAGTCCAACAGCACCTGAAAGGCAACAAGTTCCCCAACCAAAGGAAGAGAGGCAGTGGAGGAATCTGGAACCTGGGTCATTGTTCAAGGTACGGTGCGCAGTTATCTCACAGTGCCTGAATGCAAAGTGTAATCTCTGTGGCCAGTTTGGGTCCCAAATTTCCTGCTGAAGAAGATGTTCTGCAGGGAGCAGAGGCCACAGCCTTTGCTGCATGCATTCATCTGCTCTGGGTTCAGCAGACAGTCACATTTTCAGCCGAAGCCAAAAACCAGAGCCGACGCCTGGAGGGGAAGTCTGGGGAGGGGACATGCGCCTGGAGTCCACCGTATTCTCTAGGGAGCTGCCCTCTGGTGAAACAATTAGTTAGAGAGGAAAGGGGATGTCTCCTGCCCTGCAGAAGGGCCTGATGCTGCTGCTGGCATGCGTGCTCTCCACAGCCAGCGCTGTAAAAATACGGTCTGCACACCAGCCGCAATTCACTGTCTTTTGCCTGCAGCCAAAGGGGGAAACTTTTGGTAATTCATTTATGTGGGGCCTTGAAGACTGGAAGGCTTTGTGGAGCTGACAGCCCACAGACCGTGGACATGCCAAGCTGGACAGACAGGGCATTGTTGCCGACACTGTGCAGCAACGGCAAGGAGCAGGTTCGCAATGTGGCGAAAGCAGCAGCTGGCCTGACAGGGACCTGAACATCTGTCTGATGTTTCTCCAGTCATTTGGGAGATTTCCAGAGGGCGGTTGCCAAGGCACTGGGAGAGAGGGCGTCCTTCTGGTCTGGTGTCCTTTTGAAAAGGGCCTTTGATTTGTATCTGCGTTCCTATTTCGGCATCCCTGCAGATAAGGCTCCATGCAGTATGTTTGCTCCAGGGATTTTACGCATTCTGAATACAGAACCCTTAAAAATTAATGTTGCACCTGTCTCTCTGTGCCCTCCTTGACCCCAGCTTGCTAAAAGAACCAGCATTTTGCCACAATGAGTTTAGATTAAGTGAAAGGTTAATGGCTTTTAAAATTCCACATGGAACCACCTTGTGTTAAATTCTGGGAGTATTGCAAATCTCTTACACAAAAAAAGCACTTCTGTTTCATATATGAAAATTCCCACACCCTTATTAACTGGACAACATTGGTTTCCAGATCTAAACAGCCCAAACCTTCATGTGGAAATGAATTTTTTGTCCAATATACAGCTGCAAGCACTGTATGAGAGAATCTAGGCTTTGGTTCAGCACATTGATTTATTTGATACACCGATAGATTGAAGCTGCTTGCCTAAATGAGCAGCGATGGCCGTGGATGGCCGATAGCAAATCTCATTTGCTTTGATGAGGGCTAGAAAGGAGTTTGGAATGCAGCCACCCAAGGAAACATTAAATATTGTTAGAACCATGCTACATATTGTTAAGGCACTTGGGATATTTTGTGGATTTTTTCCCAGAGAAATAAATAAGTCTGGGCTTTATTTCCCTAACTGGTTGGCAAGAAGGCTGCTTGGGAATAGAGGCCTCAAAAGCATGCTTTATTGCTTTTGAGAAACTGATGCTGTTTCCAAAACAGCTCGTCCGCTTGACTACACTCTTCAGCTTATTGGCATGCATCCTCAGGACACACACTCATTTATAACAATCATCATTCAGTGTGCAGAATCAGCAGTGAGATACTGTAGTGTCTGGATGATACCCTGGCTGGGTCCCTTCCAGACCTCCTTAGAATCTAGTAGAAGAGGCTCCTGAACAAGCCATACCAGTTCCTTTGTTACGATAACGACTTTGGCTGGCCAGGATAGTATTGTCATTTGACATATCCAAATGACTTGCTCTGTTGCCATAGAGACAAAGGGGTGGGCCTTTTCCCATCTCACCTAACTGGATGCCACACCATCCTAGGGTGGAGAACAAGAGGGCAAGAGACCTGTGCATAGGAGAGTTGTGTGTGAGTTTTGAGCAAGGCTGGAAGCTGGGTACATAGAGACATGTCTGCTCCGTGCTGAACCCAAGCTTCTAGCTTGGGGTTCCCCTGGAACCCTTATAGAATCATAGAATCATAGAGTTGGAAGAGACCACAAGGGCCATCCAGTCCAACCCCCTGCCAAGCAGGAAACACCATCCAAGCATTCCTGACAGATGGCTGTCAAGCCTCCGCTTAAAGACCTCCAAAGAAGGAGACTCCACCACACTCCTTGGCAGCAAATTCCACTGTCAAACAGCTCTCACTGTCAGGATGTTCTTCCTAATGTTTAGCTGGAATCTTCTTTCTTGTAGTTTGAATCCATTGCCCCGTGTCCGCTTCTCTGGAGCAGCAGAAAACAACCTTTCTCCCTCCTCTATATGACATCCTTTTAATATTTGAACATGGCTATCATATCACCCCTTAACCTTCTCTTCTCCAGGCTAAACATACCCAGCTCCCTAAGCTGTTCCTCATAAGGCATCGTTTCCAGGCCTTGGACCATTTTAGTTGCCCTCCTCTGGACACGTTCCAGCTTGTCAGTATCCTTCTTGAACTGTGGTGCCCAGAACTGGACACAGCATTCCAGGTGAGGTCTGACCAGAGCAGAATACAGTGGTACTATTACTTCCCTTGATCTAGACGCTATACTCCTATTGATGCAGCCCAGAATTGGCTTTTTTAGCTGCTGCATCACACTGTTGACTCATGTCAAGTTTGTGGTCTACCATGGGGAAGCAGGATCTTTTTGGGTGTTAATGCTGTGAGCCTCTCCATCCTACACACGGGCTGTATATATGTATAAAGAAAACCATGTATCCTAAAGACTCCACAGTCTCCATTGACCTTCATTCCAAGGAAACCAAAACTGCAGAAATCGTAGGCACCGCTGGAGTCTCTTGTTACCTGGAGATTGGGGATGAACACAACAGTAGGTTACCCAAACACAAGCACACTCACCCACATGGCGCCGTGTTTGCGCTTTCCCTCAGGAGCTGTCTCTTATCTGCAGCCATCCCGATGTTGCTGGACTCCAACTCCCATCAGCTCCATCTACCACGGCCAACTGTCAGGGATGATGGGAGTTGTGGTCTAAAGCACAGAGGTGGCACCAGCTTGGGGAAGGGCTGCCTTAGAAGAACACAACTGGTTCTGTGCTATTTCTGAGCTCGAGGCCTAACCAAAGTGTGTTTGGCAGCACAGCTCGTTCTCCTGCGTGAATTATCTCCGAGCCTCCCCACTTGAAATGTGCATCCAGCTCATTCCAGGAATAGAGTCCACACTTGTGACTTGGCTCCTCATGAAATGTTCAACTCCCAGGGCTATCAACCGACAATGTGCTTCTAGCTAGCAAACAGCCCTGCCTTGAAAGGATTTATCAAGGAATTAACCCAGTTAACAATGCAGTACTATGGATGTTTACCCAGATGTGCACCCACTGAGTCTAATGGAGCCTACCTCATTTATTACATCATTTTGACAGAGGTAGCGTTTGGCTAAAGGTCTTCAGAAGACAGAAGTTTCTTTCCGCTAAATAACAAAAGACAAAGCTTTTCATGCATAGCTTGAGACATAATCTTAAACACATTTCTCAAATCAGGAGATACACCAAGATTCTTACAGGGGGAAGTTTGGCAATCCAACATCCTTTGGGGGCTTCCTATAAGGGTAGTCACTTAGGCATCACTTAAGAAGAGACGAAAGGACGCAGATTTGCAGGACATTTGTGCATGCTTGTGTGCAGGGCTGCACACAAATTTTCGAATAATCACTGCATTTTAAATAGAAATTCATTACATCTTGCATAGCGGGGACCTGTGTGCCATAGAATCATAGAATCTTTGAGCTGGAAGGGACCCAAGGGTCATCTAGTCCAACCCCCTGCAATGCAGGAATCTCAGCTAAAGCATCCATGACAGATGGCCACCCAACCTCTGTTTAAAAACCTCCAAGGAAGGGAGAGTCCACCACCTCTTGAGGGAGTCTGTTCCACTGCCAAACAGCTCTTACTGCCAGAAAGTTGTTCCAAATGTTTAGTCGGAATCTCCTTTCTTGCAACTTGAAGCCATTGGTTCAAGTCCTGCCCTCCAGAGCAGGAGAAAACAAGCTTGTTCCTTCTTCCATGTGGCAGCCCTTGAGATATTTGAAGATGGCTATCATATCTCTTCTCATTCACCTCTTTTCCAGGCTAAACATACCCAGCTCCCTCAACTGTTCCTCATAAGGCTTGGTTTCCAGACCCTTGATCATCTTGGTTGCTCTCCTCTGCATACCTTCCAGCTTGTCCACATCCCTCTTAAATTGTGGTACCCAGAATTGGATACAGTATTCCAGGTGTCATCTGACCAAGGCAGAATATAGTGATACTACCCTGTTTCTCCTAAAATAAGACATGGCCATAAAATAAGCCATAGCAGGATTTCTATGCATTTGCGAAATATAAGCCGTTCCCCGAAAATAAGCCATACCCCGAAAATAAGCCATAGTGATGCGGCACCTCCCATTAAAACAGCCTGGAGAGGCGTGGCTATGCAGCGTACTGATGCAATGCGGTTAAAATAAGACATCCCCTGAAAATAAGCCATATTGTGTTTTGTTGAGGGGAAAAAAAATATAAGACGGTGTCTTATTTTAGGAGAAACACGGTATTACTTCCCTTGATCTGCACACTATACGTCGGTTGATGCAGCCTAGAATAGCATTCACCTTTTTTGCTGCTGCATCACACTGTTGACTCATGTTCAGCTTGTGGTCCACCAAGACCCCTAGATCTTTTTCCACATGTACTGCTAGTAAGCCAAGTGTCCCCCCATCCTATATCTGTGCATCTGGTTCTCCCTGCCTAAGTGCAGAACCGTACATTTGTCCCTATTGCGATCCTGAATCTGTGAGGGCAGGGTCTATGAGAGGAAACCTGACAGACCAGTTCCTTTGTCAAGGTAGCTGCTCATCTAAGCACCGACACCTGCATCTTAAAAGAGTGAGTTCTGTTGCCATAGAGACAGATTTGTAGGCCTTTTCCTACCTCACCTGGCTGGATGCCACAGTCATCCTCGGATGGAGAACAATGGGGTGTGTGGAGTTGTTGTGTGTGAGCTTGACTGGTGCTGGTTTGGAAAACTGGGCATATGGCAGGTGGAATGGGACTAATTACGGGTCTAAAAATAGCCAGTTCATTAACATGCCATATGTCTACCATATTGCTGCAGCTTAATATATTTTTATTATTATTATCGTTCATCACAAAGTGACTGCGCTCATTATACCCATCTCCATTTCCACTGAGAAATGATCTTGGTATAACACTGAGATGCATTAAGGAAGAGACATCTGTTTGCCAGGCTGGTAAACGCAAATGTTTGGTTTACACTGTGCCTGCAGACTCCTTCTTTTTAACTTAAAACGGCACAAGTCCCAGCAGATGCAGACCTTGCAAAGTGCCCAGGAAGTCGTTGAAGTAACAGAGTCCTGGTCAGTTCAAGGGGTCTACCTTTGGAGATATGATCAATAGAAGGTTGGTGCCTTATGCCAACTGCAAACAGCCCCAGTCACTAGGGTCAAGCCTGATAAGAACTGTGGTCCAAAAACATCTGGGCGGCCACATGTTCCCTTATGCAAAAGGGGCTGCTCTCCATGCACCTGCTCTCCATGAACAAGGCCTGAGGTTCAAAGCACTGCCATCTCCAGGCAGGGCTGCAAATGTCCCAAATGAAACTCTGGACAATCAGTGTAAGCAACACTCAGGGATGGATTAAGACCTTTAGAGGCTCTAAGCACCTAAAAGATTTTGGTGCACCCATATATATCTATTTCAAACTGTAAACAATAAGAAACCATAAAATAAAATTTTATTTTTCGAAATGAAACCTACAGTAAGATGGAAAATAATGTTTGATTTTATATATTTCCACTTTATTTATATTTGATCATTTTTCTCCTACTTTCTCTAATTGCAAAGTCTTTGATTAGATTCTTAACACATCTGCTTCTATGCTTGGTAGAAATAAGGCACAGCCTGCCTTGTTGCATACTTGTTCCGTTGGGATTTTTAATAGACTTCAACTGAGAAAATGAATGGGAATGGGAAATTTCTGTGGTGCCCCCCCCACTTCCCTTGATGCCCTAAGCATGTGCTTATTTTGCTTAATGGTTAATCCAGCCTTTGCAACACTTAGTTAGGTGACCCAATGGGCCTGACCGCATGCAGTTCTGGTTGCCTCACTTCAGAATGGATATTGTAGAGTTGGAAAAGGGCAATGAAAATGATCAAGGGGAGGGCGTGACGGCCTCTTGTGGGAGTGAGTTCCATAGTTTAACTCTGCGCTGTGTGACATCATACATTCGTATCTTGCTTTTCCGCCCAGCTCCTCAAGGTTGTGAACAGCCAGTGTGGTGTAGTGGTTAAGAGTGGTAGACTCGTAATCTGGGGAACTGGGTTCGTGTCTCCGCTCCTCCACATGCAGCTGCTGGGTGACCTTGGGCTAGTCACACTTCTCTGAAGTCTCTCAGCCCCACTCACCTCACAGAGTGTTTGTTGTGGGGAAGGAAGGGAAAGGAGAATGTGAGCCACTTTGAGACTCCTTCGGGTAGTGATAAAGCGGGATATCAAATCCAAACTCTTCTTCTTCTTCTTCTTCTCTACCCACTTTTATATTTGCAGCAGTCCTGTAAGGTAGGCTTCGCTACAGTTGATGCATGTACTGTACATGAGCAGCAGTTTATTCTCAATAGGGTAGGATTGGGGTGTTGTGTGCAGGGGCCCTAATCCATAGTGTCTGACGCGCAGGAAATCCTGTTGGTACCCTTGGAAAGACCTCCTTGGGTGGCCTGATCACACCTGGTTTGCCTCTGATGCTGAATCCTCACTCCGGTGCTATGAAACTCACTGGGCGACTTACACCAGCCACATCTTCCAGACTAACCTACCTTGTAGGGTCATGGAGCAGGAATGAAATGAAGGCGGAGGAAAACCATGCAGCCTTCCTTCCATGGTGACCATCATCCAGCCACAATCTGACACTGGGAGCCAGTGTGGTGTAGTGGTTAAGAACGGTAGACTTGTAATCTGGTGAACCGGGTTCGCGTCTCCACTCCTCCACATGCAGCTGCTGGGTGACCTTGGGCTAGTCACACTTCTCTGAAGTCTCTCAGCCCCACTCACCTCACAGAGTGTTTGTTGTGGGGGAGGAAGGGAAAGGAGAATGTTAGCTGCTTTGAGACTCCTTCGGGTAGTGATAAAGCGGGATATCAAATCCAAACTCTTCTTCTTCTAGCCCCAGAGTATGGCATACTACTCTTGCCAGAGGGATGTTTTCCATCCCTGAGATTCTCCCTGGCTTCCCGGCTGAGCTTCAGAACTTCTGGACTGCCTCAGCCTCACCCCCTGAGCAGGACTTCTTGGGCGAGGAAATCGAGGCACCCTCCACCACCCACAAGCGCCTGACCCTTAACACACAACCACACCATTTGCAACAGCTATCCGAAAGGGTAATAATAATAATAATAATACACTGCACATCTGGCTGGGTTTCCGCAGCCACTCCGGGCGGCTTACAGTACATATAAAAGCAAAGTAAAACGTCAAACATTAAAAACTTCCTGATGCAGGGTTGCCTTCAGACCAAGCTAATCTTCTCTGTCTCCTTCCCATTTTAGTTACAGGTAGGCAGGTAGCCGTGTTGGTCTGCCATAGTCAAAACAAAATAATTTTTTTTAAAAAAAATCCTTCCAGTAGCACCTTAGTATGAGCTGAAGAAGTGTGCATGCACGAAAGACATTTCATGTGCATGCACGAAGACATTGGATTCTTATCTCATTATACATGACAAAGCTATTTTTAGCCATTTCACCCCTTGCTTTTTCCTGTAAGACCAATTGCAGTCGTTAACAGTCGTCAACAGTTTTTCCACACCGATCAGCCAATCACCCCTCCCCACCCTCTCACTATATATAAGGGTCTGGGGTGAGTTCTGTTTCAGTGTATTTGAAGAAGTGTGCATGCACGCGAAAGCTCATACCAAGAACAAACGTAGTTGGTCTCTAAGGTGCTACTGGAAGGAATTTTTTTATTTTTAATTTTGTTCTTCCAATTTTAGTGTATGTGCTGCCAGAGCGAGCACATTTTACACATGCTCAGAGAACCGCTCTCCACCAAGTCCAGCACAGAGAACGTGTGTGTGCGTGTGTGCTCGTCTGTTGTCCCTGTTTCAAAGGAGACAAAACAAAACAAAACATTCTAGTGGCCGTTTTGCGAATGGCAGGAGCGAGGAATAATGCTTTTCCAACACTTTTTTTAAAAAAAGCCCGGTTTATCTCAAAGCGTGGTCTGGTCGCCTTCCGCGTAAAATCCCACCGCGTCGTTTTGCCTCGTTGCAAGCGAGCTTTACGACAAGGGAGACCCTCCCTCACTTTAATAGCCTCCGTCCCCCCCGCCCCGCTTTCCCAAGATAAGCCACGTGGGAGACCCGCCGCCGCTACCTTACAGCCCGGGGGCCCCGCGTCCTGCAATGTTGCAACGTTCTGAGCCCGCCCCCTCTCTGGGTGGGCGCGGCCTAAGCGAGCCACTCAGAGCCAAGGGGCGGGGCCGCGGAGAGAGGAGTTTTTAAATCGCGGCTGAGGCGCTGCAGCGAAGCGATCGGCGCTGAACTCGGCGCGCTCGGAGGAAGGGGAGACCCGGGGCGGGGTGGCTGGTGCTGCTGCTGTTTCTGCTGGAGCAAGGCAGGGGAAGTCTTTGCAGGGCTGTTGTGCCTCGCGCGCACCTGGGCAGCGGTTGTGTGTCCCCCCCCCCCCGCCATTTGCACTTAAAACTGCAGAACCTCCGAAATCCGCGATGCTGAAAAGCTGCGGGAAGAAGCTTCTTGTGTCCCTGGTGGGCTCCATGCTCACCTGCTTCTTGGTGCTGGTGGTGGACCAGCAGAAGGGGCAGGTGCTGAGCCTGGGGGGCGGCGGCGCCGGCCTCCTCCTGCAGCCCTTCGAGGGCTCCCGCGGCGACGCGCCGGGCTTGCGAGCTGCATTGCCCGCGGGGCAGAGCCACCGCGATGTGCGGAGCTTCAGCGCGTACTTCTCGAAGCTTGCTCGGGGGAAGGCGGATGCTGCCTCGGCGGTGGGAGGCGGCCCGGAGGAAGGGAAGGCGGCCAGGCCGCAGCTGGAGAACATTTCGCCCCAGGATGTCTTCATCGCCGTCAAGACCACCAAGAAGTTCCACAAGTCGAGGCTGGAACTGCTGCTGGATACGTGGATCTCGCGCAACAAGGATATGGTAAGGAGATGGGGCCGCGGGTGTGTGTCTTCCCACCTCCCAGTTATGGGATGGATGCTGTGCATTTATTTTTAGATAAGATGACTGCCAAAAAAAACCCACAAAAGCCCGATCCCCTGTTGCTGGAGGACTTGTGGTGCTGTTGGATGAATGCACTCTGTGCATGCTCAAGGGTACCCTCGGCTTCGAGCATTGCTGGCGGTGCCAAAGCTGAGCTTTCGGACGGGAAATAGGTTTAGGGGTTGTGCTGTGGAAACTCCCTCTTTTGGGGGTGCTGTGTTCCCGGGCAGCGTATCTTCCAGGCTGAGTCTTGACCTGGAAACGAGTTTTTGGTGGCAAGGAAGCCCCCGGGGAACCCGCTTCCGCGCGCGCAGAGGCCCCTCAGATCGCTACTAGCACCCACCCAGAAAGCGCGGGGTGCCTGCAGCGAGTGGGCGGCTGCTGCACGGTGCCAGCCCGTGCCAACGGCGTGCTAATGAGCAGGAAGGATGCAGGCTGGCGAGTAACTGCAAGCCCAGCGCCTTGATCTGTGCCGTCTCCGCCCTTGCCCCCCAGGGAGGGAAAGTGAGGCACGCTCCTCAGCCACAAGCCCACACAGCCTTCCTCCCTCCCTCCCTCCCTCCCTCCCTCTCTCCCTCTTTTGCTGCCCTCCTATAAATGGTTTCAGTCAAGGGAGGCTTATTTCGCTTGCTTGAGTGCATATACACACACACAGGTTTTCGTTTTGTGGTTTTCATTGTTTTTACGGGTTGCAGCAGGGCAATAGTGCTTGCTTATAAAGAGAGTTGTCTATCTGAAACTTGACGTGCAATCCCTACTCTGAAATGGGCAGAACTGTTCTGTGGTTGACTCAATGATGAGAGAAAGGCACTCTGCACATGCTCAAGCAGTCCACTTCCTCCCTGACGAACCCTTTTCAGAGTCTGCTGAAAATCAGGTGCCTCGTGCAAAGTAAGCTTTCACCCCTAGGCTGCCTAAACAAGAACAGGAGAAGCTTCCTGACCCCAGAGCCAGACAGTTGGTCCATCTCTGCTTGGGGATGGGTTTCAGAAGAGAGATGTTCCTTAGCCTTGCTTGCAGACACTGGGGATTGATACCAGGGGACCTTCTGCATTCCAGTGTGGACGCTCTGTCAGTTACTCTAAATGCATTTTCTCCTGCAAATAGAGGCAAAGCGGCAACATGATATCAGTTGAGATTCTCTGATAAATTGAAAAGGGTGTTGGATGGGGTGAGAGAAGCCTTGCTCTCCCTCCAGAGTCTACTTTGCTCTAGGGCAGTTGCCACAAAGTTGGTCAAGGGGGATGTGTGTGTGCGCACAAACACCCATATTGGATACCTGTTGGGGCAGACAGGCATGCAAGGTTTTGAATAGAAGAAGGCTGTTCTCCCAGCAAGAAAGCATTGCACCACACCACTGCAAGCAAATGCGAATGCAAATGTGCATGCAACCTGAGCCTTATACACTCTTCCTGCCACTGTGGCTGTGAATGCAGCAGTGTCCCCTGTCCAAGTACAGACCAGACGTGATAATAGCACTTTAGAGATGGTGTGTGTCTCTGCCAGGGCCAGTCCAAGATATTTTGGCATCTGAGGTGGACCCCAAACTGGCTCCTCCCCCCTCCCCACCAGAGAAGAAGGGGGTGAGGGAAGATCTACATCGGAATCTGCTGTCCCTGTGGATCCTGCCACCTGAGGTGGTCACCTAACTTGTCTCATGGGTGGGTCAGCCCTGGTTTCTGCTACATTTTTTAAAACCACTTTCAGGCTTGATTAAGGGAATTCTAGGGGCCTGTCTCTCGTTCTGTCAAAAGGCTTAAGGCAGTCTGAAAAAAAGGCTTCTCAGCATGAAATGGCAATTCTAAGGGGAATGATTAACAGTTTGAATCTGGTGTCAGACCAGCTTACAAAGTGGAGAGTAGAGGGTTATTTATTTATTTATCACATTGGCTTGTGTAGCTGAGCATTCCTGTGACTGTTGGGTTATGTGGAGCTGGCCTCTTGCCCCTTAGTGCACGTTTTGCAACGTGGTGGTGCCGTCCAGATGTTTTGGGCCACAGCTCCCATCAGCACCACTCAGCCAAAACATCTGGAAAAGGCCAGGTTGGCAAAGCCTGTCATATATAGCAGGGGTGGCCAACTCCCAAGAGACTGCGATCTACTCACAGAGTTAAAAACTGGCAGTGATCTACTCCCCTTTTGGGGTTCAGGTCAGAGTTGTTGAGCTTTTCTTAGGGGAGCCAAAGATGTTGAGCTTCTTTGGGGGGATCCAGCGATCTACCAGTGATCTACCACAGACGTCCAGTGATCTACTGGTAGATCATGATCTACCTGTTGGACATGCCTGATATATAGCATCTCTGCAAGGGTTCTTTGCAAATATCCCCCTTGGTGTGGCTGCCGGGGAGAGCTGCTTCATTATTCAAATCTGCTCCCTAACAAACCGATGGGCTTTTCCACAGCAGGCTTTAACGATTCCCTCTTCTCAGGCTCTGGTGCCTGTTTATTCCCTCCTCCCCAAATCTCTCTTCCCCCCCCCCTTTCTCTTCTCTGTGTTCTCTCTCTCTCAGGAAGATTGGAGACTGAGGAGCATGAAATGCAATTTGTGTCGCTGGACTGGGCTTTTGTCAGATGTAAAGCAGAGACTTAAGACCAGGCTCATTTGCATAAAGAAAAAGGGGAGGGAGGGAGGGAGGAGGAAAAAAGAATTCTCAGGCTTGTTTTAGAGCCAAGGGGGAGGGGGGATGTCTTCAAAACCAAGTGCCCCCCTTTCCCCAACTGTGACAGGAATTCCTGGATGTCCCCAAAGCAATTGGAGATGAAGAATTGGAAAGTTTTGTGGCTTTAAAAAAAATAGCATTAAAATGCTAGCGGTTCTCAAAAATCATTTATACATCCCTCTTAATTCTCAAAATGCGGGTTCTTTTTTCATTCTGCCCCTGTGCACCAGCGCAGGTGGAGAAACTAAGGCAGGACAGAGAGAATGACTAAGCCCATTGCTGACGGTGAATTTTATCACTGGTTTGATCCACTTTTGTCCTGTGTATCAGATTAGTGCCTGATGTTGCATCTATACATATGATAGCCTGGGAACCTGAAGTGTGCATGTAAACTACTTGGTAGCTTGCATATGTCTGCCACAACTCCATAAAAATCTTACTGCTACCCTAATTTTTTTAAAAAAACAACAACCTGGTCCAAAAGAGACATGGAGGCAGTCTCTTGCGCAGCACTTTGTAAGCCCCCAGTTTTACAGTTTTCTCCAAACTCAAGAGGAGTGCAAAATCCAAAGGACAGCTGCTTTCTGCTCCACGTGGAGAAAGCAGCTATCATTCATGACAATCCACAGTATCTATGATCTCCCTCTGCTGTTGGAGGCTGGGAATCCCAGGTGAGCGGAAGCAGAGGGCCGTTGGTCCTTCTTTCTGGCTTCCCACAGGCACCTGATTAGCTACTTTGAGAACAGGATGCTGGCCTTGATGGTGTTGCAGTATTTTTCCCCTCATGAGTCGCAATGGGCATTTGCTGTGATCTGGCAGGGCACTCCTTGTGCCTTTGTGCAGGGAGAAGGAATTGGGTCTGTTTGCTCCAAACTGAGGAACGAGCAAAACATCCCTAGTGGTTCAAGCATCCCTAGTGATAACTCCATTAGCCTGTGGCAGCAGTGCCTTGCTACTGATGAGCCATTGGTGGCCCAGCTGGGTACCTGGGTCTTTAGAGCATCCTTCCATCTCTCTCATAGGCCATTTCTCATGGTCGCTTTGCATCTTTGCCACCCAGCAGAGACGCTCCAGCGTGGTTGTGGAAGCCCGGAGGTGGGCAATGCCCCCAACACCTACCGACAATCCTGGGAAAGGCTGGCCCCTTTCCCCCCTTCACGGATTCAGTCTTTCTTCTGGTTTTTTTTTTTGTTCCGCCTTGTTTGTCCTCTCGGCCTTCCCAGAGCCTAGCGGCTCTGCTCTCACGCTGTCTCCCCAGGCAAGCTAACAAAGCCCCTTTTCTCCCGGGGGCTGAGAAAGGACTCTGCAGCCGCTTGTGTGGTGCTTTTCCGTGGGAACGGAGTGCAGGAGCTCGCCGGAGCTCACAGCGGCCAGGTCAGGTTGCCTAGAGATGTTGTGGGGTGGGGTGGGGGTGTCAGGGGGAAGTGGGGCAAAAATCCAGATTGCCTCCTCTTGGAGGGGTGGCTGAGTGACACCTCTCTCCTCCAGTGCTTGAGGTGTAGGCAAACTGAATTTCCCAAAGCCCGTCTTGCGTCACAGCAGAGAGAGCTTTGAGCAGGAGGGGAATTGGAGATTTGCATTCTCAGGTTCAAATGCTGAAAGTTCAGAATCCTGAAAGTTTTGCATAATACGGTGGCCTCTGGGGAAGACTGTAAACTCTCTTTGCCCACCCTCCAGATTATTTTTTAGGCTACAGCTCCCATTAGCCCCAGGCGGCACGACCAAAATATCCAAAATATCTGTAGGGCACCAGGATGAGGAAAGTGCTGTAAGCCAAAGCTTTGTTCAAAGGAACTCCTTTGATGGATGGCGCTGGGTTGTGAAGGGTCAGCAAATCTTGGCCTTGCTACAGTGCAGATTTGCACAACTAGTTTAGGGGTGATTGGCACCATAGTTTTGTGCAGTGTGGGGAACCAGAGCTAGGGACCTCTAATAGAATGATCAGCTGGCTGCCTTGCCGAAATGCCCGGCATTCTTTGGAATAAACCCTTACAGTTTAAACTAGCCTGTAAGCTCCACTGATTTGTAGCGTACATAGGAGCTGACTCTTTGCTCGGAGGTAGCCTAAGTTTGCAACAGTCTTTTCTCTCTGCGCCCCCAATATCTGTTCTGTTTTTAAGTGGATCGGGGCTGCCACACTTCCGGAACAGTGCTGATGTGCCGCAACAGTAGCAGGTGATGGTCCTTTGCGGATGTATCTAAAACTCGAGCATTGTGAACTGGATCAGACAAGTGGCCAGGCTCACAGGCTCTCCTTCCTCCTCTTTCCTGGAAGAGGTTCAGAAAAGGGAAAGCCAAATGAATCAGGTTGGGGAGCAAACTCCGCTGTGGGGAAGGGTTACAACATTTTGGGTTTCCTGGTTGCTGGGGGGAAAGGAGCTGAATAAGGGAGGATGGTGGCAGAGGTGTGTAGAATGAGGCGCGTCGTGGTGAAAGTGGATCAGGAAAAGCTCTGCATTGGAAGACAACCTCTGAACGCTGGGAGATTCAGCACAGACCAAAGGAAGTTCTTCTTCACAGAACGCTATGGAAGCTGCCAACACCACATGTAGGGGTGCCCGCCCACATGGGATGGCTTTGAAAAAGAGGATTAGAGCAATTCATGAAGAATAATCAGTGGCCATTGGCCATGATTGCATCCTGCCTGGAGACATTGGTCTCACTTGTGGGCTTCCAAGAGGCCCCTGGTCGGCCCCCGGGAGAACAGGAAGCAGGGCTACGTGGGCCTTAGGCTGGATCCAGCAGCCAAACTCTTCCTACAACCTTTTAACAGTTGATCTCTTGCTAATCATGATGTTTCTTAGGGGGGATTGGAAATTGATAGTTGACTGTAGCAGTGGGGCCTCTCTTCTCGAGACACCATTTCCTCCTCCTTGCCTTCTCTGTTCCCCATTCGCACAGCTTCTCTGTGGCATGGAGGCTTTTGCAGGCTTCAAGCAGAGCGGGGAATTCCTCGGGAACTGCCACAACCGCATCTTGCAAATGATATGTGGGTGAAATCCCTTTTCATGTTCCGTAATGATGAGGGATATCTCCCCTGCACTCAAGACACGCTTCAGTTCATGCGTGTGGCCATTGTACACACATTCTGCTTCAAAAGTCAACACTGCCATCATAAGACCGTAAGAAGAGGGTCCATCAAGCCCAGCACTCTGTTCTCACAGTGGACAACCAGGTGCCTGTGTGACACTAGCAAGCCAGACCTGAGCCACTCTCCCTTCCTGTCACTTCCAGGAACTGGGATTCAGAGCAGGGCAGTCCCAAGACATTTCGGTATCTGAGGCGAACCACAGAATGGCAGCCCCTTTCCCTCCAGGGATGGTGGGGTGAGTGAAGATCTACTTCAGAACATGGAGGGAATGGCTGGCAAAAGGCCCCCTGTGCGAGGCAGGGAAGGGAAGATCTCCCAGGGTGGAGGAAGAAAGGGAAGCTCCCTTACTGTGTGAGACGGGAGAGGGCAGAGCCTAGTCTAGTAGCCATTGATAGCCTTCCGCCTCTTGAGTTTGCTCTGTCCTATTCTAAAGTTATCCAATTTGGTGACCGCCGTTGCCTCATGTGGGAATGAGTTCCACAGTCTAACTGGGCATGAAGAAAGAATCTCTCTCCTCCTGGATCTTCCAGCTTCCAGCTTCAATGGATGCCCACAATTTGGAGTTCAAGAGAATAATAATAATAATAATAATAATAATAATAATAATAATAATAATAATAATAATAATTTATTATTTATACCCCGCCCATCTGGCCGGGTCTCCCCAGCCACTCTGGGCGGCCTCCAACAAATACCAAAATACAATACAAAGTCACAAATTAAAAACTTCCCTAAACAGGGCTGCCTTCAGGTATTTTCTAAATGACAGGTAGTTGTTTATCTCTCTGACCCCTGATGGGAGGGCTTTCCACAGGGCGGGTGCCACTACCGAGAAGGCCCTCTGCCTGGTTCCCTGTAGCTTTGCGTCTCACAGTGAGGGAACCGCCAGAAGGCCCTCGGAGCTGGATCTCAGTGTCCGGGCAGAACGATGGGGCTGGAGACGCTCCTTCAGGTATACAGGACCGAGGCCGTTTAGGGCTTTAAAGGTCAACACCAACACTTTGAATTGCGCTCGGAAGTGTTTCTCTGTCCACTTCCTCCATGCCATGTGTACATCTATAAACTCCCACCCATGTTGTTGTTGTTGCTTCTTGCTTGCTGTTTCTTTCAACAAGAGAGTTCCAAGCGCTGCAACCTTTCTTCACAGGGAAATCTCTCCATGAAGATTGTGTCGATGAAACAGCTTTTCCCCTGGCCTGTCCCAGCTGCTGACTAATACTGTTCTTCAGCTACACTGGCACACTGCCCTTCCATGGTGTGTTGGGTGGCATCCTGGCATGGCCCTTTCCGCATTGCCTCCTCTTTAGTGAAGCCAACCAGCCGGGTTGGACTTGGCAAGGCCAGGGGGGAAATCGTGTCAACTTCACTGAAGTTCCTACACTGTCTTGCTTTCAAACTATTGCCATGTGTTCCAGTTCTGACAAAATAAATTCCAGTAGCACCTTAGAGACCAACTAAGTTTGTTCTTGGTATGAGCTTTCGTGTGCATGCACACTTCTTCAGATACACTACATGCGCACGAAAGCTCATACCAAGAACGAACTTAGTTGGTCTCTAAGGTGCTACTGGAAGGAATTTTTTATTTTATTTTGTTTTGACGTGGAAAAAGTCATTCACAAAGGTTTGAGGGAAAACTGCATGTTTGTTTTCCAAGTAACCACACCCGGAGCAGAAGGTGGGGGACGTCTGTCTAAGAGGTTTATCTAAAGCACAAGGTCTTGCTGCCCCCCCCCAAATCAACCTGCCATTTATTAAACATCTCCCTAACACTTATCCTTCCTCTTTTAGCTGCATTCAGGCTGTTTGCAAAAGTGGTTGTGAGATGTTAAGATCTAAAACCGAACATCCTTCCTTCCTGTAGTTTTAATGCAGAGAGTGGGCAGCGTGTTCAGCTCTTAGCTATGTTTCAGAACCCACAAACGAGCCGCGTGCAGCTGACTTACCCTATTCATGCAGAATGAGCAAAATGTATAATTTGGCAAATGAGTCCTCTCTCTCCATTTGACCTGGCATTCCTAAGAACCACTTAATTCCCCACATCACGAGAAGGACTTCCTAAACGAGCCTTTTGGGGATGCTGGTTCACAGGATTTTTTTTTTTTTAATTGTGCACACATAGGTAGGTCAGGAGAATGACCTCTTGGTCCCCTGTTGGTTGTCACCATCACTGAGCAGGCCTGGACAGGGGAACTTTGTGACCTTGGTCCTGTTGTGTGTGTGTGTGGGGGGGAAGTATTGCAATGAACTTTGTTTCAATCTTGTAAGTGGTGACTAGCCTGATCACCTGCATGGTGAGTAAGAATCTCCTCTGGGCGACTAGGCAGCTTCACAAGAGGTTCCTACTTTGGCCAAATACCAATAGCTATTTCCTGCAGATGCTCAGTGCATTTGTATTTATTTGATGAAATTTGTATACTGCTTGATTGTTATAAAACCACGATGGTTTACAAGAAATATGAAAATCATAGATAAAAACAGTTACTGGTAAAACCAATTAGGTAATTTCAGTTAACAGTAGAAAAGACAGTTGTGGATATTTTTATGTTCGTATGACCAGGAGATGGTGGAGGCCTTTGCAGTAAGCTTGCAACTTACGTTTAGCTTTATGCACTAAAGATAAAGGACCCCTGACAGTTAAGTCCAGTCGCGAACCACTCTGGGGTTGTGGCGCTCATCTCGCTTTACTGGCTGAGGGAGCCGACGTTTGTCTGCAGACAGTTTTCCCAGCGCACAGAAACCTTCCCACCAGAGCGGTACCTATTTATCTACTTGCACTTTTGACATGCTTTCGATCTGCTAGGTGGGCAGGGGCTGGGACCGAGCAGCCGGGGATTCGAACTGCCAACCTTCCGATCAGCAAGCCCTAGGCTCAGTGGATTAGACCACAGCGCCATCCGTTTAGCTTTATGCACTAGGCAATAAATTTAAAAAAATAAAATAAAGGGGGTGGGCAGCTGGGAAAACGATTTCAGCAAACCCACCCACCATTGCACGCAATCTGTTTTACAATTTGGGCTTTAGGCGCGACCCCCAGATCGTAACCCCCACACCAGTTGAGAGCTTACTGTACTTCCCACAGTGTCTTGCAACAACCGCCCAAATATATAGCCGGAGGGCAACTGTTTAGTTCCAGTAAATCAGCTCTGGCTGTGTGTATGGTTCCCCTTTTACCACCACCCTGCTGGGGTTTGCTGCCATGTAAACTGCTTACGGAAATACCACCCCAGACACCAAAAGCTGCTAATAACTTGAGGGCTTGGTGATGTTTCTAGCAACTCTCAGCAGGCACCGCCAGTGGTCAACCACCGAAGTTAGAATAACTTTGTTTCAGATGAGAACCCATAAAGAATTACTGTATATGTGGAGTGGAGGCCGTTGCATCTGATACAATGCATGCACAGGGACGAGCGGTTAACACTCTGCGCGATTGGATCCTGTCCCTTGTTTTGTGCACAAAGCAACTTTCTGACCCCACACATATCAGTTTCCTGCTCTGCCCCTAAACAAAGATCTCGCGCTTCTAGTAATGGGATAGCAGGATCAGTTACCCATTGCAACCTTTTCAAGAGTGAGCAGCCCTTAAACGAGTGAAGCTTTGTTAAAGAGCAGACTCTGCTTATGGCAAACGAACACTCAGAGATGCTCGTAGGTAAGAAAGCAATAAAGTTGTCCATTGTAGGAAATGCATAACTTGTAGAAAAGAGTTTGCGGTTCTGGTCTCACCAGCTGGTCTAGAGAAGAACAAGACAGCCATGCTTGCTCCACAGCCAGTGTGGTGTAGTGGTTAAGAGCAGTGGACTCGTAATCTGGTGAACTGGGTTTGCGTCCCTGCTCCTCTACATGCAGCTGCTGGGTGACCTTGGGCTAGTCACACTTCTCTGAAGTCTCTCAGCCCCACTCACCTCACAGAGTGTTTGTTGTGGGGGAGGAAGGGAAGGGAGAATGTTAGCTGCTTTGAGACTCCTTCGGGTAGTGATAAAGCGGGATATCAAATCCAAACTCCTCCTCCTCCTTCGCTCTCTGAAGACTGAGAAAGAGGAGGAGGAGGAGGAGGAGGAGGAAGTTGGGAGCAGGGTGCAACCTGAGAATATCAGTCTCATATCAGAGAGGGAGGGAGAGGGGTCATCTCAAGAGGTTAAAGATATCTGTCCCTCACCCCATCGGTTTAAACCCATGAGAAAAACCATATGCTCTAAGGTGAGTTGCACCCAGACTTACAACAGCTGGAATACTTAACTCCCATTTCTGCAACACACACCAGCCATAATTTCCAACTTTACCACTGTGAGCCTATCTCCAACCTTGTGATGTTTTGGCTACGCCAGTGTTCCCACTTGGGTCCCCAGCTGTTTTTGGACTACAACTCCCATCATCAATACCTAGCAAGACCAGTGGCCAGGGATGATGGGAAAAGTAGTCCAAAAGCAGCTGGAAAACACCAAGTTTGGGGAACACTGTTTTGCAGTGTGTCCATCGAAGCTGGCTGGGGCCGACGGCAGTCATAGTCCAGAACATCTCTGGAGGGCGCCAGGTTGGCAATGAGGACTCACATTTTCTCCCCTTCCTATCCTCTCTTCTGCATCCCACTATAAACCCCAGCAGAAGCTCTTCAGACTATCTAGCTCCGAGGAGAGAGTCCAGTCTGTGGTTTTGGGCTGCTGTTGTTTTTTTGGAAGTGGGTTCTTAAGAATTGTGGCTGATTCAGTGTGGAAATACTTGGGAAGCCAATGGAGAGGCGAGAGGACTGCAATGCCAGGGAGCAGTTGGGGGGGAGGGAGGGTGGGAGGCAAATACAGATGCAAGCTAATCCAAACTTAGCAAATTCCTGCTGAGTCGAAGGATTTGCCTTAACAGGATCACACAAGAAATCGTCTTAGTGTGCAGAGCCGAAGAAGAGAAGCGGGTGGTCTGGGTTTTCTGCCACTTTCAGGCAGCCCCAGCTGCAGATATGGGGCTGCCCCGGGTCCAGTGTTGTGGAAACAAAGCTGGCAAAGCCCTCCTGCCATAAGACTTGGTCTCTGGAATGGGATACTGCTTGAGCTTTAAGCAGCATTTTTTGGGGGGGGGACTAGTTTCTCCCTGGCTGACCCCGTGCCTTGCTGCTTCATCTTCTTTAAAAGGAGCTGCCAAGAGTCAGGCCTGCAGGGGACCCCTGCTGCCACCCCCAAAACACATTTGCGCTCCTTAATCCTAAAATGATCACTTTAACTGTAGCTCAGAGAGAAGAACCACTTGCTTTGAATGGTTCAATCTCCAGCATCTAGGGCTGCGGAAGACTCCCCACCTGAAATCCTGGAGAGCTGCTGCCGGTCAGTGTTGGCAATGCTGAGCTATAGATGCGCCAGCTGTCTGATCCAGCATAAGGCAGCCTTATTGGTTCCTATAAAGAAGGGCCCATAGCTTAGGGGTAGAGCATCGGATTTGCATGCAGGAAACCCGTGGCATCTCCTATACAGGGTTGGGAATGTCTCCTGCCTGAAACCCTGGCTGCCAGCCAGTGTGGTCACAACTGAGATTGGTGGGCCCTTGGTTCATCCTTTGGGGTGCAAGAGTAGCCTTTAGAAGCCACGAGAGCTTGAAATTTTGCTTTTGTGTGCATTGAGTTATTCAGTCCCACATCCTATGCTCACCCAGATGCATGATGGAATACAAGTGTGTAGACACACACACACGTGTGTGCACACTTGCCCATCATGACTGACCTGCTCCATATTCTCTTTTGCAGAACAGTTAAACAACTGCCTTGCCCTCTCTTGACTTTCCTCTCTCCGCAAGCCATACATTTGCCTTCGGGACAGCGCATTCCTAAGCAGCTGCGGCTCCCAAATTTTCACAGCGCCTTGGCTGGAGTCCCTGCCCTGGGGGTTAATAGCTAGCTAGGGTGCGTGCCATGCGCTCCGCACATGCCCCACAAAGCCCGGTGCGCTTCTGTGTATAGAAGAAACAGGGCTGTGTTTACTGTTTACACTCCAAACACAGGTGTGGGCCCTGCCCGACCGGATCCAGTGACCCGGCGCTCCCAACCAGTTCTGGCCACTTTGCTGCCGCTGAGTGGGAAGGACTTTTCAGTGGGAGCCCAGGTCCTGTCTCTCTACGGTCCTAGGCCTGGGGGACGGGGCGGGGGGAGCTGAGTGCCAGCGATACCAGCTAAATTTAGGAGTGGGAGATTCCCCGGGGCCGCGCCCCCCACCCTCATTCCAGGATAATGGAGTCTTTGCATAGATTGCACCTTGCTTTTGCACAGCGCCAAAACTGGCCTGCTTAAAGCTGAGGTGGGGGGGGGGGAGAGAGATAGGAGATCTGGGCAGGCCAAGGGGAGGGCTTCTTTGCACAGCGCAGAGTTTACCCTGTGGAGTTCTCTGCTCGAAGATGTAACAACGGCCAACAGCTTGGACAACTAAAAAAAAAAAAAAGGAGTGAACCTTTTCCCACCTGTGGTTGAACTGCCCACCACCAGTATTCAAATTCCGGACTATAGTTTGTCAGGAAATAAGCAAAATGCTCAAGCCTCCCAGTCCAACTTCATAGAACTGTAGAGTTGGGAGGCACCCCAAAGGTCATCTAGTCCAACCCCCTGCAATGCAGGAATCTCAACTAGAGCACCCGTGGCAAATGGATTTCTTTAGTAGGTCTGTGGGGCATGATCAGCTGAAAGCTTTGAGCCCTCGGGAACTGTTGACAAGGATGCTGGCAGCTGCCAGAATCTCAGTTGCCCCCAAAGGGAAAAGCTTCCTGGATTTGCAACTTTTGCTTTGTTGTGAAAATACGTGGAGTTTAGCACTAGCTGAAAGACAACAACAACAACAACAACAACAACAACAACAACTCATAAATGACATGTTGCCAAAAGCTCGGAGGACCTGGAAAAAAATAATTCTGGGATTTAATTTTACATGCAGCAAATAGACA
The DNA here is from genome assembly GCF_009819535.1 of Lacerta agilis. NCBI lineage: Eukaryota > Metazoa > Chordata > Lepidosauria > Squamata > Lacertidae > Lacerta > Lacerta agilis. The sequence goes on from NC_046324.1 coordinate 49,206,809, forward strand.
CATAGGAGGACTCCCTCCCCACGGCACAATGTAAAATTTGGCTTACCCAATGGTCTCAAGTCCTTTGCCAACCAAATATTAAGACTCTCTCAGTTATACTGCACTGCTTTTCTGTAGCTTTTCTGTTTCTGTTGTGTTAATTGGTTGGTTTTACTTCAATAAAATATTTTGTTTCATAGTGGAGGGGTTAAGACGCATCCATGGGAGAGAAGGCTACCAGTGGCTACTGGCCACATTTCCAGTGGCCAAGCTATAGTTCAGTGTTGCCTACACGGACTGGCAGCAGCTCTCCAGGGTTTCAGGAAGTCCCTACCTGGGTATTGAACCCGGGACATTTTGCATGTGCAGAGCAGGTGCTGGACTGCTAAGCTGCAGTTTGTTCAGCGTGGTTGGCTTACCAGAGTCTCCCCTTCCAGGCTGGCTTCCTCGCCCAGTTCTCCCATTGCCTTCATGCTTTGCCATAGAGTGGGGTGGCGGGGGGGAGGGTTTGATATGTGCAGAGTGTCAGCGCTGCGAATCGGCTGCCCCAGGCAATGTGGCATTTCCATTCAAGGCTCCATAATAGCTCTTGAAACCAAAGTGCTGGAGAGGCATCTGTGGTTGGTGTGGGTGGGGGGGGGGGAAGATGTGTGGGCATCTGGTAATTGCACAAGGCCCTTCATTGTCCTGCATTGTGGGGGGGGGGTTATTAAACATAATAGCACTTAAAATTAGAGGGTCTTCCAGCTTCTCAAGAGCAGAGGAGCAGAAAGAGAGGGAGGCGAGGATCAGGGGCACCTGTGTCTCTTTAGCAATGCCTTGCACAGCCCCATGGCTCAAGATCAAATCCTGAGCCCCCCCCTCCAAGGGCCTGACAGGGGTTGCAAAAGGGTTTTGCATTTTGCAAAGAGAAACTGGGGCTGCTCCAAAACGGATGTCTGCGTCAGCCTGTTTTGTACACAAGGGCTGGGTTCGAGTTCTGTCTTTTCAGTAAACAATGCGCCACGCAGAAGCTTTGTTCCTCCAGCTGCTGATGCCTTCCTCCTCCTCCCCCCCACCGCTTTTCTTGGCACCAGGGACTTTTCCAGCTGTCCGGGAGAGAGACTGCAAAAGGGAATAGAACTATCCAGCCCGACTGGTCCGCCCATCCAGTGGGAATTTCAAAAGTGCAGGCATTCTTGTAGAAATATCTGCTTGGAGCCATTTGGGGCTTAAATCTGCAGCCTCCCCCCCACTCATGATTAGTGCTTAAAGGTGTTAGCAGGGGTGGGGATAATCTTTGGAAAGGATAATTCTTTTTTTTTTTAGCATTTATTAAATTCACTCTGTAAAAAATCTGACACACATAAAACCAATGAGAGATAAGGAATGGAAAGTGACCCCACCGAAAGAAACTTTACAGTACAAATTTAAATCCATACAATTTAAATTGGCTTAATCTTGAAGTGTAATCCAATGAGACTGAAGATGAGACACTTGAGGTCCTGGACAAGGTAGTAAAACACTCTAAGACCCTCTGGATCCTTGGACTGATTTACATCAATAAGAGAACCAATTTTTGATGTGGTAAAAGTTCATCACCAATTACAATTTCAAGCTCCTGCCGGCCAACTCTGTCAGGAGGCGGCCATAATGCATCATCATCTTTTGTGATTTCGCTGTCGTCGATTATCCTCTTTAGCTCTTCCATCACACTTTTGTGTACGTAGGCTTCTTTTCTGATCATGACATCATTTTTATAATTGCTGTTGTTTGCATATCTCAGTTTCCCGTCAGGGCGGAACTCGAACTCGAGAAACTCGTGGCCGAACTTCCCCTTGTGCCCAACGTAATAACGCAAATAGAAATCGCTCGCCATGGTCGCATATGCCCCCCCCCCATGATTATTGCTAAAGGTGTTAGCAGAGGTGGGGATAATCTTTGGAAAGGATAATTCTGGGGGAAGTCCAGACTTTCCTTTTATGCAGGACTGCACAAATCAGAATATCCTATCTTGCTTCATTTTTGTTATTAAAGTGGTTATTGTGGAACCAATTTCACTGGTGGAAAAGCTGCTTTCAGGCATGTGTGGGTAATTGTGGGGTACACAACTGAGGGAGTTAGTGGGGGGGTGCCTTGGTCTGAGGTCGTGGGAGGTCAAAGACCCATTACAATTTCTGCAGCTGGGTCTTGTTGTTGTTCAGTTGTTCAGTAGTGTCTGACTCTTCGTGACCCCATGGACCAGAGCACGCCAGGCACGCCTATCCTTCACTGCCTCTCGCAGTTTGGCCAAACTCAAGTTAGTAGCTTCGAGAACACTGTCCAACCATCTCATCCTCTGTCGTCCCCTTCTCCTTGTGCCCTCCATCTTTCCCAACATCAGGGTCTTTTCTAGGGAGTCTTCTCTTCTCATGAGGTGGCCGAAGTACTGGAGCCTCAACTTCAGGATCTGTCCTTCTAGTGAGCACTCAAGGCTGATTCTTTCCCCCCCACAACCATGAGGTCTAGAAACTTTTGTCCTTTAAAAACCAAAGCAGATTCTCCGAGAGACAAGTCCTTTGCCAGACGCTGTCCAAATTTGTTTCAAGCATCGCATCAGGAAAATGGTTCTTCTCAGACCTCGAGCACAGACACCGCAGATCTACAGAGTAAAGACAGCAGGCAATTTTGAGCCCCCGGGGGTTCAATAGATCTAGCTGGGAGCACGTTCTCCTCCTCCAGAGATCAAAATGGAGTACGCGAGAGAGACTATGCGTAATGCAATTCTGCGGAAAGGCAGGTCATGGGGTTAATTTCATCACACTAAATTGCTTCAGTTCCTTAAACTGAGATTGCTGCCTCTGCAGAAGTGGGCGACGAGGGGAAAGATTTCTGCAGTCGCCAGCTTGTCACATGGCTTGATAAATCTTGCGTGCCTGTTCCACCTTCCTGTAGACACTTTCGTTGGCTGCTGTGAAATGTGACCGCAAATGGCAAGAAGAGGAAAAATCCCTCCCTTGTACCCATCCGCTGCCGCCTCCCTGGGGCCTCGCTGCTCCCTGCTAGGAGGGGTGGGGGTGCCCTTTGCCAATCCGCTTGGGGGACCTTTTCTCTACTTGCAGCTTCTTGGCCTTTGCCTCTGCCAGGAAGGGGAAATGAATCACAAACCAAAAGAGAAATGGGACCAGTACGAGGGCAGGAGGAGAGGGAGAGAAACAGGCTCTCATTGCTCAGCTGGGCCTAAGTCATTCTCCTGCTTACCTCGTGGCAGAGCTGGTAGAGCTGTGGACCTGCAGCTGCTGTCTGCCAGAGACAACTGAGGCAGTCCCGAGTATACCTGAAGGAGCGTCTCCACTCCCATCGTTCAGCCCGGGCACTGAGGTCCAGCTCCGAGGGCCTTCTGGCAGTTCCCTCACTGCAAGAAGCGAAGCTACAGGGAAACAGGCAGAGGGCCTTCTCGGTTGTGGCTCCCACCCTCCCACCAGATGTCAAGGAAATAAACAGCTATCTGACTTTCAGAAGTCATCTGAAGGCAGCCCTGTTTAGGGAAGTTTTCAATGTTTGATGTTTTATTGTGTTTTTAATACTCGGTTGGGAAACGCCCAAAGTTGCTGGGGAAACCCAACCAGATGGGCGGGGTATAAATAATAAATTATTATTATAAGTAAAGGACTGGTTGATCATCCAACCAACCTTTTCCCGGGGTTAACAAAGGACACTTCTGTACGGCAGTTGATTAAGGGCAGCATCTATAAGTTGTCGCCCCCCACCAAAATGCCATTCTCTTCTCCCTGCCCACTTTCAGTATGGATCTACTATTTCTCGTGTGTGTGTGTGTGTGTGTGTGTGTGTGTGTGTGTGTGTGTGTGTTGGGGTGGGGGTTGGGGGTGTTAACTTACTGGTTTTTCTGCAGAAATGACAAATCTGGATTAAATGGGGAAATAAAGGCACTTTGATGCCGGTGACATTTGCAAGAAAATGTGCCTGCATGAGAAGCCCCCAAGTCCAGGATAAACTGGCAAGTGGATGTTCCCTCTTGAGCAGAGAGTGTGGATGCTTCTGGCCCTGTTCATGCAGATCCGTGCACCCAATGGAGGCACATCAGTGCACTGTGAGGACTATAGCCTGCCATTTCAGCAGGCAAGCCTTAATACAACCGTGGTGTATGATCTAGCACACCATATGGGAGAAGGGGTGAAGTGTTGTCTTTGCCTCTTTCTGGCCCTGCTCTGTGCTCTCTTTCAGTTCTTTTGCCTGGCTGGAATATGTTCTTGAACTAATGCCTCTTGTTTGCCTGGATGGAGAGAGAGAGAGAGTAGAAACATTTGTGATTTTTGCATGGCTGCTGCATCAAAGTCAGAGATGCATCCATTGCTCTGCCAGTTTTGCTTCAGGTCTTGCCCACAACTGGCACACAGCCCCCCCAAAGAGTTGCCCCACAAGCAAAACACAGCCCTTGGGCTGAAGGAAGGTTCCCCCTTCCTGGGACGCTCCCTCCGGTTGCAGAGAAGATCTAGGCAGAGAGGAACTTTTTGCATGGACAGCAGCGGAGGTGGATTTCTTTGGCATGGGGACGTGGGTGTTCAGAGCATGTAAAAGAGGCCTGTCGCTTTACCCAGCCAGGGATGGACCACCGTGTTGTATTTTATAAATTTTATATAATGCTTGGTGGTGGAAAAAGCTCAAAGCAGAGGTTGGAGCAAAGGAACAAAAAGCTGAAGGTTTTGTGCTGCTTTAAGAGAGCGAAGGGTCTGTGGAGGCTGGCATCTCCCTTAAGGTCTGCTGCCCCAGAGCAGCATTGTCCTGGGCTTTCTTCTTGTGGGTGTCTGCTATTGTTCCTCGGGCTCTTTTCTTTTTTTTGCATCCTGTGTTTCTTTAAATTGCAGCCTTCAGAAACAATGAAGTTTCCTGCGTGTCCCCAGGCCAGGGTCCTCAGACAATGCCGCCCACTGAGTAAGCACCAGAGAGGAAAGAGAAACCCTTTTTCTTAAGCTTTAAAAGCTCGCTTGGGATGGGGAGGGGAGAGCCCTGGCCTCCAGTTTAAAGGGTGCTTCCCAGTTGGGAAGCTGAAAAGGCTGCCTGAAACCTCCCCCACGCATTGTGTCAGATCCAGAGCAGGGACAGTTGCATGGGACTTAAGTCATGGGACGCGGGTGGCGCTGTGGGTTAAACCACAGAGCCTAGGGCTTGCTGATCAGAAGGTCGGCGGTTCGAATCCCTGCAACGGGGTGAGCTCCCGTTTCTTAGTCCCAGCTCCTGCCCACCTAGCAGTTCAAAAGCACATCAAAGTGCAAGTAGATAAATAGGTACCGCTCTTGCAGGAAGGTAAATGGCGTTTCCGTGCGCTGATCTGGTTTGGCAGAAGCGGCTTTGTCATGCTGGTCACATGACCTGGAAGCTGTATGCCAGCTCCCTTGGCAATAAAGCAAGATGAGCGCCACAACCCCAGAGTCGTCCATGACTGGACCTAATGGTCAGGGGTCCCTTTACCTTTATCTTTACCCCATTAATTTCAGTGGGCTTTGCTTGGATTCATTGATGGGAGCTGGATAGAAATATGCTTTAAAGAAACTCGAATTTAACTTTTTATTTGGTGGGGAGGCTTTAGCTCAGTGGTAGAGCATTTGCTCTGCAAGAAGGAGGTTCCAGGTTCAATTCCTGGGGACAGTCCCCTGCCTGACACCCTGGACAACCGCTGCCAGCCACTGCTGGCAATACTGAGCTGGATGGACCAAGAACCCAGGCAGTATCCTGTGTCCTTTTAAGTGCATGCTTAAAAATGCACGTGCATCATCCAGGTATATTTGTTCGAGTGCTTGGATTGGCTGCACCCAACCCCTCGCTGGATTTGTCGCTTCATAAAGGCTCTCGTAAACATGCCAGGGCTGGCTGCCTCTTGCATTTCAGTCCAATTGCACAATGTTGTCATCTCCCCATCTTCGGGACAACAAAGGAGGCCAGTTTAGTTTTACCTGTGGCCTTCAGGGTCGCCTGCATTCTACCTGCCTGTGTGTAATGGCTCAGCTGTAAGAAACACAAGTAAATGACGTGTAAAAGAGTGGGTGACATTGAGAGAGACACAGAGAGAGAAAGAGCAATTGTTCAGATTTTAATTGGATTTCCTGGCTGGGTTCCTACTGAGCGGCAGGAAGGGGCTGGATCGGAGAGGGTGGGAGGCAGGGAGCCTGCAGAGACAAGATTGTTCTCAGAGGTGACACTGAGGGTTGTGGACAGGCTATACCCTTCCTGTCCAGGCAGCGGGGGAGCCAAGCAGGGAGGCTGCTGCAGCTTCCAAAGCCTTGCAGGGTCTGTTCCTGTTGCAAGAACTCGACAGAGGGTCCTCTGCTTCCCGGGAGGCTGGCTGCATTGCCCCACTGGACTCTCCCAGGGTGCAAGTTCGCTGCTGCTGCTGCTGCTGGCATGTTCAGGATGGACTGTTCTGAAGCAGTCCAGTAAAAAAAAAAGGCAAAAAAATAATAATCTCCTCCTGGTCTTTTTATAGCAGCACGAGGATTAGCTAAGGGGCTATTTTGGGAGCAGGCTAACGAAGACACAGTCGCTGGAGACGGCACATGCCTGATCTAACCATGTAAACATTTCCCTGTTTTTTCAATGGAGTTCCCAGTAAAAGCTCCAAGCTGATGCCGATCTCTGATCTCCTCTTCCCTGCTGCTGTTTCCGCTTTCCCCACCCATGTTCCACAAACCCCATGTTGAAAGAATGTGCTGGACGAGTGGTCGTGCCTCTGCTGCCTAGCCCTGCTTTGCCACTAACCCACACATTCAGTGGGCCTCAGGTGCCACGTCTTACCCTTCCCACATGCTTCTGTGGGGTTTTTTTTTTTGGGGGGGGGAGAAGAGCCCAGCCAGGTTTCAAAGGGTCTTCTCCCCCCTCCACCTGGTACCAATGCGGAAAGCAGAGTCTGCGTTGCCCCCCAGCAAAATCGGCTCCTGAGATATTACTAGGTCCTGTAGCCAATAAGGACTAGAACCTTAGTTTGAAAAGAAAAGAGGAAAGGAAGAGTATTTAGAATTGAGACAGGAGGGCAAATTCTGCACCCACAATTACCAAATTCCACTCCTGCGGGACACACAAGAATTGATACATGCCACTCCTGCAGATAAGCTACTGGTTTCCAAGTAGGATGAAAAAAGCGCCATCCTATCTTCCTGATATGTGGATCTGTTCCTTGGAAGTCGCTTTTACCTTCACCAACAAGTCCCACCATACCCCATTGAGTGTGTACTCATAAGGACTAGAATGTTGCTTTTAAAAGGAAATAGAACTGACAGTTGCAATGGTCCGGGTGCTGAATTCTGTCTGGCTCTGGCCCATTTGCAACCCCCCCCCTCTCCATGTCTGGGGTGGGGGTGGGGAGTGTCTGCTCTCTTCCTACTCTCCTGATGAAACCAAGTTGCTTGAATGCTGCCTCTCCTCCCCCCCTCCCAGCCCATCCCTGTTAACCAGCCCAGCTGTATGCTAATAGAGAGCAAACACCATTTCAGCCTCCAGCTTGCATTAAGTTGGCTGCAGGAATCTATTGTTAACCAGCCCATTGCTTCCCCTACCCCCTGCCGGCTACATTCTTCAATGGGGGGGGGGGAGAGAGAGAGAGAGAGACAGAGAGAGACCACAAAGCAAGCTGGAGTGAATGATGTTTGGGCTCAGGCTGACAGCTCAGATTGTACTCCCCTCCCCCCTCCCCATCTCCTTTTGTGTGCCTCCCCCTTTGTGCTTTTAACTATTTTTGTGTGTGTGTGGAGGGGTGCATCTGGCTGCTGTTTCTTCCTTCCCTCCCTTCCTCCCTTTTCTGTCCTTTGTTTGAATTATTTGAGATTCCCCCCCTCCCCGCCGCCCCTCCCAACAGGCAGCACACACAGACAGGCAACAGATGCCAGGAATTACCTGTGTCAATAAGGAAGTGCAGCCAGGCAGGTGGCAGGGCTCAGGAGGCGGGGGGGGGGGGGCAGAGCCTGCTCCCTTGGCTCAGGTTCACCTGGCAGTTGGAGGTGAATCGGTTGCAGGCGAGGAGGGGGGCTGTTTTGTGGTTCTTGTTCTCCATCATGCTGGGGGACGGGCAGGTGTGGCGAAGCCTCGCAGTATGGAGAGGGCCATCTGGCATAGCTGTCAACATTCCGCTTTTTTGTGGGAAATTCCCTTATTCTGGTGCCGTTTACCATTGCAGAATAAGGGAAAGTTGACAGCTATGGTTGTTTCCCAATGCAAAAAAGAAAAAAAGGAAGGTTGACAGCTCTGATCTGGGCAGGACTTTGGGGGCAGGGGCCTGCGACCCTCTTGGTAGAATGAGCAGCCTGCCAGCCTCATAAATGCGGCACATTTTGAGGGGTGAAAGAATGCACATTCTCCTACCCAGGCTGTGTGCACCGTGTCTGAGCTTTAGCACAGCGTGAAAGCTGCTTCTGGAAAGCCAGAAGGATATTGTGGGAGTTTTGCAGTGCGAAAAGAGCTCTAGGAAGCGGGACAGAAGCGCTGGCATTATAACCGGGAAAACTGGCACAAAATTTCCCACTTCCAAAATGCACCCTTAGGGCGCCCATCCCCAAACAAAAGCCTCTCAAGTCTTAAGATTGCCCAAGGATGGCACAGCCAGTGTGATGAGCGGTTCTCAGGTTGGTGATCTAGCGCAGCCGGGTTCGTGGTGGCGAGTTCAATTTCTGGCACGGGAAGCGAGGCCAGAGCAGGAAAGTGCTGTAGGCTTGCGGAAGGCTTGGACCAGGGGTCAGCAACCTTTTTCAGCTGTGGGCCGATCCACCGTCCCTCATACCATGTGGGGGGCCAGACTATATTTTGAAAAAATAATAATGAATGAATTCCTCTGCCCCACAAATAACCCAGACATGTATTTTAAATAAAAGGACACATTCTACTTATGTAAAAACATGCTGATTCCCAGACCGTCTGTGGGCCAGATTTTGAAGGCAATTGGGCCAGATCCGGCCCCCGGGCCTTAGGTTGCCTACCCCTGGCTTGGACTCTGCTATTGCGGCAGGTGCTCTTAGTATGCAGATGTATTAATTGAGAATGTTTTTGGGATAGCTCAGTTAGTAGAGCACGAGATTCTTCATTTCAAGGTTGTGGGTTCAAGCCCCACCCTGGGCAAAAGATTCCTGCATTGCAGGGGTTGGACTAGACTGACTCTTGTGGTCCCTTCCAACTCTACAATTCTGTGGATACCAGCTGCTCAGAGCTGCAGGAGGCAAGAATGCTCTTGTCTTGTGCTTGCGCAGGGATCTGGTCGGCCACTATGAGAACAGGATGCTGGACTAGATGGGTCACTGGCCTGATTCAGAGGTGGTTCCTCTGTCCTGAAGGGCGCAGGAGGTGGTGGTTGGAGGAGCAATGCTCAACAGGTTGTGTGCGAGAGACACAAGACTGAAACGTCTACTCAAGGGCACTTCCTGAAAATTGTTGGAGGCTGGGGGCGGGTGTGGTGTTTGCATTGCCCTCTGTTACATTTAAGATCACTTACCCCCATTTCCCCTCCTTATAGTGCAGTGATTTCTCTCTCCCCACCCCAAGCCACCGGCAGGAATGAGAAAATTCCAAAAAGTTGATTGCCATTGTCTTGAAACCTCGGGGCAACCAACGCCCTACACAAAAGGGGGAAGTGAGCTCAGGCAAATATTTCTCTTGCCTGAACTGCATTTTCATAGCCTGGGTAGATGTTAGAAAATCTGGGTGCATTCATCACATCCAAATCCAGTGCTTGGTCTCTGGGACGATGAGTGGACAGAGTAATCTTTTTATTTCTAGTTAATAAAATCCAACCTCGCTGCAAAATTGCATGTTGGTGTTTTGCAGATTAGATTAAAGGCAAAGGGACCCCTGACCATCAGGTCCAGTCGTGTCCGACTCTGGGGTTGCGGCACTCATCTTGCTCTCTAGGCCGAGGGAGCTGGTGTTTGTCCGCAGACAGCTTTTGGGTCATGTGGCCAGCATGACAAAGACGGAAACGCCGTTTACCTTCCCGCCAGAGCGGTCCCTATTTATCTACTAGCACTATGATGTGCTTTCGAACTGCTAGGTGGGCAGGAGCAGGGACTGAACAACAGGAGCTCACCCCGATGCGGGGATTCGAACCCCTGACCTTCTGATCAGCAAGCCCTAGACTCTGTGGTTTAACCCACAGCGCCACCTGGGCCGTACCAATTTCTAGGAAGGTGGGACATAGTTGTTGGCACAATTCTAGTTACAGGTAGGTAGCCATGCTGGTCTGCTGCAAGCTCATACCAAGAACAAACTTAGTTGGTCTCTAAGGTGCTACTGGAAGGAATTTTCTTATTTTTTTATTTTGTTTTGTTTGCACAATGTTAGGTAGGAAGGTTTGGGGGCATTCAAAAGTTATAGCGGTTCAGATAAAACTTTTTTTTAAAAATGAAAAAAAATCTTCCTTTCCCTTTTAGACATTTATCTTCACGGATGGTGAGGACGAAGAACTGAAGAAGAGGACAGGTGAGCTGGTTGAATGCATTTTGGCAGATGGGGAAGGGAGCTTCTTAAATATCTGCTTCCTCTGGAGGCTGTTCCTGGGAGGGTGAAGGAAGAGGAATAAAGATAAAACTCCTGCTCATTAACTCTCTGGAGTTGTGGGGAGGGGGGGGGACTTACTCAGCTATTTATTAAGCTGCCCTTCCCCTGCCCTTGGGAGATTGGATCAGATCAGTCTATTCTTATGCTAATGCCTCTATTCATGATTCAAGACATCCCAGAGAGTAACAGGTGGCAGCTGATGGGAAAAAAACGCTGGCTGAATAGGCAGATGAGAGCCTCTCCTTAGCATTTCCCCAGCCCAACAGGGTCCAGTTTGCATGGAAGGCTTTCTCCCCCCTCTCTGAGTTAACACTCAGTGGAGTCAAACAGCTAGCAGCCTTTAGATGCAGCCAGTAATCCCTTCCTCCCTGACATTTGTTTATCTAAAGAATTTTTTATCCTGCTATTCAGCCAGAAAAAAGGCCTCCAGAGCAATGTACAAATTACTAAAAGGGAAAGGGGGGCGGGGGGGGGGGGAAGAGAGAGAGAGAGAGAGAGAGAGAGAGAGAGAGAGAGAGAGAGAGAGAGAGAGAGAGAGAGAGAGAGAAGAAAGGCAGACTTCCAGTCTTTTTTTAAAAAATAAAAGGCATGGCACAAAAAGAAAGTGGACCGGAGGGAGGAGGAGATAAACAAACTCAAGTTCCGAGTTGCAGGTTCTTCTAACGACCTGCTGGGGTGGGAAGTATGTGGGGAGAAGGTTTTAAAAGCTGCTTGTTTTCTCACGTGGAGGCCCATGTTTTGCATCACAGAATTGGAAGGGACCCTGAGGGTCATCTAGTCCAACCCCCTGCAATGCAGGAATATGAAATGAGCCCAGCATCTGGTACAGTACCTGAAAAAGCAGCAAAATGCTTGGCATGCAGAAGGTTCAGTCCCCAGCACACCTAGTTAAAATGGGTCCGGTAACAGGGCAGAGCCGGCAATGAACCAGCGGTTAGATTCAGCAGCAGAAAACAGCTTTATATGTTAGAAGGGTTGTGGTTGTGTTCCTGAGATGCATTTTGTTGATATGCTTATATTTCCAAGCAAGGCACAAACTTGTCAGGAGAGCCATGTCCTTCCATTCATTCCTCCTCCTCCTCCTCTCTCCTCCAGGGAACGTCATCAACACCAATTGCTCCGCCGCCCACAGCCGCCAAGCCCTGTCCTGCAAGATGGCCGTGGAATATGACAAGTTCATCGAATCTGGGAGAAAGTAAGGGCAGGGAGTGGGCCGTGGGGGAAAGGCCGCCACTTTAAGCCAGTGTAAGGAGGGGCAATGTAGAGGGTGTGATCTGCAGGCTGGTGGGGCATCTCCAACTTAGACAGGAAGGGTCTATAGCTCAGGGGCAGAGCAGCAGGTCCCGGGTTTAAACTCCAACATCTCCAGATGAGAATGAGAATTGTCCTCTCTGCAGGCTCTGTGTAAGGCAGCTTCCTACGTCTCGGCTTGAATTATAGAATTTTAAAGTAGGAAGGGACCACGAGGGTCATCTTAGTCCAACCCTCTGCAATGCTGTAATTTTTTTTTGCCCGGTGTGGGGCTTGAACCCATGACCTTGTGACTGAAGAGCCTCATGCTCTACTAATGGAGTTATTCCTCATCCTGTTGCCCTCCAGATGTTCTGGAGCTCAACTTCCATAAGCTCCAAGCCAACCAGCATGGCCCAATGGGATTATGGGAGTTGTAGGCTAGAACCTTTGGAGGGACACCAGATTTTGGGAAGACTGGACAGTCCTGAGCCAGATGGACCAGTGGTCTGGCTCTGAATAAGGCAGTTTCCTAAGGTGCTAATTCTTTCTGAAATTGGCCAACTGAATGTACTGGTAGGTAGCCGTGTTGGTCTGCCATAGTCAAAACAAAATATAAATTTTTTTAAAAAATCAAAAAATCCTTCCAGTAGCACCTTAGAGCAGTGTTTTTCAACCTTTTTGGGGCAAAGGCACACTTGTTTCATGAAAAAAATCACGAGGCACACCACCATTAGAAAATGTTAAAAAAATTAACTCTGTGCCTATATTGACTATATATAAAGTAATTTTTCAATTTTTCCCACGGCACACCAGGCAACATCTCGCGGCACACTAGTGTGCCACGGAACAGTGGTTGAAAAACACTGCCTTAGAGACCAACTAAGTTTGTTCTTGGTATGAACTCATACCAAGAACAAACTTAGTTGGTCTCTAAGGTGCTACTGGAAGGATTTTTTGATTTTTGATTTTGTTTTGAATGTAATGTGTAAGCTTTTTCGGGTAGGTGGATCACGGCCTCGGTTGTAGCAAAATTTTATTGCGTCCTTGATAGTTCCTTTTCCCAGTTAGTTGTCCTAAGTGATGTTCAGAATTAAAACCACCAGTAAAAGCATTAAAAAAATATATGCAACCATAGATAAGGGCTGCCATCGTTAACCAGGTGAGGAAAGGGTCCTTTTAAGGCAGGCTTCCTCAAAACTCTCCCTCCAGGTGTTTTGAGACTACAGTTCCCATCATCCCTGACCACTGGTCCTGCTAGCTAGGGATCATGGGAGTTGTAGGCTAAAAACATCTGGAGGGCCAAGTTTGAGGGAGCCTGTTTTAAGGAGTTGATTAGCCCACAAATGGGAAAATCTAGCATGGATCTCTAGCTATGCCAGAATGCTTTCACAGCTGAGCAGTGAGAGACTTTTTTTGCCCCATGAAGCTGCCTCTTCATAGGCAGAACAAACAGTTCCTGTTTAGATAAAAACTGTTTGTATATATAAATACCTATAAATAGTTAGAGAGAGCTTCATAGATACCAACCCAGGAAAATATAGCAATTGGAATCGATTGTGAATTCATTAAGACTCGTGGTGTTAAACATGCAAAAGGAAACAATTCATTTTGGTTCTTAAGGCTGATGTTTAAGCATGTGATAAAGGAGTGTCCCCAAATTTGCTTACAGATCTGAAATAAAATGTCTGTAATTTCTGTTCTTTTGTCTTTTATGATTCGTTCTTGGAATGCATTTAATCACAGCAATAAAAACAAATAAAGCTAAGACACTCCTGTTTTGCACTAAAGTTTGAAAATGCCTTTTGGCTAGGAATCCTGGGCAACTCAAGACAAAACCGAAGTTGATTTTGTTTGGCCCCCTCCTAACCCGCTCACCTCTCATTGTCGTTTGACGCATTAGGTGGTTTTGCCACATGGACGATGACAACTATGTCAATGTTCGAGCGCTGATCAAACTGCTCTCCAGTTACCCCCACACGCAAGACATCTACATTGGAAAACCAAGCCTGGATAGACCCATCCAGGCCACGGAGAGGATTAGCGAGAACAAGATGGTAAGCGGACAGGAGAAAAATAAAAGGCTGTTTCACTTAGACCACATTCACTTACCCCATACATTTAAAGCACTATGATACCACTTTTATACAGTTGATTCTTCGTCTGTCAGGTGTCTACAGGTGAAACTCGAAAAATTAGAATATCGTGGAAAAGTCCATTTATGTAAGCAATTGTTTTCATTAGCTACTGGAGTTTAATATATGAGATAGGCTCATGACATGCAAAGTGAGATACGTCAAGCCTCTGCTTGTTATGATTGTGATGAATACGGTGCACAGCTGATGAAAACCCCAAAGTTGAGATTGTTAATTTGGGGTTCTCATCAGCTGTACGCCATAATCATCACAATGATAACAAATAAAGGCTTGGCATATCTCGCTTTGCATGTCATGAGTCTATCGCACATATTAGTTTCACCTTTTAAGTTGAATTACTGAAAGAAATGAACCTTTCCACGATATTCTAATTTTTCGAGTTTCACCTGTATAGAAAATGATTCAAAGCATCCAATCCAAGACAACACTCAACACATTCCACTTTCTCTAGACCAGTATTGTTTTCAATCTTCTGGATTGGTTTTGACTCTTGACTCTTTTCTCTCCCCCCCCCCCCAGCATCCGGTCCACTTCTGGTTTGCCACAGGCGGCGCTGGTTTCTGCATCAGCCGTGGACTGGCGCTAAAGATGAGCCCTTGGGCGAGGTGAGTGATGGGACATTTGGAGGGCGCTGTGTTTGCTGTCCTGAGCTCTCGGATCACTACTATTTATGCCTTAGCTCAGGCATGTCCAAAGTCCGTTCTGGGGGGCCTAAGCTGGCCTGCTGGTCGGTTTAATCCTGTGTAGCAGTTCATTTCCTGGGGTAAAAACCTTTAAGAAAGCCCAACAACTTTGGTTGGCCCTCGCGCATGTTCACTTCATCAAATCTGGCCCTCTTTGAAAAAAAAGTTTGGACACCCCTGCCTCAGCTGGTCATGAACATGAGTGCTCGTTCCCCACCTTGCAAATGTAAAACACATTGGTGGATCAGGGGATATTTTTTGGGGGGGGGCCACCTAAGAAAGAGGGCATCCCACCCCTTTCCTTTTTATTGCAGTTGTTATAATTATTTTTGTTATTAATTAACTCCCATAAAGCACCTAATATTTTCTTAAGTGCTGTACGTGTAATGAATCTTGCACAGTCGTGCCTCGGAAGTCGAACGGAATCTGTTCCGGAAGTCCGTTTGACTTCCAAAACGCTTGGAAACCAAAGCGTGGCTTCCGATTGGCTGGAAGTTCGGCTTCCGAAAACCGTTCGGAAACCGGGACACTCACTTCTGGGTTTTGATCATTCGGGAGCCAATGCGTTTGAGATCGGAGGTATGACTGCACAGGGGAATTCCCCGCTTATGTGAGGGTTCAGTTCTGGGTTCCCGTGCAAGTCCTTTAACCCCTTGTGGTGCCAGAAAACAATGTGCCCAATGGCAGTCATGCATGTGCACAGGGAGGTGCCTGTAGATGTTTCTTTTAAAATAGCCGTATGTAATAATGAGGGCTTTTTTGTTATTTTTCATATCTAAAAAAATAAGGTTTTGGTAAATTGGGGTGTGGGAAAGCAATTATCCTCCTACCTTCGTTAGGGAGCCTTGCCCATTGTTAGGGAGGAGCGTCTCCACCCCCATCGTTCAGCCGGGACACTGAGATCCAGCTCCGAGGGCCTTCTGGCGGTTCCCTCACTGTGAGAAGGAAACCAGGCAGAGGGCCTTCTCGGTGGTGGCGCCCACCCTGTAGAACGCCCTCCCATCAGAGGTCAAGGAGATAAGCAACTACTTGACATTCAGAAAATACCTGAAGGCAGCCCTGTTTAGGGAAGTTTTTAATCTGTGAAATTTTAATGTATTTTAATATTTGTTGGAAGCCTCCCAGAGTGGCTGGGGGGACCTGGGTGGGGTACAAATAATAAAATTATTATTATTATTATTATTACTACTATAAGTCCCCACCATACCAAAGTCTTGCTTCTTCCACAATCCTCTACAGCGGAGGACACTTCATGAGCACCGCAGAAAAGATCCGTCTCCCGGACGACTGCACCATCGGCTACATCATAGAATCTGTGCTGGGGGTGAAGCTGATCCGGAGTAATCTCTTCCATTCCCATTTAGAGAACCTCCACCAGGTGCCCAAGACAGAGATTCACGTTCAGGTAAAAAAACCTCTTAATAGACCAGCGTTTCCAAAACTTTAGCGTGATTGTGTACCCCTTTTGAGTGTTTTCGTCTTGCCAGCGTGTCCCTTCCCAGGTGAAGATAATTTGAGGGCAGTTTCAATAATGCTATTGTTTTCTGTAGGGCGGCGGGGGGGGGGGGGGAGGAGCTATGGCAAAGTAAAATAACAAAAATCAGCCGTGAAACACTTAGGCATACATCTGCCCCTGAAGATGCCTGAGACATATTAAAATAAAATGGTAATCTGTGTGCCACGGTGCTCTACAATATCTATGCTCCTTCCTGCCCATTCCAGTTGTCTTGTTACATGGGAACTGTGAGCACAGGTTGTGGGTATGGCATGTGCACACATCTTTGTGCACTGCTCGTGCCAGGATTATCCTCAAACAGAAGTTTTCAGTGATGCTGCTTTAAATCACAGGGGCACCGGGTCCAGTGCCTAAAAACTGGGATTCCCCAACATGGCAACTGTGGGCACCGTTGTACCCTCAGACCCCCTCCCCCATGATGTCCCCCAAGCCCCCTTGCTCATTACTTTTTAAAAAGTAAGCTCTTTTGGCTCTTGTTTGGTTGTCAGGGGCTGGAGGGGCTATTTGTCTGTGTTACATTTTGTGGCTGGCGCAGCTGTTTTGCCTGTTTGGGGGAGGAGCTTCCTATCAGTTTTTCCTTCTGTGAAATGGGTGTGTGTGTGTGAATGAATGAATGAATGACAGACACATCAGGAAATCTGAGGAGCTTTAAATATATATATCTCTTTATATTTAAAGCTCCTCAGATTTCCAGGTGTGTCCTCTCTTTGCCCCCAACATGTCGGGAACCTTAAGTCTTGAGAGAAAGATCTTAATCCAACTGTTCAAAGACACTGATTCAATCTTAATTCAACCAAGTGGTCTGAGGAGCCCCTTCCTCCTTTCATCAAGTCAATCTTTGTGTGCTCTCTCTCTCCCCTGCCCAGGTGACCCTGAGCTATGGAATGTTTGAAAACAAGAGGAACTCCATCCATATCAAGGGAGCTTTCTCAGTGGAGGAGGATCCGTCCAGGTGAGCAGCATGTGTCCCTCCCCTCGTGCATACTAGTTAATTGTTTAGAGATGTGGATCAGTTGAAACAGTCCCTGTCCACAGGTTTGCAATCTGAAAATATGCACGACACACAGGGAAAGGGACAGGGAGGGAAGAGCTTCACATCTCCACTTGGCTGAGAGATGGGCCATATTCACACCCCACTTTTAAAGCACTACAATATCACTTTGAGCAACTGTGGCTTCCCCCAAAAGAATTCTGGGAGTTGTAGTTTATCAAGGGTGCTGAGAGTTGCTAGGAGGCTCCTATTCCCCTCCCAGATCTACAGTTCCTTAGGGAGAGGAATTATTGTTAAACAGCTCTGGGAAGAGATTGGGGCCTCCTAACAACCCTCAGCACCCTTAACAAACTACAGCTCCCAGAATTCTTTGGGGGGAAGCCATGGCTGCTTGGAGTGGTATCATAGTGCCTTAAATGTAGGGCAGGCATAGGCAAACTCCGGCCCTCCAGATTTTTGGGACTACAATTCCCATCATCCCTGACCACTGGTCCTGTTAGCTAGGGATGATGGGAATTGTAGTCCCAAACATCTGGAGGGCCAGAGTTTGCCTATGCCTGGTGTAGGGTGTGAATGCAGCCAAATCTCTTAGCCTAACCTACCTCAAAAGGTGATCATCAGGAATAAAACAGGGCAGGGGAGAGAGACAAAGAACTACGAGCTCTTTAAAGGGGAAATACTGGATCTAAAAGCTATAGGTAACTTGCTCTATAATTAGAAAGATGCCCCTGATTTTCACCAGGGAGCAGGTTTTAAACCTGTTTCAACCACCCCCTGGCTAAACGTTACAGCCCTAATCAATACTGTGCCACTGATGATCGTAATTATAATTTTTGGGATGTCGCTGATGTTGGGATGTCTCCTCCTCTCTCTTGCAGGTTCCGTACTGTCCACTGTATGCTGTATCCGGACACTCCTTGGTGCCCTCGCAATGCAGTTTACTAAGAGACAAGGTGTCCCCTTCGTAACCTCGTCCCGAGTTTTCCCGGTATCCGAAGAGCTCGTGGGACCTGTGCATTTGTGTGTGTGTGTGTTTCCTTTGCTGTGAGGCTGTTGGCGCTTAATTACTGTGGTTAATTCACAGTGTGCGTGTGTTTTATAGGCTGCTGTGCGGCCCCTTCTTCTCTCATCCGGCCCTGAGATGCTGAGATATTTTTGGGCTCCCCCTGCTATTTGCCCCTATTGATGGGGCAAGCGGGTTTTACTCTGGGCAGAAGGAACTGCCCTTAACAACCCTCATTTTTTAGGTGAGTGGTTCTGGCTGTTTGTACAGGTGTAAAATGACCGAAAACCCGCACCTTGAACAACTAGCCTGGGCATTTCTGAATATTGCTTTGCAGTGTTCTTGTAGGGTTACTGCTGGGTCCCCCCGTCCCCCTCCCCCCGCTCCCTTGCTGCTGAATTTGTAAAAGCAGTGTTGGAATGAATGAACAAAAACACAGGGTACAATTCAGCCCAGAGTTAAAGCACTAAAGGAAAAAAAATCAAAACCTATGGACTTCATGTGCTTGAGCTCCCAACCAAGAAGCCCAGCTTCTTGGGGAACTGAATCTAGCAACATCTGTAGGACCACAGGCTAGCCACCCGTTGCCTTAAACCAGGTGCAGGGAATCTGCAGCCCGCCAAGATGTTGCTGAACTACAACTCTCGGTCAGCAAGCATAGCCAGTGACGATGGGAGTTGTAGTTCAGCAACATCTGGGGCTCCGTGGGTTCCCTGCACCTGCCTCAAACCTTTCACTGCCTTCCCCTGTCCATCCTGGATTCCTAAACGATCCTTTAAGTGTTCCTCCCTGCTTATTAGGCTCCGGATAACATTTCAGATGAAGGTTTACAAACTAAAGTTTGTAATTTTTTAAAAAGATGCTCCTTTTTTGGAATTCCTCCCCCCTCTTCATAGTGAGTGAGTGAGTGAGTGAGTGTGTTCTGTATTTTATACATGTAATGACTGCTCGGTTTTTTTAAATGTTGCTTCTAGAGCTGGTTAGACTCCCAGCTTTTATGGTTGCACTGAAGGGAGAAAGTCTGGACTCAGCCTCTTGGCAAACTCTACTTCCTTGCCCGCAGCTCAATTGTACGAGGATTTATGCTCCACTGAACATGGCGGGGACTTCCTTGGAAGTAAATAGGTGTAGGATTCAGTGTTTCTCAAACCTGGGTCCGCAGTTGTTGTTGGACTACAACTCCCATCATCCTTTGTGAGCTGGACCAAGTAAATAGGGGATGGGAGTTGTAGTCCAACAACTGCTGGGGACCCAAGTTAGAGAAACACTGAGTTACCGTATTTTTCGCTCCATAAGACACACTTTTTCCACCTAAAAATTAAGGGGAAATGTCTGTGCGTCTTATGGAGCGAATGGTAGCCCCTGGAGCCGAATTGCCCAGGGGCCAAAAGCAGATATTGCCTTTTTGTTTTACAAAGATAGAAAGGGGTGTTGAAAGGACCCCGCTCAGCAGCTGATCAGCAAGAGATTGGAGAGAGATAAGAGTCCCCGGCTCCCTTTCAGCCCCACCCTCCATTGTTGAATGTGCTGCAGAGGGAGGTTGTTTGTTTCCCCAGCAACATGTGACAGGCTGATTAGATTATCTGTCTGGAAACTGTAGAAATGGCTCCCTTTCCTTCAGAAGCTGCAGAAATGTGAGTTGAACCCCATAAAAAACGGGGCTTTTCCTCTTTGCTTTTCCCCCTTTGCAAAAAAAGCTGCAAAACTTTTAGCTGATCCTCAAAAAACCAGGGCTTTTCCCTTTGCAAAAAAAGCTGCAAAAATTTTAGCTGATCCTAAAAAAAACACAGGGCTTTTAGAGGAGGAAAACCAGAAAGATATTTGTTTTTCTTGTTTTCTCCTCTAAAAACAAGTTGCGCCCTATGGTCCGGTGCGCCCTATGGAGCGGAAAAATACGGTAGCTTTATTGAAGCACTGTAATGTTTAGCAGCGCAACTTTATACACGTTTACTTGGAAGGAAGTCTGGGGCTGTTGATAGGGACTTAGTCCCAGGTAGGGAGGTGTAGGATTGTGAATCCCATACAAGTGACTTAAGTTTACCCAGCGGGCAAGGTTTTCCTTTACGGTTTAATGAGAAGTGGCATGAATTACTGTTTTTCTGCCATGCGATGAAAAACCTTTTGGCGGCCTGGTTTTGTGTGACTTCCGCTTAGCAAGGACAGTCACCTGCCTTCGCCTTCTCTCTTCCTTCAGTGCAACATCTTTTTCCCACCTGTCGTTTCCTCTGGGGTGATTAAAAAAAACACACCTTGCCTGGTTGTCTCTCCAGTTGATGCGGAGACTGCTGCTCTAGCCCAAGCACTCGACAAGAGGTCACAATCTCGTACGCAAGTGTCCTGCCTCTTGTGCAAAAACCAGGGCGTGTATGTTTTGCTTCCTGGATCCTTGGGCAGATTCAGAAAAATGTAAGCTTCCATTCCAAATGGGAAGGAATAAGAATTGGCCCACACTGGGTAGTGTTTGTAAATATCTTATTGCAACAGTGTTATTTACTGTGCCCTTTTTTGTGCCGCTTTTGTAAATTGTGGATTTTTTATTAAATAATTTTTTTCCTGTGGATCAGAAAAAAAAATACTTTTATAAAATCTGTTTTTAAAAAAATGAAATGGGGAGGGCCAGGGGGTCTTATGTGACTATCACTTATCCTTAATTTATATGTCCCAGTATCTGGGAGTTTGTTTGGGGTGTGAGTATGTATGTTGTGCGTGTTTTTAAATGAGGGAAATGGAGGGGGGGGGGGAAATAACAAGGACAAATGTTCTCAGGGAATTAAACCTGATTGTTACCATGGAAACTGTGGTAGCCATCCTTTCTTTGCTGTTAATAAAGCAGTTTTTTTTGGCTGGTTAATGTCGTTTGACTGCGGTGTTTTGTGTGTGGCGCACGCGGGGAATAAGATCACACATCCTTTGCTGCGAGATGTAGCAGGAGTAGTGGCCAAACAACAGGAGCTGCAACACAGTGTTGCAGTACTGCCTTTCAGGGTCCCTCCCAGCCAGCCAGCCACCCAGTGGTGAGGGAGAGAAGGAACATTTGAGGGGAGGGGGTTAGTGGTTGGAGGACTGCAGCAGATATTTCACCTGCAGGAGAAATATCTGACGCTATTGTAAGCCTAGCAGGGGTGGCCAACTCCCAAGAGACAGCGATCCACTCAGAGTTTAAAAAAAGCAGCAGTGATCTACCCCCCCCCTTTTGGGGGTTGAGGTCAAAGTTGTTGAGTTTTTTCAGGGAGGAGGTAAAATGTTGGGCTTTTTTTAGGGGAGCCACAGTTGTTCAGCTAATGATCTACCAGTGATCTCCGCAGACACCCAGCGATCTACCAGTAGATCACAATCTACCTGTTGGACATGCCTGTACTTACTCATTTACCTGGCAAGAGCCTTTCCTGCGTTTTATCTCTTTACATTAAATAAGCTGCAATAAGCAAAGGTGGTGCTAGGTTTCAGGGGGTCTCAGGTAAGGTGCGAACCATCTTCCTGTGCTTAACAGACCTGGTCAGAAGTAGCCGGGGTGGCAGCAGGTAAGAGGGAACGAGTGCCTTTTTTCCTGGTGGGCGAAAGGAAAAGGGAGCCATTAGCTCCTGCTCCATGTTTACTGCCCTATACGAAGGGGTGGAGAATGGGTCTCTTTTTCTTTGACTGATCAGGAAGAAGTTGGGACTCCTTGTCTTCGTCCTCCACGTGTCCTCACCACGTCCAGGGATCTTGACCTAGTGGTGCCACTGAGAATCTGACACAATTGCCTTACAGCCTGCTAGTTCTGAATGGGCCTGACTGATATGTCCACATTTGTAGCCCAACCATCCTCAGTTGATACCCCAGCCAGAGATTGCTACACCACACGGACCACCATCTCCTCCCAATAAATGGTGCACACGCAGCTACTTTCATGGTTACATTTTCAGGATAATACCATATTTTCATTATTATTATTATTATTATTATTATTATTATTATTATTATTATTATTATTATTATTATTTTATTTATTTATACCCCGCCCATACGGCTGGGTTTCCCCAGCCACTCTGGGTGGCTTCCAACAGAATATTAAAATGCAATAATATATTGAACATTAAAAGCTTCCCTAAACAGAGCTGCCTTCAGATGTCTTCTAAAAGTCTGGTAGTTTTTCTCTTTGACATCTAGTGGGAGGGCGTTCCACAGGGCGGGTGCCACTACCGAGAAGGCCCTCTGCCTGGTTCCCTGTAACTTGGTTTCTTGTAGCGAGGGAACCACCAGAAGGCCCTCAGCACTGTACCTTAGTGTCCGGGCAGAACGATGGGGGTGGAGACACTCCTTCAGGTATACTGGTCCGAAGCTGTTTAGGGCTTTAAAGGTCAGCACCAACACTCTGAATTGTGCTCAGAAATGTACCGGGAGCCAGGGAGTACAAAAGCCCTCTCCCTTCCTGTGATTTCCTGCAACTGGTATTCAGAAATATCGCTGATTCCAAGACAGAGAAACCAGTAGGAGAACACTTCAATCTCCCAGGACATTCTATAAAAGATCTCAAAGTAGCTGTCTTAATACAAAGGAATTTCAGAAATAGACTGGAAAGAGAAGTGGCTGAATTGCAACTAATCACCAAACTAAAAACCATGGAGAAACCTGGTCTGAACAAAGACATTGGATTCTTATCTCATACATGACAAAGCTATCTTTAGCCATCTCACCCCTTGCCTTTCCCTGTAAGACCAATTGCAGCTTTTCCACACCTATCGGCTGATCACCCATTCCCACCACCCTTCCGAGTAATACCCCTCCCCACTCCCTCACTGTATTTAAGGGTTTGATGACTACCGTCTCAGTGTATCTGAAGAAGTGTGCATGCACACGAAAGCTCATACCAAGAACAAACTTAGTTGGTCTCTAAGGTGCCACTGGAATGATTTTTTTATTTTATTTTGTTCCAATTGTGGGGGCAGAGCAGAGCCATCACAACTAGTGGCTATGGCTAGCTCTCTCCACCAATACATATAATCCTCTTCAAAGCCATCCTAGTTGGTGGCCATCACTGGTTCCTGCAGGAATGAGTTCCACAGTTTAACTATATGCCCTGTGTGAAGAAGTGTTTTGCTTTATCCATCCCGACTCGTCCAACGTTGAGCTTCATGGGATGCCTGCAAGTTCTACTATTATGACACACACAGAAAAATCTGTATTCTCCATGCTGTGTCCTACAAACTTCTGTGAGTTGGGGCAAAACTCTGGTGCCGTCCCCCCAACCCCCCATTCCACCTCTGCTCTCATTTCTCAGCTAAAGGCTGGTAGAAAACAACAATACGCCCACACAGCCACAAACACGGTGAGCTCATTTCAGACACCCATTCTGGGTGTATGGGTTGGCAGTAGCAAATGTATGTTTCCTTAAAACTTGAGACGCTCTGCAATGCCTTTAAAAGTAAAAAATCGCACCCATAAGGAACTATTTGCATTATGCTGCAAAGCAAACTTTCATTCTCGCATGTCAGTGGAATGGTCTCCGTGTGGGGGGTGATATATGGACTCTGGCTGGGAAAAGCCAGCTCCTGTTGTTTGCTTTGTAATGGTTCAGCAACCCAGAACAGCCATGATAACGGCTGGGCTGGCTCTCCACGGTCCAACAGTGAGGGTTGGGTGCTTGCCACCGGAGGAAGCCGTTTTTCATCACCGTCTGGCCAGCGGCTGCAGCCTCTGGAATAAATCTTCTGTCCCATAGCGAGTCAGATTTGATAGCTAGCCAGCAGTGTTATCAGAACAGCAGTATATCCTGGAAAAATCTACCTTCGGCTCATGTTAGAAATAGACCTCGCAATGAATTCAAGAGGCAGTAAGCATTAATCTACAGAGAGCAAAAGAGCAAACCGCTTGAGCGAGATTTAAGCCATCCTGCCAGGCAGCTGGATTGGGATTTGTGCTGCGGCCTTCCAGTGCCACTCAACCTCCAACTTCCTCTAACCCTTTATGATACAAATACCCATGAGTTAACCCCTAAACTAATACTTGCAGCTATGCAGAACAGCTCTATCAACGGCAATTGGTCATGATGGCTATATAGAACCTCCAGGTGAGTGGTGCAGGCTCTGGTTATCTCCCGCTTGGACTACTGCAATGTGCTCTACGTGGGGCTATCTTTGAAGGTGATCCAGAAACTGCAATTAATCCAGAATGCGGCAGCTAGACTGGGGACTGGGAACAGCCGCCGAGACCACAAGATCTACATTGGCTCCCAGTACGTTTCCAAGCACAATTCAAAGTGTTGGTGCTGACCTTCAGGGAACCAGACAGAGGGCCTTCTCGGTAGTAGCACCCGCCCTGAGGAACGCTCCCACCAGGTGTCAAAGAGAACAACAACTACTACCAGACTTTTAGAAGACATTTTAAGGCAGCCCTGTTTAGAGAAGCTTTTAATATCTGATAAATTATTGTATTTTAGTATTGTGTTGGAAGCCGCCCAGAGTGGCTGGGGAGGCCTAGCCAGATGGGCGGGGTATAAATAATTTTATTTTTATTATTATTTTTATTATTATTATTATTATTATTATTATTATTATTATTATTATATTTGAGGACTGACATGCATAGTATTGCTTTTAGGTCCTGCTTCAAGGTGGGCATCTGGTTGGCCTCTGCAATAAATGGGCCTTTGGAATGACCCAGCAGAGCTCTTATACCCCAAAGGGTACAGTCTGGCAGCACATGATTTCCATCATCTTGCTGAAGCTAAGCAGGTCCAGGCCTGGCCAATGCTTGGAAGCTCATGGACTCTGCCTTGGTTTCCACTCCAGAAGAAAGGTAGAAAACAAACAGAAGGGAATAAATAAATGCATGTATCAAGCTTCCACATCCCCGAGGATGCAGTTATGGTTTGATCCCCAGTCACAGCATCAAGTTGAGGTGCAACACAGTTTACACTTGAAAGTAGTGCAAATGAAATTGCTGTGCAAGGTACTGAAAATGCCTAAAAAGAGCTATGAGGTGTGTGGGAGCCGATGGCCCTCCAGGTGTTGCTGGGGAGACTCCCGCCAGCCTGGCCAGGGATCAGGGATGAGGAGAGTTGCAGCTGAGTAGAAACCAGAAGGCCACAGGTGCTCCATGCCCTGCCTTAGTGTCCCCTACAAGAAAAACAGGGAAGTTGCACCGATACATGACCATCATGCAGTAGGAGGCAGGGTGGGCGACTACCAATTTTGGTTTCTTTTATAATCCAGTTTTTCCCCCATCTTGAAACTAGTTTTCCACATTGCCATCAAAATCTACAATTGTAAAAAAAAGAAATCCTTCAGAATATTTGCCAGCATTTTGCTGCAAATCTGCCCCAATAAACACATTGACTAAAACACACATTTTCTACAAACAATTTCTCCTGATGCATTTTCATACATATCGTTTGGGTGGAGGCGCCCTCTGCAAAATTTGGAGCAGTGCAAATTCCGAAGCATAGCTGTACTTTGGTTTGCAGCTTGGTTTGCGATTTGCAACTTAGGTTGTTGTTGTTGTTCAGTCGTTCAGTCGTGTCCGACTCTTCATGACCCCATGGACCAGAGGTAGTTTATACTTAAAATGCAATCAAAATCAAATTTCTCCCTACTGAGCACATATAGTTTGCCTTGATTTCATTGAAATCAGCTTAGCTTTGGCTGAGCTGTAGCCAAAGTTTTGTTGGTCTACTTACTGAGATCCTGACACCCAGCTGTCAGAAGGAGCCAGTCCTGTTTAACCATCCATGCACTGGTGGAACAAGCAGACCCTGCCCCCTATGGGTATCTCTGCAAAACAATTCTATAGATGTTTTGGACAATACTTCAAGTTGCATGTTTATTTCTGTTACAAAGGAAAGGCCCAAAGGGGTCTTATTATGAAGTAGAAACAAAATCTTTGTCTGTATGGAGCCACTGCAAGTAAACAGGATGTCCTGTCCAAGAAAAGAGCTGCAAGATGAAAGCCTTTAATTTAATTTAATTTTTAAATTGAAGCTTTAAAAAAAAAAAAAGAGCATGCGACATAGATACCAAAGTAGAAGATGGACGCAGAAAAGGTTCTATTAAGAAAAAGAAAATGGTGGCCATGGCTGCTTATGGAATGATGAATCAATGCTATAGAATTGCAACATGGCAACGGAAGTATGGCATTCAGAAGGGACTTAAAATTAAGTTGGAATAAGAAGGCTGGGCATCAACCATGCAGCACTCCTAGGGGTCACATGTATGCTGCCCTGAGTTCCATAGAATCATAGAGTTGGAAGAGACCACTAGGGCCATCCAGTCCAACCCCCTGCCAAGCAGGAAACACCATCAAAGCATTCCTGACAGATGGCTGTCAAGCCTCCACTTAAAGACCTCCAAAGAAGGAGACTCCACCACACTCCTTGGCAGCAAATGCCACTGCCGAACAGCTCTCACTGTCAGGAAGTTCTTCCTAATGTTTAGGTGGAATCTTCTTTCTTGTAGTTTGAATCCATTGCTCCGTGTCCGCTTCTCTGGAGCAGCAGAAAACAACCTTTCTCCCTCCTCTATATGACATCCTTTTATATATTTGAACATGGCTATCATCTCACCTCTTAACCTTCTCTTCTCCAGGCTAAACATACCCAGCTCCCTAAGCCGTTCCTCATAAGGCATCATTTCCAGGCCTTGGACCATTTTGGTTGCCCTCCTCTGGACACGTTCCAGCTTGTCAGTATCCTTCTTGAACTGTGGTGCCCAGAACTGGACACATGTTGGAAGCAAGGCAGAATATATATCTAAACAAAGCACCAATTTCAAGTATTGCTTTTAGTTGTCAGAAAAGACATGTCACAACAAACATAGTTCACACAAGTTCTGCAAGCAGGGGGCAGAAACTATGTCCCCCCCCCATTGCATTCTTTTACAGGGACAAGGAGGTCGTAGAATCGTAGAGTTGGAAGGAAGCCCAAGGGTGATCTAGTCCATTGTAGGAATCTCAACTAAAGTACCCATAACAGATGGCCATCCAGTCTACTCTTTTTCAGGCTAAACATACCCAGTTCCCTCAACAGACTTGGTTTCCAGACCATTGATTATCTTGGTCCTCCCCCTCTGTACCCATGCCAGCTTATCAATATCCTTCTTAAATTGTAGTGCCCAGAACTGGACACAGTATTCCAGGTGTGATCTCACCTGGAATAGAGCGGTACTATTACTTCCCTTGATTGGGAAACTAGACTTCTGTTGATGCAGCCTAGCCTTTTTTGCTACTGCGTCACACTGTTGACTCATGTTAAGCTTGTGTCCTAGGTTCGATCTTCGACATTTCCAGGAAGAACCAGGAACGCTGACGAGCCACTGTCAGGCAGTGCGGACTGTGCTGAGCCGGTTGCAGCAATGGACTGACTCAATATAAGGCAGCTTCCTCTGTCTCGAAAGTGGGTAAAAGCAGAGCCTGGAAATGGCAATGAGAGAAGCAGAGTGACATGGGTGAAATCCTCCCATCTTGCTGGAAGGAAAACGAAAGGCAGTAGAAGAGGCAGCTGAATGGAGAAGCAGCAAAGGTCACAGTGCTGTGGTTCTCACGTTCTACTCCTTGGTGGGTGGATCATGTCTAGTAATCTATTCACCGTCCCACAGTTGGAGCACCGTGCACGAAGAAGCCATCCCACGCATCCCATCCAGCTGTTTTGTGTCCATCTCCATTGAAGATGAAGAATGATCTGTGACCAAGCCTGTGGCCCTGGCCGAACGCTGGAGCGTAGGAGAAAAAACCACTAACCAGAACCAAATTTGTGTGTTGTGGGCAAGGAGTAAATGTTTTCAGCTGAGCAAAGCTTGAAGCATTGACTTCACCCATCAACTCACTCCCATTCATGAGCTAAGATGCAAAGCACTCTTTCGCCACTTCCCCTCCAATGACAGAGCCCTTTGGCCAGGTCTTTCGTAAACACAGAATGTGCCAAAACTCCTTCATAGGAGCTCCCCTGTCCAGTTCTCTGGGAAAACTCAATTGAATTTGTGTGTGTATTTTGGGAGCAGAGGGTGTGGGCCAGATATTTGGAAGCACATCACGGGGGGGGGGGGAATATGCTTGATAAAAGTGCAGAAGTATTACACCGGTTCAAATTCTTACTTAGACTGTGAGTTTCAGTGAATGATATGGGCCTTAATCTCAAGTAAGGGCATTTGGCGTTGCAGTTCCTTTAGTCTCCCTTCCCAAGTAGAAATTAAGATATCATTTACATACACAGCAAAATGAGTAGACTATACCTGTCAGAGTAGTGTGGGAAATGCTCTCTCACATCAAGAAAATAAACCTGCCTGCAACTACAAAGAGAAATAACCAAGTTCTGGTACAGCTCCTTCCTTTTGCAATGTTATTTTCCAGGGTTTTTTTTCTGCTGCTGCAAAAGTTAGAATTACTCTTGCATCGCCTCAAAAGAGTGGTTGAATGCAGTGGATTTTTATCACGCTGCAGGTGTTAACTGACTTACAAATGGCAGGATGTCTGGATCATCAACATAACTGGCTGTGTGTGTGAATATAACACCTGTACCTTTCTACATTTCCTTCCCTTCCAATGTCACAGCTTACAATTCACCCCTTCCCCACCCATGCAATCTCTCTGTGTGTCTCTCTCTACTACACCAACTCAGTATAACAATTCATGCATCGGACAGAGTGGATTGTAGCTGAGAACATATTTTGCTATCATGAATTCCTTAGTCAAAACAAAATAAAAAATTCTTTCCAGTAGCACCTTAGAGACCAACTAAGTTTGTTCTTGGTATGAGCTTTCGTGTGCATGCACACTACTTCAGACACGAAAGCTCATACCAAGAACAAACTTAGTTGGTCTCTAAGGTGCTACTGGAAAGAATCTTTTTATTTTGTTTTGACTATGGCAGACCAACACGGCTACCCACCTGTAACATGAATTCCTTAGTCTTTGCTTCAAGGCGCTCTCGTTTTTTTTCCTGGAGGAGCTTAAAATTTTACAGGGAACACACAGGGTGCTGCTGCCACCTGGTGGAAGCGGTGTGACACGAACACTTGAAATGTGAGTAAGCAGAGATAGCATTATGGTCTGCAGCTGAAAGCTGTGGAAACAAGTCAGGATTGATGCCGAATGCAAATAGCAACTGGAAGAAGCAGAGATGGACTCCTTTCACAGAAACAAGTTAATCTACTCGCTATCCCACTTGTTCCTTGTTTCCGTCTTTACAAAAAACCCTGCATTATTTTCTAGTCCCAGAGTGGCTATTTCAGTTTTGGCTAACCTGATGTCCTCCGACTCCATCAGCCCCAACTAAGCACAATTGGTGAAGGCTGCCTGCAGCACGAGGGGCAGACTGGGACAGCTATGCAGATATTCTGGATATTCCATACCCAGAAACAACATCACTGCACCCTGGGCACCTTGACTGGGTCAGGGTCCCACAATAGGGTGTGGGTGCCATCGCTGCCGCAGCTCCAAGATGGACAAGTTTATGAAACCAGGGAAAGTTGTCCTTGTCCTCGCTGGGCATTATTCCAGACACAAAGCTGTTATTGTTAAGAATATTGTTGATGCCACCTCTGACCGTCCCTAAAGCCACGCTCTGGTGGCCGGCATCAATCGCTACCCATGCAAAGTGACAGCAAGCATGGGCAAGAAGATTGCCAAGGCGTTCCAAGATCAAGTCCTTTGTGAAGATCTACAATTACAGCTCTTGATGCCTACCTTTGACACCATCGACCATAACATCCTTCTAGACCGGCTAGAGGGGTTGGGAGCTGGAGGCACTGTTATACAGTGGTTCCGCTCCTTCCTCCTGGGCCGTGTTCAGAAAGTGGTGGTGGGGGATGAGTGTTCAGACCCCTGGGCTCTCACTTGTGGGGTGCCTCAGGGTTCTGTCCTCTCCCCCATGCTTTTTAATATCTATATGAAGCCGCTGGGAGAGATCATCAGGGGGTTTGGGCTGGGTGTTCATCAGTATGCAGATGATACCCAGCTCTACCTCTCTTTCAAATCAGAACCAGTGAAGGCCGTGAAGGTCCTGTGTGAGTGCCTGGAGGCGGTTGGAGGATGGATGGCGGCTAACAGATTGAGGTTGAATCCTGACAAGACAGAAGTACTGTTTTTGGGGGACAGGAGGAGGGCAGGTGTGGAGGATTCCCTGGTCCTGAATGGGGTAACTGTGCCCCTGAAGGACCAGGTGCGCAGCCTGGGAGTCATTTTGGACTCACAGCTGTCCATGGAAGCGCAGGTTAATTCTGTATCCAGGGCAGCTGTCTACCAGCTCCACCTGGTACGCAGGCTGAGACCCTACCTGCCCGCGGACTGTCTCACCAAGGTGGTGCATGCTCTGGTTATCTCCCGCTTGGACTACTGCAATGCGCTCTATGTGGGGCTACCTTTGAAGGTGACCCGGAAACTGCAATTAATCCAAAATGCGGCAGCTAGACTGGTGACTGGGAGTGGCCGCCGGGACCACATAACACCGGTCCTGAGAGATCTGCATTGGCTCCCAGTACGTTTCCGAGCACAATTCAAAGTGTTGGTGCTGACCTTTAAAGCCCTAAACGGCCTCGGTCCTGTATACCTGAAGGAGCGTCTCCACCCCCATCATTCAGCCCGGACACTGAGATCCAGCGCCGAGGGCCTTCTGTCGGTTCCCTCACTGCGAGAAGCAAAACTACAGGGAACCAGGCAGAGGGCCTTCTCGGTAGTGGCGCCCGCCCTGTGGAACGCCCTCCCATCACAGGTCAGGGAAATAAACAACTACCTGACATTCAGAAAAAACCTGAAGGCAGCCCTTTTTAGGGAAGTTTTTAATGTTTGATATTTTTGTATTTGATTTCTGTTGGAAGCCGCCCAGAGTGGCTGGGGAAATCCAGCCAGATGGGCGGGGTACAAATAATAAATATTATTATTATTATTATTATTACCACGTACTCCGCTGATATTCCCCTTGACAAGACTGTTGTCAGGGACCCTGCGCTGAAATGTAAAGCCCGGCGGAAGGCCAAAGTGAAATTTGAGGAGATAAAAGACAGGCAAGATCAAGTGGTTTTTCTCCCCAGAAGCTCAGATTCTGTGTGGCACGCATTTGCACCAATAAATATTTTTTTTGGGGGGGAGAACAAATGGGGGGAGGGGAGAGAACTGATCCAGGCATCTTTTGAATGCAGATGAGAGAAATTTTAACCATCCTGAACAGGTAAGGTGGTTGATTTAACTTTCACTGTCAATACGGTAAACAAAACCCGATCAATATGGCTTTCCATACAAATGATGGGTCATCGTTACACACCTTTGTGGCAACTGAGCCCACAATGGTTTTTAACAAGAGTTATAAGGTACAACATTTGCAGCCATTGCATCAGGGAAGGTTTTCGTGGCACTATAACTTGGGAGAAGCCTCCCCACGAAATCACGAGCTTTGACATGCTGTGCATCAGGGCACACTTCCCCATGCCCACATAGAATAGTTGAGTTGGAAGTGACACCAAGGGTCATCTAGTCCAACCCCCTGCAATGCAGGAATCTCAGCTAAAGCATCCAAAACAGAGGGCCATCCAACCTCGGCTTTGAAACCTCCATTGAAGGAGAGTCCACCACCTCCTGAGGGAGTTTGTTCCACTGCCAAACAGCTGTGTCAGAAAGTTCTTCCTGATGTTTAGTTGGAATCTCCTTTTTTTGTAACTTGAAGCCATTGGTTCGAGTCCTACCCTCCAGAGTGGGAGAAAACATCCAGCACTGCAGTGCACAGGCTAAGAAAGGTGAGCCACCCATTTTATATACAGGGAAGCAACAGGCAGCTACTTCAGTAACCCCCCTTACACTCAGTTACAGCAGGGCAGCCTTTGCCAAGGAATATGCCATCTACAGTGGATGGGAGCTGTAGTCCAAAAACATCTGGATTGCACCAGGTCAGGGAAGGATGCCATGGACGATGCCAAGGACTGGAGAAGGGGGCACGTCTACAACCAGTGCTGGTAAGCTATGCCTCCTCCTTTCATCCTCTCTTACTGCAGAATAGTAAGGGAGTGGGTGGCGCTGTGGTCTAAACCACCGAGCCTCTTGAGCTTGCCGATCGGAAGGTCGGCAGTTCGAATCCCCACAACAGGGTGAGCTCCTGTTGCTCTGTCCCAGCTCCTGCCAACCTAGCAGTTCGAATGCACACCAGTGCAAGTAGATAAACAGATACCGCTGCAGCTCTGGCTTGTCACAGTGTCCTGTTGTGCCAGAAGCGGTTTAGTCATGCTGGCAACATGACCCAGAAAGCTGTCTGTGGGCAAACACCGGCTCCCTCAGTCTGAAAGTGAGATGAGCGCCGCAACCCCATAGTCGCCTTTGACTGGACTTAACCATCCAGGGGTCCTTTACCTTTAATTGCAGAATCTAAGCAACCAATTGCATTTTTCTCTCTGTGTGTGCACAAATCCATAAAACACAGTCCCCAATGCTAACAGACTATGCCCAAACTTAGTTAAATATAAAACAAAAGCCGCAAGGAACAATGGCGGTGATTTAAAATAAAGACAAGTAACTCCAGGGCTATGCGTTTTCAAAGTTTATTTTAAAACATTAAACTGAAGCTGAATAGAAACCACAGAAATTACATTTAGAACTTTTTGTTTAGCATTTGCTGAACAAGGGGGGGGGGGAGAAAACCCAAACCAGTAAAAAAATTAAAAAATGGCTACAGTACAATTTAATAAAACTAATGAGAGGAAAGGGAAGGATACAAAAACAGGCTCACTCCTCAGTTTATACCCCCACAAAATTTCAAAACATTTGGGGTAAGTGCAGAACACTTGAAAGCAACTAGTCATGTTCAAAGGCTTTAAAAAAATCACACACATATACATGTGTATCTTTATATATGTATAAAGTGGCATGATATACAGTACAGCCATTGTGGTTTTAAACAAAACCAAGTTAGGAGAGAGAGAAAATGTCCGTTTTGTCTTCACTGGTATGTTTCTGTGACAGCAAGTCAAAAGGTGAGGGAGAGAAGCCACAAGAGAGAAGTCCGCAGGCAATTCCCAGGACTGATGTTACAGCTAGGGTTGCCAACTGACCAGGAAAAGCAGCCTGGCCTATTCTTGTGCCTTTCCTTGCAGATCAGTGCCCAGATAGCAGAAGAACCTTTTTACAGCATGGGGACACACACAGAGTCATCTCCCAATTGTGGCTGCCATTGGTCTGCTAATGAAAAGCACAGCTATCATAGCTGGCTCATCCTAGTTGGCAAATCCTAGAAGCAAATTTAACAGCACCCAAACACCTGATGCAGTGTGTGTGTGTGTGTGTGTGTGTGTGTGTATAAAGTGGCAACATTCTTGCCAATTACTTCAATGCTCTCTGGAGATGGGAGCCCTTGTGGTGGAGAAATTCAGACTATAAGAATCCTAAGGGTTGGGAACATAAAATAGAAAAAAACCAACATTGCATAGAGAGGACAGTGTTGTTGTTGTTGAAGACACTCAGCACCTAGAATGATCCTGAGGGAGTAGAGCAACCCCTCTTTAAATATTGAAAGGAATAACACTTTGCTTTCCTCATAGCTGCCTGCTTAAAAACTGGCCTTTTCTTCTTTTTTGGTCCAAATGCACCCAGAAGGGGCAGGTTTTTTTTGCTGTAAATAAATAAAAACCCACACCTCAGCATCTCCCTATGCAGGATGTCAAAGCAAAACTTCACCCAGTTGGGCGAGAGGAGAGTCGCCTAGTTTACAAAGGAAAACTGAAATCTAGTGAAGCCATTTCCCCAACCCCACCCCTAAACTCTCATCTGACAACTGCATGTCAATCAAGAATGAAAAAAGTCTAGGGATCCCAGCTCTCACTTGGATGGTCCCATCAAGTTTCCCATTCCTGATACAGTGACTCCTTTAATCAACCACCCCACACTTTAGAGGTTATGGGAGCTTAAGCAATGGGTTGCCAATGCAGTGCCCTTGAGATCTCCCCCTGGCACCCACAGAGCCTCTGAGCCTCCCCACTTGCTGCCCCCCTTGATCATTAGGCAATAAGGGTGATTAAAAGTACTGTACATAGAGCTGAAACAGGAAGTTGGAAGAGTGGCTCTCTCCCACTTCCTTTTCAGCACTGTGGACTTCTCAAGGCTGAGATTAGTTCTACTGGGTCATTATTTAATCGGATCCCTTGGAAAAGCAAAGTGTGTCCCTGCATCTTCTTTCTCTTGGGCAAGCTCAAAAATAAAGATTAGCAGCTGAGATTCTTTCTTGTTTTAGCAGAGAGCATTCCAGGAATCAAACTCTGCAGTCCTGCAACTAGCTGTGCATAGCAATTTCTCTCTCTCACACACATAAATGGCTAAGATCCAAAAAGCTACTCTAGAGCAGGCTTCCTCAAACTCGGCCCTCCAGATGTTTTGATACTACAATTCCCATAATCCCTGACCACTGGTTCTGCTAGCTAGGGATCATGGGAGTTGTAGGCCAAAAACATCTGGAGGGCAGTGTTTGAGGAAGCCTGCTCCAGAGGTTTCCAAGGGCTCTCACATGACTCCTTTCAAACAGCAAGCTCCCATGTGGCTTGGGGCCTGCTCCTCAAGACACAAAATTCAAAGGTACACACTGGGTTAGACTTAAAGGTTTTTTGGGGTCCTGGCCAGCCATTAGTTACAACAGGGTGGGGAAAGCCCTCCAAATGTTGCTGAATTACAGTTCCCATCATCCATGACGATTAGAACCATTGGCTGGGGCTAATGGGAGTTGGAGTCCAACAACCCAAGTTACAGATTAAACATGAGTAACAGAAATAGGAAATATCTAAGGTGAAGAAAAGGGGAACCCGGGAACCCAACTGATTTAATATTGCAGGCAATTCAAAGACAGCACAATGAATTATAGCTGAAAATTCAGGAAATGTATGAGATAAATGTTTGTATGGCATAAGGAGTTGAAATCCAAGCCTCCTAGCTATTAATCCTCATGGGAGGCTGGTCCTGGAAAAGAAAGATCTTGCCTGATATTCAAAGCCTCCCACCTTGCTAAGGATGGCAGAGTGTCTGTACGCTCTCCTGAAACACTGGCTGAGAGCAGGCAAGAACAGCGTAAGTTAACACTGGCTTGTATCCGTGTGGCCTTTTAAGAAGTGTTTTTAGCATGTGAATCACATACGCTTGCCTCCAATTCATGAGTACCACACGAAACTTTATGCATGGGACACATTTCACACAACCAAAACTATCCCACAGCATCTCTGTTACAATCTGACACACAGCATTAAGTGAAATGGTCCTATGACTTTCAACCTTTCGTGCTGAAGAAGGAACTTAAAACTGCAGGCTAAAGCTGTGTCAAAAGGAGCAGCTCAACTTCTTTCTTGTGGCTGGGTCAGCCACTGCGACATTGATTACTGCAAAATGTAGGTAGTATTCTTCCCCTTTATGGTCACACACAATGCTCATCCTAACAGGGGATAAAGAGCAGAGGTGGCACAGGCTTTCTAAATAGCGTTTAGCACCAAGAATTTCAAGGCATGCACAAATTCAAGCCAAGTGAAGAAACTTGCTCCCCATCTGCTTACAGTAAGTAGCCCGCCAGGAGTTTCAACACTGCCATTTCTGCACTACCAGGCAGGCAGCAAAAACAAAACCAGGCGGCTTGTTGAGTGCTGTTTGGCTTGGTACGTCACAAGCTGTATGGCCCAGATGCATCTGGGTGCCACCGAGTGTCTGAGCTAAGCAGTAATGTGGAAGCTCTAATTATTCTTGGAAATTGTACCCTGAGCGCGCACACACACACACACACACACCTTTCCATGAACATGCAATCTGTGGCTTGGGAACTTCTGGGCCTCCCTCTCCTTCCATCACTGCTAAGCTGGTCACACCCGAGGCACTAAATCAAAATATGTTTCCAGTGGTATTTAACAAGGAATAGGGGACAACGGGGGAGAATCGAACTCCTCAGATCGGCATACGTGGATGAACGCCAAGTTCGTACACTGAACCCTTCTTTTTTCTTTTAATAAGCAAAAATGAACTCAAAATGGAGTCAGCTAACATTAACATACAGGATACAAAACACTACACTTATTTCCAGGACAGCACACACACGAAAAAATAAATTCACAGCCAAGTCTTGATTCAATTTCCTTTTTTTTTTTTAAACGATTACAATGCAGTCTTGAACACTGGACGCAGAGAGTCCAACATGCTATATACATTTCACATTGTGGAGATGTTTGTGTGCTTGACAAGGTTCTTGGTTCACAATTGTTGTTTGTTTTTTTAATAAAAAAGTGCTGTGAAAATGCCATGGGGTTTTTCGGGGGGGGGGGGAGAAGGGGAGGAACATGACCAAATAAAGCAGACAAGCAGATGGTCACAAATGCACCGGGGGGGGGGGGGAGAATCAAAAGGAGAATCTTTCCCACTCCAGTTTCCCATTCCGATGTCTCATTTAGATTCTGATCAGGCAGTACTAGGCATTAGTCTTCCTTCTTCTCCAGAATTTCAGAAACTAAATCAAAGTTAGGGCGATGGTTCTGAAATGATTTGAGAGTCGCTGAGGAAATCAGCCAGGACACATTCCAAGCAATATGGTCTTGAGATTGTTCCCCCCCCCCCAAAAAAAAATCACATTACTTAAAAACTCATACAAATTAGGACAGAGAAAAAGTAAAGTTTTTTGTGGTTTCACTTGCTATACCAAAGATATTTAAGAGCCCCAACAGGCACCAAAGCCAGCTAAAAGATAAAACCGGCCAGTCAGCAATTTGGAATTAGTCTGTTTAGAAGCTGGCCTGGAGGACGGGGGAGGGTGGGGGGGGGGTGGAACAAATGACGCAGAGAACTCCTGAGAAGCCGATTCCACAGACATGCTGCAACCACAGATGGTTTGGGGTTCCACAAGAGACTGCACAGAGTCACCTCACTTGCAGGTCACCGCTGTGTGCATTTCTCCTCGTGCCAGTGCAAATGCCCCCACACGCAAGCTTCTTTTCAGAAGTAGGTCCACTTAAACTAGCCTTGGAAAATCCCCACATGCTGTTGGTGTCACTCAGGAATCCATATCGGTGTTGTTCTTTTTGTTTTTTAAAAAAGAGGTTCAATTAAAAACCAAGCTGAGCCTTGCCCACGTTAATTAAGATATACACCAAAGTCCTGCATTACACGCAACGAGGCAGTTGGATGCTGCGACTCTATGGAAGTTGGAAAAAAAGTCACATCAAGTCCAGAGTCCCCCAATCGAATCCACACAGTAGAGACCTTGTAGCTTTGCCTTATAGCATCACTTTCCCCCAAATGGTCTCCTTCTAGAAATCCAATGGAAGATACTAAGCACATCTCCATTTGGCAATTCATGATCCACCAGTGTACTGAGTTGCTCCTTCCTCTTCAGAGCATAAGTTGCAGCTACAACTTGGACGAAGGCAATTTCTATAGTGGTTACTGTAATGTTATTGTTGGTCCCTTGGTTAGCATCAGTATGGACAGACAGCATTTACTGGAGCATTTGCAGGGGGTTGGGCTACTTGACCCTTGGGGTCCTTTCCAAATCTACAGTTCTACGATTTCATACTCTATGAATCTCTTCCTTTCTACACTAGTGGGCGTGGGGGTGGGAGAGACCTTGTTTGAAGGCTTGCCTTTCTCAAGCCATTAAAAATCATGGCTAGGCTACCAAGGGTGCTATTTGGGGGCTGCTTCTCCAGTATAATCTGAAAACTGTTCCATAAATTTAAGATGTTTTAAGTGTACACATACATTTTTTTTTTGTTTTAGAAGCATGAACAAACAAGGTGTTTCAAAACCATGTACCTAAGCAGAATGAGGATTAAATCCCAACTGAGTGTGCTGCACTCAATGGCAAATGTGGGTTTGCTGCTTTGCAATGTGTAGTATGGTCCTTAGAGTGGGAAAAGAGACCAGTTTTGGAACTAGCCAGATGGAAAGTAATTATCAAAAGGTTGCCGGACGGCAGGGAGGACATAAACATTTAGTCTTTAACTTTCTAGACCCCTCTCCTAATAGTATTGGGTAGCATATGACCATAATCTATACCCAGAGGTAAATTTAAAGGCTTATTATGCTGTTCATATACACATAAATCTTTTTGACAACTGACTAAAGACTGTTTCAATCTTTCTTTCTATCCTTCTGCAGGCAGCACCCAAAGATCCCATGGTCCTCTAGCATCCTTCACTTTCTCAGTAAGCAGACTGCAAAGGAGTCACACCCTTGTAGGAAGTAACCTATTTCCAAGGAGAAGGCATACAAACCCTTCCCCTGGAAGCAGCCCTTTGCTAAGAGAGAAGCTAATGGAAGAGACACGGGTTATCAAGTGGGTGAACAGCTCAGTTGATTAGAGCGTGGTGCTGTTAACATCAAAGCTGCAGGTTTGATCCGCATGGGGCAGCTGCATGTTCCTGCATTGCAGGAGATGGGACGAGATGATCCTCAAGGTCCCTTTCAACTCTACAATTCTATCATTCTATGTCTGGAGGAGCCAGTTTGGTGTAGTGGTTAAGAGCGGCAGACTTGTAATCTGGGGAACCGGGTTCGTGTCTGCACTCCTCCACATGCAGCTGCTGGGTGACCTTGGGCTAGTCACACTTCTCTGAAGTCTCTCAGCCCCACTCACCTCACAGAGTGTTTGTTGTGGGGGAGGAAGGGAAAGGAGAATGTTAGCCGCTTTGAGACTCCTTCGGGTAGTAAAAAGCGGGATATCAAATCCAAACTCTTCTTCTTCTTCTTCTTCTCCTCCAATACTGTCCTAGGTGATGGGACAAACTCACTGTGGCTTCTACGTGAACTTAAATGAGGACCCCTAAGTTCTGACAAAGGTGCCACGCAAAAAAGTGATCTGGTACCCCAGCTGACATTGGGAGGTATTTTACCCTGTCTCTAGTCACTTGTTGCGGGATAAGTTACACAGAAATGAAAAATCAAAGTATTAAATACATAAAGGCCTTCCCTGTCCAGTATTTCCTGTTGTCACCCCCCACCCCGGACCCCCATGGTTTTTTTATTTTATTAAACAAATAGAGCACCTTCAATGCAGCAGCTGTGGGACTGGTGCAGGCATCCCTGAACTTAGATCTCCCTCAATCTGCCGTTGATCTTTGCTGCCAGCACACATCATTTTAAGAGGCAACTGGAATGTGGTTTGTGCAGCCAATGTGAGAGATTAGCATGATGGGCCAAAGAGGGTGGTGGGAGAAAAAGCCAATATCAAACCTGTTCTGACATTCACAGTATTTTTGCTCCCCAATTCTGGGATACAGGAGTAGCATAAATCTGTAGACTTATTGTGGAGCTCTCCCAAAGGTCTATATCTGAATCCAACGCTTCTAGGGTCTTGCATGCCCCAATGCTCAGAACAAGCAGCAAGTCCATCTTGCCACAGGGGAACATTTGCACCGAACCTGGCTGGCCCTCTTAGTTGCCCTTTTATCATGTTACACTCGTGCCATGCGGCCAACAGCAGAGATAAGATGCTTCTCTCCCCTGCCTGATGCTCCTTAAGCACTGTCCTGAAATATTTTGGCACCAGAAGGAATGCTGGCTCCAGTTTCATGTCTGTACATCAGTGTCAAAGAACATCTGCTGATTGCTATTAGGAAAGTCTAGTGGCAAAGTAGAGTGGGAAAATTCAGCACAGCCGATGTGAACTCATCCATGCATGTGCGTGCATGCATAGCGTGTGGGGGAGTGAGAATACAGCAGTTGGCAGAGGAAGCCCCCTACTTCTCCCCAGGTGTTTGCACCTAGGTCTAAAGAGAGGGAGAGAGAAGTAAACTTGTACTGGAAGAAGATGATTGAATCAGCAGGCGTTCTCATTCTAACACGGAAGGAAGAAGTGGCCTCCCAGATTTGTTGACCCTGGAATGAGGAGACGCTTCACTAGAGTAGCACAGAGATGAGAGATATGCAGTAGGAGCTGATTGCACGCGAACTTTATGACAGTGTGCGCATTAAATATGGCTTCCTCGGATTAGTATGTCACATCCATAGTACTTCCGTAAGATGATCCACTTTTTCTAGGCTTGACTCACGACACCATTTTCGTCCTCAATGAACTAGACAGAGGCCTGGCAGAAAAGGTGGCAAGTGGCTTGCAATTTCCTGATCGGCGGTCAACGAAAGCTGATCCCACACACAGCAGGGCAACATGGGTGAAGTGGCGAGTCTCCTGCAGGTGTGGTGTGCACAGGACCTTGCTTCTCTGTCCACTCCTGCACACACAGGTGCAAGGAAGCATAGCCTTAATCAGTAATAAGCTTCCACCTAGCTTTGCCCCAAGTGCACTCCAAAGGGGTGGAGAAGCAAGAAAAGCAACTGAGCTGGATTCAGGACAGAAAAAAAGCAGGGCTGTTCTGCGAGGACAACACAGGATGGCAGCAGTTGGCACATTTTGTTCCTTTTTAAAAACTTAGACCATATTCTAGTTTTTAATGCACACTGCCAGAGTCTGGCCGAGGCTGGTTGGTGGCGAGGTATTTGGCTCTCATGCTGGAGGTGTACTGGAGAAAGACAAAAAGAAGAAGAAGAAGAAGACAAAGAAGATGGTAGATCAATTCAGAGTAATCGGCAAAACCTTAAGACTCAAGTATTGCTTGATACACCCCCTTGCATTCAGATTTGAAGTTAAATATCAAATGGTTAATCATCCTTTCCGACGCCTTAACAAAAGGTTCACCTAGGCTTCTGACAGATGCCAGAACCAAAACGCCTTGATGTAGAAAAGGGCTTGGAAGATATATGCATAACAAATCCCATGGGTTTTTTTTTTAGGGAAAGCCTTGGCAGTTAAGCTGGTATAAAAACAAACCAAAATTTGGAATTTAGACAGGCCATGAGTGATACACCTACAGTATTTACAAAATACTTGCAGTGCTCAATCCAAGTGCTCCCTGATTAAACAGTGAGGAGAAAAAGCAGAGATTTGGCTCACCAGATTTCCTCTTTCAATCATGCAAAGAAAGGAAGAGATGAGTGGAAATATATAGATACATTGCTATATCTATATTTTTTACTATGAAAGAAAAAAATGGAAAATTCAAGGGCACCATATGTGTTGCAAACTGAGGGTTGTCCAGGAACCCATGCTGGGAGGTATAAAGCAAGGCCATGTCTTCTAGAGGCATTACTACAATCATTGGCACATGGTGGGAAAGAGGAGCTAGTGAGGGGGGCACAATCCTACCTTTCTGTCATATAATGCAACAAAACACATTGACAAGAAGCCGATTATGCATATATATATATATATTCAGGCATTTGTTATACACACTTGAACCAGCATATAATAAAAATAATCCAACATAAAAACCAACAGTCCAAACATTGATACAGTCTACCCTACAAATACATCCATCCAGGACCCAGCTATGACACAGCAGAGCACCCCTTCAGCTGCAGGGCCATGCCTTTAAAAGTGAAGTTTTCACTTGCCAATGGAAGAACGACAAGGAGGAAGGAACCCAGGCAGATATGCCAGAGGGTGGTCTGAGGACACATGATATAGCAAGCACCCTTAGCTCCCTACTCTGGGTCTGGGCTGGTACCTAGGCAGTAGACCACTGGAAATCCTTTGCATGCTGCTTTGAGTTCCAAGGTGGAAGAAAGGCACAATATAAATTAAATGAAATAAAGTAAAAATAAATGTGTCTCCCAAGGAAGTGCGTTTCCTCCTTAGAGCCAACTTGGTGTTATCCCAGATTCACTGTTTTACTCCTTGGCAGCGATCAAATCAACTTTGCTTGCTGAAACCAAGCACGGTGATGGACTCAAGTTAAAATCCAATGCTCAAAAACACAAGATCAAATGTCGCTGAGTGAAATGAGGCTTACATCTGAGTAAACATGGGTAGGATTCGGCTATTAAGTGTGGTTCCTCAACACAGGCCTAGAAATATTGCTGTCTCTTCAAGTCTTTGTGGCTGGAGCTTCTACTACAACACTTCCACTGAGGATTTTGGAACATCTGCCTCAATGGGATCAACACCTGTTTTTACTGGAAAGACAGATGTTCTTCTGGGACAGGTTAATGCTCAGCTATAAACGTCAACCAGATCCTGTTCTCAAGGTTCTTGCAGTAGCTCCAGAGATGATAAAACAGGCAAGGTCGCTCATGATGTTAAGTTTTGCTCTCTCTTTAAAAACAACAACAGTGTGAAATCTTAGTGTGTACTAAGAGGTACAGAGCCAGTTTACACAGAGAGCAAGGCAGACACTACTACGTTTATTTCTGATGTATGCACCAGGGAAGAGTACATTGCTTCTGTAAAGCAGAGCAGGTATTAGGATAAGAGAGGCAAAGTCATTGATTCAACGGCATTCCTGATGCCAGCTCAAATTCCCATACATACCCAAGTATGAGGACATCTTTTCAGTCAGGTCTTTCACTGCAGATGACTTATGGACAGCCTACCCGACCTTACAAATTTAATTAGATAAATACCCCCCGGTTAATATCTGTGCTGTTCCCACTGAGATATATTCCTTTGATTCCCATCTTTCTAAAGAAAAGTTATGTCCTACAGACAAAAATATTACTCTCAAAGTTCCCTTGGAAGGAGAATCAAACCTTACATTTATTTTGCTTTTATCACACCCTTTCCCCACAGAGCTCAGTGTCTATGTACATTATTCTTTCAACCTCTCAACCAACCCTTTCAGGTTCGGCTGAAATATAGTGTCTGCTCCCTCACCCCCAGATACCCAATGACCTTTATGTCTACACCATTTCACACTCACATATACAGCGCAAAGCCGTCGTGGCTCAGCAAATGGTTGTCTCACAGATGAACAACAAATCACAGTTTGTTCCTCCAAAGCTTGGTTTGCCACCCAACTACTCTTGTCTCGTGCCTGTGTAGCCTGGTGAGCATCTGGGGTGGAGTGGCCAAACAAACCACAGTTAAACAAGGCGGCTGGGTTCAAACAAGATACCAAAGCATAGTTAAAACATGCTATAGTGCACAACTCAACCTGCCATCGTGGTTTGCTGCTGGGTCCAGACATTCAAACAAACCACACTTTGGCTAAACCAACCATGGCTTAAAGTTATGAGCATGTGGATCAGGTCTTTGGCTGTCAAGCTGTAGTTTAACTTGTGCAGGTCTACAAAACAGCACTACTCTCTGGATCACCTCTCATTTTATTTATGAAGTTGGCTTGTTAAATTAACCAGAGTTGTTTTAAATGGAGATCTCTCATTCGAACACAATGCTAAGCTGGGATTCTGTAAAAGTGAAATAAACTCTGCCCCCCAAGTCTCCCAGTTCTGTGGGAAGAGAAGGAGGAAACAGGAGAACCTGACGCTTGGTTCAACTTTTATATATTATGGATTCCTTCACTTATGTGGGCAATTAATATTTATAAGAACTAGCCTATTTTATTCCTCACCTGAATGACACTGTGAATGTTGGTAGCTTCAATATCTTGCAACTGCCATAAATATTTTGCTGATAACCTTTGGCCCCTTCTCAGCAACTGAATTTAAGACAAAATATTCACGTCCAGTTTTTTTAGCATGAGTCAGCCTGTTTGGTGCTGATGTTCTGGTCAACATGTACACATTTTGGGCTGCTGGAACATG
Source organism: Lacerta agilis (assembly GCF_009819535.1). NCBI lineage: Eukaryota > Metazoa > Chordata > Lepidosauria > Squamata > Lacertidae > Lacerta > Lacerta agilis. The sequence continues at coordinate 49,250,376 of NC_046324.1, forward strand.
TATCCTATCTTCACTAAACATTTTCACCTGGGAGGGCTCTGTCTGCTAAATACATTTTAGGGACTTTGCTGATCTTTGGAACAATCCCAGCAAAACCCTGTGCCCACATGTTCCAAGGAGACACTTCTTCACAAGATGACAGTTCCACTTGTCTCTCCCTTTCCCTCTCCCCACCAATCTTCCTACTGCAGGATCTGGAGCAGGCAAGTGTCTGGCCCCAACCTATCTGCATCAGCTGCAACATGCATTTTTTTATTAAAAAAAATCAGTTTTACTCAGAATTAAATATAAGAGTTTCCCTTGATTTCTCCCCCCCCCCAAAAAATCATTTTCAAGATGTGTTGGGAACAAGGTTAGTTGTTGCAGCTGCTTCCTGTATGTGGTGTTTCTTCCAATTGTTTCTTGCTGTGTAAAATGTTAAGCAGCCCTTTCCCCCTGCTGGTCCTAACCTCGGAGGAATTTTTTCCTTAGAAAGCAAAAGGGGGGGGGGCAGCAGAACTACGAGGGACAGCTGGACTGGTTCTTAGTGGAAATTCAAAGTTTTTCTCCAGCAGAACCACACAAATACTACAACACGTCCTTAATCTAAACCAAGTTTTGGGGTGGGAAAGAAGGATGACAGGCATGTTATAGAGGCCTACCACTTAGGGAGGGAGGAGTATGTGCCACCCATATTCAAAATTCATGTATTCTTTCTAGTTAGTAACCATTGCAGGCCTACAGAGTAAGTTATGCACACAAAAAGGAACAAACATTTTTGCTTCAAACATGAAAGAGCGTGAGTGTTTAGCCTGCGCTGATAAACCTGCAGTACTGATCATGCAATTTAGCCTTGTTTATGGTCCCACCAGAAAGTTCTATGCCCCCCTCCCCCCCAATGCAAAATGGTACCCCTGATTTTATTCATTTCTTTGAGGTCTTTATATACTGCTTAATTAATCGTAAGCATTCAGTGTAACATTTATTTTGTTTCTAAAGTTCAGATAATGCTCTATAATTTCATGAAGTATATTCTGCGCTGTAAAACTATTCCGGGGTGGGGGTGGGGGTGGGAATTGCCTGAAATACAAAGTAGGTAATACAGAACATTAAAAATACACAATGCAATGGGCGACTGCATACACCCATGAGAATTAGGAAACGCTGCATCCGGGGCTTGGTTGCCCAAACAAGGCCAATGCAAGACTGCTTACAAGAGAGGAAGATGCAGTGGCATTCTGGAGAGTACAAGCAACATGCACTGAATGACGCACACACCCATTCATGCGCTTGATCAGAGTGCACCGAGCCAAGGCTGTTACCTTGACAGTCCAGCCATCTCAAGAGACCCACAAGCATTTGCCAAAGCAGAGCAAGCCAATGACAAGGAAGTGTCAAGAATGAAGACCAAGCAAGTGACACCGGAGAATGGAAGCCAGCGCAGCAGGATGGCACCACAAAAGCCCCAGCAGGAATGGGTGATGTGGAGGCGGAACAGCTTGATGTATACAAACAGGTCTAGGAACAGGATGCAGACTGTGGGCTAGTGGGCTGTGCTAACCAACCAACTAGGGAAACAAAAGAAGAACCTGCATTAGGGCAGGCACTTTTCCCAGGGCAGACGTCTTTCAGTTTGCTTCAGTAGATAAAGAGTGCAGGTTGGTTGGGCGGGCTTGTTTTAAAGGGATAAATCGCCCAGGATTAAGCTCTCCCCTAATATCTGCCTCTAGGATTCAAAACTACGCACGGCTCTCCTCGAAAAAAATGTTCACGAACTATGACCGTAAGAAGCTACTTTGTACTTAAGTCAGACCATTGGTCCATGTGGCCCAGGGCTGGCTACCTGCTACTCTCCTGCCAATACCCGAGATCTCAGGCAAAGGCTTCTCCAGCCACACCTACTCACAATGCTTTTGTTATGAATTACAGTGGTACACCGTGTTACGCATGCGATCTGTTCCGGATCGCGCTACGTAACATGGGCGTGCTTAACATGAACCCCCTCCCCAAAAGAAAAAACCCGGAAGTAGCGTGATTTGAGTGCTTCTGCGCATGCACAAAAGTGTTCTGCGCATCTGGGGGTCGCGTGCGCTCCGGAAACGCTTCCGGGTTGCGGCCATTCTTAACTTGAACGTCCGCAACCCGGGAAGTGCGCAACTTGGGGTATGACTGTATAAGTAAGTTTTATACAGAGTCACACCGTTGATCCATCTAGCTCAGTATTATACACTTGCGTGGAAGCAGCTCTGCAGAGTTTCCAGCAGGGACATTTCACTGTCCTACCTAGAGATGCTAGGAATTGAGCAATGCATATGCTCTAACTTTGAACTACAGCCACTGAAACACCCCCCCCCACTAGGATGCAAATTTGGACCCTTTGGCATATAAAGGTGGTGCTCTTATCACCAGACTATGCTTATTCCCCTTTCCCTTTTAAGATTCTACAGAAGTTTTTTTTTTTTTTTTGATGGAGTCTTGCCACTTATCATCATAGGAAGAAGGAAGCACCACATGGCAACTGTGTTTACTTGTTACTGATTAAGAAAACTCTTCCTGTCAAACCCTGCTTGTAAACATTTCTAATAGTAGGAAGATTGTACGTGCAACACAGCTAGGAAGCTATTTTGAAACATGCAATGGGCAGAATTTAAGTGCTTTGGATTATAGATTTGTTAGGAGAAGCTTTAGTAGCTGTTCTATGCTGGGGGCATTCTCTTTTTTTTAAAATGTGTGTTCCATAGCATCAGCTGTGATGCCAAGAGATTCACTGAGGAAAGACAATTAGGCATTTCATTAAGAAAGATCCCCATGTTAGCTAAACTGGGTTTTCTCATGTTTTCAGTTTCAGACACTTGGCAGCATCCAAACTCGAGGCCTAGTTAGAGAGGAGGAGATTCCTCCCCATTACAAAACTCTTGCTAATCTGTTCATCTCCAAGAGGTGCGACTGACTGCCACGAAGACCACAGGAAGCTTTGCCAAGGAAAGATGTTGATGTTGCTCCATTACTAAGCACCAGGGCAGACCTAGCTAGCGTAAACCCTGGGCAGGAAAAGGATAGGGTGGGAAGTGCAGGGAGAAGGAATGTGAATACTTTGGCACTGGCCTGGGGAAGTAAGTGCAGGGATGGCAGGGTGTGGGTGGGAGTTCAGCGAGAAGGACCTTATTTCAGTACCTGTTCCGATTTTGCGGGCGCTGTTACCAGTACGTCCGAGCACTGTCCGAGGGCTTAAGCTGCCAGCTCATATGGCTGCTACTGTCCATGGCAGCCAAATACAACTGTGATGATGCAGGAAAGAGAGAAAAAGAGAGAGTGCAGCCTCAACGTGCATGAAAAACACAGTGCAAGCAAGTGAAACGCTGGGGTGTGTATGTCAATGACAGGGAAGGCTCTACTCTCCTATGGGAATAGACTCCGGAGCAAGGAGGAGGAAACAAGGGAAGGTATGACCAAGGGGACAAAAAGAATAGACAAACAATGAAGAAGATGACTCCAGTTCTAGGAGTAGGTTTCCTTGGTTTCCACAACAGAAGCTGAGACAAAACAGTATGAGTACGGACTACGCAACATCATCTTAAAGACTTCTTAGGCGCCTCCTGTTTACAGATTTCTTACTCCTAAATTGTGGCCAAAGTTGAGTAAAAGGCATTTCCTACGGCTGTGTATTTGAGCCTTAGCTGGAAAAGGCCAATGGGCCGCATGGCTCAGGGGGGGGACCCACATCCCATCCTCATGGATTCTGCCTTCTCTTTCTCATCTGAAAGTAATTCATTGCATAGATAACTGCTGGCAAGAAGATGTCTCTCTCTCCCCCCCCCCAACCCGGCAACCCACCTGAAGCCATTCCTTCTTGTACTAAAAGTATCAATTCAGATGCACATAGGGACACATTCTCTTTCCTTATTTCACTGGGATAGTGTTATTCTGTCTTCTCAAAAAGTTCAGGGAGGAGATGAAGGATATTCTGCCCATCCCACATCTTCAACAGCGCTCCCACCACACCTGTCTGAAGTCCCCCATCTCCCTCTCCCTAGAAATGCAATCAAGACCACTGCTAGCGAAAAGGGACATTTCTTAATTGGAGAATGAAGACTCCTTTTGCCAAACAGTAAGAGCTTTGCAGCAAGCAAAACTCTATGGTTTGGCTGAATTCTACAGGCGACTAAGATGATCAGGCTTAGCATGCAGTATTAGGGAGTTATAGTGTTTGCAGCTACAGATCCCACCACCACACTCCCAGTCAGAACGGTAATCAATTCCAAGAATAGATGTTTACATTTCCTCTGGAACGGTAACACCATGGCTGAGAAAAACAGTGTTCTCTGAAACCATATACAAAAAAAGAAAAGGGGAAAAGGCTAAAAAGGAGAATTCTGAAGTTTGTTGCTGAGAGCTGGTCAAGGTAATCAACTAGGGCTGGTAGTGCAGACTGTCAGAATTTGTTCTTTTAAAATTCTCATTGCTTTTCTTTTATATTTTAGGGTGTGTTTGCTTTCAGGGAAGGCTAAAGGCACTTCTACAAGACAAGTTCAGACATCACAAGAGTACATTTTCTTAAAAAGAAGGAAAAAAGATGGATTTATGTCATTCATATCTCAATTGAGTGCTAAAGCACACTATCAAATCACCAGTGCAAAGGCTGATATACTGCAGGTTATTACAAGCTTGAAACCAAAGAAACTAAGCAGTGAATGAAACAAAGCTGAGCCTGAAACAGCTTCCAGGTCAATCAAAACCTTTCATGAAAGACATTTCCCTATTCTGAAAGTTTGATACAAAAAAAATGAAAAAATTACAAATATTGAAACAGAAGACGAACCCTCTAAACACCTGTATACCTTAAAGGCAGATTTTTGGAGAAGAATTCAGTGTTAATGTCAAAACATAGTTTCCACTACAAGCTCAGCAGTTACTATGGTGATATATCTGCAGACTTACTAGCAGAATATATTTGCAGAATTCTTCTAAAGGTTCACATCTGTGACAACAATCCTCATGTTCTAAGCAACATGCACGTTTGTTTTCCTATATGAAAAGGAACCTAGACATTTTACCAGGAGACAAGTTGTGTTCATGTGTATGGGTGCAGGAAGAGCTCAGGTTTCTGTTCTAAATAGATGCTTATTCATGAAGTAGTATATTGGAGCTGACTACACATTATCTCCAAAGCAGATTTCTGTCTTACCCTTCAAAGCAGTAATTAAAACAGACTTACGGAGGGAGGTGGAGACTCCCGGCCAATCAAAGGTGTGTTCTCACATCGGGGGTTCTGAAAATTTGCATTCTGGCTCCTGAGGGGAAGGCAAGAAAGAGTAAAGCATGAAAAGGTCATTCACTTTCTGGTTTACAGTATTTGTGGAAGTCAAAAATAAGGTGGCTGCATTCGTTGTGATCTTGGAATTGTATAAACAGAATGTAATCTGTGAACTGAGCCTTAACAGGCAACTGCTGCTAAACAGCAGATTAGGCTGGTGGATGTTATTTCCTTGGCTCAGTAGGCAGGCAAGAGATGTACCACTCCTATGAGGAGCCCTAGCCCTGTGGTTATGTCCAAAGACGCACATCATCTGCCAGTCCAAAACACTGCCAAAACCTGCACATTATTCTGAGTTGTCTCTAGGCAAATAATTCTCATATTCCATATTATTAAAGCTTGTGGAATATGTTCCATTACAGAGACAATGGTGGAAATGCATTAAGCTAGGGGCAGTGGAGCCTTTTTCAGTCCAAGGGGTGGTTTCATTTGGGTGGCAAAAGGGGGCAGGACAACAAATACAATGTATCTTTATACTACATGTTACTTTCTTAACATTCACACACCTGCTTATAGCCCTCATCCAGAGAAGAGGAGAAAACATTCAGTGTGCAAAGCAGGGCCAGGGAGGAGGGTGGCCTGGGGTGAACTCTGAGGAACCAGATAGTGAGGCTTGAGAGGCCACATTTGCCCTGGGTCTGAGGTTTCTCACTCCTGTTTTGAACACACAGCATCTCTACTGGCAAGTGTTTCCAATCTTTAAGTACCGCTGAGTCTTTTCCCATTAAGCTCTGCAAATATCAGTTTATCCACTTGCAATACAGAAAGATATAAATAAACTGGCTTGCAGCTGCAGTCACATACAACTCCTTTTTGGTTCTCCAGTAGTAAGTAACTGCTGCCTTCAACTGTATCCATTCATTATCTCTTAAACCAAATACCAGGATCCACTCAGGTACAGAGAGCTGCAGAACAGAGCCTCCCTCCCTCCCTGTTCATCCTCCCTCTGCAAATATGTGAAACTGCCTTATACAAAGTCAGACCACAGGCCCATTCAAGGAAAGTACTACTGACTGACAATGCAGTGCCCCGCCCTGGGTCTCAGGGACAGTCCTGCTGCTCAGCTAACACTTTTCAGTGGAGATGTCTGGGACTGAAGCAGTGTCCCTGTGGATGCACATAACCCACTCTATGCACTGAGCACCCCCTACTCACATGTACTCTGTGACGGGAGCATTGCTGACTGTGTGTGCCGCTGCTGGGATGCTGGTCTCGCTTCCATAGCTGCTCCCACAGCTGTAAAGACTAGGCATGTGCACCCTATACAAGTTGTCGTGCGTTTGCCTGTTCCCTTGAGCAGTCGATTCATCCTCTCCATCATCATCTGAACTCCTGCAGAGGGGAGCAAAGTTTCTTTTCAGGGCTGCTGCAGAGCAAACCAGACCAAGCACGTGGTGTTGCTTCTCCTCCCTCTTTCCCCTGCTTCTGAGTAGTTCAGTACAGCAACAGCTTCCTTCTCACAGCAACCACCTCCCCCCAGAGAACAGAATGACTCAGACCTCCCACAACTGCAGCCTGGGCTTTCAAAGCCTGTCACATTTCTTCCCACAGAGCCTGCCAAATAACTCAGAACCAACAAAGCAGTCTTCCAGGAGCTGCTGCATGCTAGCTGGGGCTGATGTGATTTGCAGTCCAAAACAGCTGGAAGGCATCAGGCTGGGAGAGGCTGGAATACAGGGTGGCAATGAACACAGCCACTGAATGCATAACTAATCTAAGGGGCCAGTATAATATTAAGACTGTGGGGTAAGGAGGCGGCCACACATACACAGTCACCTTTTTGCAAGTTAGGAGACTGCCACATTCTGTCACTATTATTAACCAGTACTGAAGAATCTCGGGGATGTTTTATATAAAGACAGGCCATCTTCTAGCTTACAGGATCTATTTTGTGTTTGTTTCCTACAATGTCTACTAACTGGAGCCTGGCCAAAAATAGTGGTTGTGGCAGAGACAGGCTCAAGAGCTGAGGCCAATTGCCCACTGTATTCTAGGAGCCAGCCTATACCCAAGTTGCTGCATTCCAAAAATCCTAGCACAAAACACAAGCCGCCTAGCACAGTCTCACGAACACTTGGTCAGAAGCAACTAATTCATACCCCTATTTTACAGAGAAGGCATTCTGAGGCTGAGAAACAGGTGATTAACACAAAGCCAGCCATGGCAAGTTTTGCCAGGTTTTAATGGGTTCATTACTGAGTTAGAAACCCTTGCCAATCCACTCCAAATCACCCAGAAATCTACCAGTAGATCCCAACTTACCTTCTTTCTATCCCATTTTTCCTAACCACAGGATTTAATATTTGTGCCTACACCTGATATGATAGACAGGGGAAGCGTTTCCCTCCTATTTGCAGGGTTTTTTGTACAACAATATGAGGAACTTTTTCAAAACAGCTTTGTAGATATTTAAAGAAGAAATGCACACTCCAAAGCTCACAGAAATAATGAGCGATAGACACACTTTGAGAAGTAACGCTATAACCAACCAGGGTGGGGGATGGATGGACTACATTGTATTCAGAAAGAAAAGACATGAGAAAAAACCTACACAACACAGGTCACAAGTGTGTAAGTGGTCCAAAGCAGGCAATGGTTAGAAACTTTTAAGTAACAAACAGAATTGACAAGTGGCTTTCGTATGTCAGAAGGAAGAAGAGGAGGAAGGGCAAAGATTATGGTGCCAGCAAAACTCTGCCTGGTCTTACATAACCAGCAGCTTATCTGTGGGACCCAATAACCTTCTCAGGTGTAAGACGTGCTAGTTGCATCACATTCAAAGAGTGATCAAGGAATCTGGTTTCCAAACAACAGTTAATTGGGTAATATAAAATGTGTTCCACAAGGTGGCAGTGAACATTTGCTGAACAACAGGAATTATGGGTCAGCAACATGGCATTTTATGTCTGCTGAACATTTTACAGGTCTATCTTATTAAGTGGTCTTTTTGACATTAAAGACAATCCTAATCACTCCAGGAAGACTTCCCATCCCATGTCAGCCAGTCCTTCCCAAACTGTCACGACATTTCTTTAATGCGTATTTTGCAGCCCATGGATGTCATATCCCCAAAACTTAGCATCTTGAATAGTACTATTGGGTAGTGTGAGGAGTTGTGGCTAATAAAGTTAGCTTGAGATGATTTAGTGGGTGGATTTTAATCCAAAATCTAAAAGACTGCCATGCATAACACTTCCTTCCCTGCTCCATTTGGCCAGTTTCTCCCAGGGTTTCACATTGCCCTGCAGTGTACTGCTTGGGTAGTTTGCTTACATCACACAGAGCTGTCAGCTCCTTTTCCTCAGCCTCTGGAATCCCAGACAACAATTTTTTCCTTTTCATCTAATACCAAAGGCACTGCTGTGGTTCTGAATCGCTGCATGGAGGCTGGATGGGGTTAAGGGCTAATAAACTGAGGTTTAATCCAGATGGAGACGTTCCTGTTTAAAAACGAGGTGAACCCTAGAAAAGGGATTCACTCCCCTTGAAGAATCAGGTTCACAGGCTGGAAGTCTGCTCCTGAAGGCAGCTTTATACCTGGATGACCAGGTGGCAGTGGTGGTCAGAAGTGTCTTTGGCCAGCTGAGGCTGGTACACCAGCTGCACCCATTCCCAAGGAAATGGACATCTGGGTTATTGTAACAGTCTACATGGGCTATGACTGAGGAAAGTCAAAGTGTGGGCAGTTAACCTTTAAAACTTTAAATCGTTTCTGTCCAGGATACCTTAGGGACCACCCTCTCCCCAGATCATCCTGCTGGCTCCCTAAGGTCTGAAAGAGAGGCTCTTCTGTGTCTCATCTAGAGCAGAAGCACGTCTCAGTGGTATAATAAGATAGGGGATCTTCACAGTGACTGTTTCCAGATTATGGAATGCCTTGCCCATTGTGTATTGTTTACACTGAGTTGCAGCAGCTCTTCAGAGTTTCACACAGGGGACACTCCTAGCCCTACCTGGAGACACCAGAGATTGAAACCTCCTGCATGCAAAGCAGGTGTTCTAGCACTGAGCTATGGCTGCCGATTCCTGTCTCTTTGATTTGTAAACAACTTAAGACTTTTTCTTAAAAATACTGGGTGGCATATACAATTATCTAAATAAATAAATGCATCGTTTTATATATTGTTGCTTTTATAAAACTGAACTTTAAATGTTGTAAGTTGCTGTGAGTGGTGCTCTTGTACTAGAAGGAAGAGATATACCGGTAAATGTTTTTGGAAGCAAAATAAAATAGTCTTGAGAGTGTGAGGCACCACTGTGCCCTCTGTTGGTGTGCATACCTCTTTTGCTGCCAAGTGTGCGGGACGCTGCACACTATAGAACTGAACATGAGGGCAGTGACAAAGGAGAAGAGAACCAGATAGATAAGTCCTTCCACACCATCATAGCAGAAGCCCGTCAGAGATTGTATGTAATCCTAAAAGGAGAGAAACAGAGCAAACTCTTTCAAGCTCAAGATGGAAGGCAACACTGCCACCTGGCTTCCCACCTGCACAATTCCTCCATTCAAGCATGTGTAGTGACATTTTGTTTTATTTTGTGAGACCGCCAAGGGAGCTTTTAAAAAAAATGGCTCACCTTCTAAAACTGCACTTTAAAAAACGCAAAAATAATGCAACGGTATAAATAATAAGAAAAGAAAAAAGAAATTCAAACCATATACCTGTAGCTCTTGAGTGTATTGCTGTAATACATTAAGCATGTTGTTACAGGTCACAGCAATAATTTATAAATATCATCTATTTTTATTTCCCAGGTATCACATGAGGATGCTCCAAAGGAAATCAGAGCTGAAAGAACTTGAACAAGCAGTAGATGCTCACTTTTCACCCTAATGCTTTCTACAGAGACAAATACAACACATAGGTATACACTTGAGAGCTATCATGGCATAGTAGCCAAGAAGCTAAGCCAGGAACCAGGAAATCACCAGTTCAAATCCCACCTCTGCTAGGGACTGAACTAGGTAGTCTTAGGCAAGCTGTTCTCCCTCAGCCTCAAAACTACCCACCTGCAATGTGCAGAAAATGATAAACCTTGCATGGTTGTTGTAAGGATTACAGAGCTAACACATACAAGGTACCCCTGAACAATGCTAAGTATTATTAAAGTTACAAGCACACTAGAAAGAAGAGGAAACACACACTTCTCTCTCCGGCTGTTGCTTTACAAAATCAGTCATAGGTAAATATGTACATCATAATCCAGGTGTGCTGCTGTCCTGCCTTCAGGTCCCTTCAGCTTTACACAGAAACATTATCAAATCGTTGCAGTGTATCTTTGGTGCCAAGGAAAGGCCAAAATGGCATGCCAACATTGTTTTTTCCTCTAATGGGGAAGGCCACCAGATTCAGCTCATGTGAAAGTATGTGCCGCTCATGGTGTTCAAATGCCCTTGTTGCACAGTGAAGCTCAAGATGAGACAAGCTGCCTTGGGCTGAACGCAGTGTTCTCTGTCTGCAAGTGCTCTTGCGCTAGTGGAGAAGTGAGTTTTAATGTTGTGCAACAAAGGAATCCAGCTTATGCATTCTTGCACAACAACATCCCACTGGTGCAAAACATATCAGGAGCGGAACAAAAACACTACTATGTGACTTTAACTTAGCGCTACATACAGTACAACCTCTAGTTTCCTTGCAAAAAATACAATTGGGGCCCACCTGGCTTTCTATATTCTGTCCTTTCACAGTACACCATATCCCAGCTTTTCACACCACAGCTCTATAGCTACAAGCACCAAGTGATTTACTTTATTTCCTGCCCATTGGTACTCACCAAATGCAGACTCCGACAGTCCACCAGGGCAGTCAGGTGCTGCAGGTTGCTTTCGGTGGTATTCAGAACTCCCTGGATTTGACTGATGTGCTCCTAAAAGCAAAGACGGTAGACAGGAATTGGAATGCAAAGCTTGGCATTTTCTTTACTGGGTTTGTGGAAAGGAATAATTCATCAAGCTTTACCTTGGAAGCGGGGTATTCTTTGATGGCAGACTTCATCAGCTCCAGCACATCATCTTGCATTTCTACCAGGACCTTGTGGCTTCCTGACAGCTTCTGCTCAACACAAACATCATACCTCAGTCATCAGGGCCAAGGCAAGTCAGCATCAATGCAATGGCTAGATCTCGATTTGACAAGCTGCCCTAAATTATTGAGGCACTGTCTAGAAGAGTGGCCACCAGCACCCTACACAGGAGAACCGTAGTGTGTCACACTATGAATCAGAAGCCGGCAGAATGGGGGTGGAAGGCCCCAGGTTCAAATCCCCCCCCCCCGGCATAAGGTTTACAAGGTGACTTTGTCAGCCTAAGGTGCCTCGCAAGCTTTCTGAGAGAGCAAAGGCAAAGGCCTTTTGTGAAAACAAGACTCCGAAACAAAAAAAGGCAGTCTTTATTGTGGAATTTTGTGCTTCTTTCCAGGTCTGCAGGTTTTCTATGTACGTGTATACATTGGAAAGTGGGTGGCAAAATTCAGAGTTGGTGTTCCATGTTTGTAAAGAAAACACACTCCAATTAGCAAACTACAGGCACACCAAAGTTTTCATTACATAAACACACCCTGTGGTTTGCTTGTTTTCCTTGTATTATGATTTGTTTTTTAAAAATATGTGGAGGAGACACAAATTTTGAAGTCTGAATTGTTTTCAAACGTTGTGCCAGGGAGATTAGTTTTACGTACCAGACCTTTGGGCTTTTGCTGCAATACCCTGCGTGATTGCTACAGAGATAATTTACTAGAGAGCCTGACCCCCTGAGAGAAGACTGGGTGACTAACCAGGTTGCTGTCCCCATAGGGATCATTTTTGGTTTCTGCACATGGAAGGGGGTTGTGTGGTGACCTGAATTTGAAGACATGGGTCAGTTTCCATCACAAATAGCTGTTTCTACATTAATTAAGAGTCCCTCCTTGCTGCTCCCCTAATCAAATATTGGCGAGCGTTTCCTGGCATTTGCTTTGAGAGCAGATGAGATCATAGTGAGACGTAGTGAATGGCCAATCCTCCTGCCCATTGTTCTCACTACATTCGTTTGGGCTCTCCTTTTTAGTAGCAGATGAAAAATACTCTGACGTTTTGGAGAAGCTAGCCTGGAGACTTGCTGTTAAGACTCCCGGTCATGTCAAAGTACAGCTTAGTGAAAGAGAAGTGTGTGGGTTAAGGAACTCACCTGCTGAAATGGATTTAGGGAGCCAGCATTGCAGACAAGGTAATAGTTCAGAGTATCTGTCAAAAGGGAAGACAAAAGAAGGGGTAGCAATCAAGGCTTCATATCGAGCTCTGGTTACAGCTTGCTAGTCCTGTAATACCTGAATATTTTGTTCTGAACAACCTGCCAAACAGGTATGCCCCAGAAAAACTGCCAGAGGGGTGGTAGGATTTGGCATGAAACAAAGCTCAATGAATCTTCAAAAATGAATATTCTCAAATGTGATGGTATTTTAAAAATATTGCTACCACACAAAATTTCTCTCCTGCAGGTCACATCTGTGACACCGTATTAAAGAGACATGGCTATTAAAAAATACTAATTAACTAATCACATGACTTTTTTGGAGAAGCTATTCAAAAGTATCATACCACTAAGAGCCGACAGTCTTCCTCTAACCTCTGCATCAAACATAATGCATGATGCTCTCCCTCCTAATACTCATGGAGTGTAAAAAAGGCTTTAAAAAGTATATATACAGTGGTACCCCGTGTTATGTACGCGATCCATTCCGGATTGTGCTACGTAACATGGGCGTGCTTAACACGAACATCCGAAGAAAATAAAAAACCCGGAAGTTCGTGCGTTTTTGCGCTTCTGCGCACCTGCGAGTTGTGTGCGCTCCAGGGAGGACTTCCGGGTTGCGGAGGTCTGTAAGTCGAATGTACGCAACATGGAATGTATGCAACTCGAGGTATGGCTGTATATTAAAAGCACTGAACAAATATTTGAACAGATAAAAATGCTGGTATTGGGGTGGGGGGACAAAACAGGTAGACTGACTGAAGAACTGGATGGGGGGCAGAAAAGAGCCAGGAACAAAAGGGGGGGGGGGAGAAAGAGTTCAACCTACACCAGACGCCCTGCATCTCTCTCTCTCTCTCTCTCTCTCTCTCTCTCTCTCTCTCTCACACACACACACACACACAAACACACACACACACACGTGAGAAAGCAGACTTTCTTTTACTCTCAGGTGTATGAGACTGAAGAAAAATTGATTACTTGAGCATGAGTTAACTTGAGCTGGCCAGTCATTTCTTGCATGCAGAAGGACTGACATTCCCCGCTGTGCAAAGGACAGTGTGCCAACGGCAATAAACGCAACTGCCAATCTGATAAAAGGAAGCCCAACAAAGAGCTGCTTCTTGGGCACCAGCTTCAGATAATTTTTCTGAGAAGGCAAGAGCTGCATTAAGGCACTTAACTTTGGTATAACATCCAGAAGAGGACCTACCTCAGGTTGATACAATACAGAATAAAGTCCTTTTTAAAACATGAGAAGGGCCCTCACACTGCTTTCTCACCCAATTGCATATACAAGCACTACTACTACTACTACTACTACTACTACTACTAATAATAATAATAATAATAAAATAATAATAATAGGCTTCTACATCATTCCTAAATACTGTCACTGAAAAGGAAAGGAAAACGAGCTCATACAACATTTCACAGCCTGGCTTTTAATCCTTTCTTGCTACAGCTGCGGTGGGAGGGAGTTACGCACAACCAACCATTTTCTCCCAAAACCATTTGCCCTGTCAGAGCTGCTCTGAACCGGTTTTAATGCGATTCCCATTTCTCACCCTTAGTCTCTTTGGCTCTGCTTCCATGCCTCCTTCATAAGGCACAGTCACGGACAACAGCCACAAGCAAACAAATTAAAAAATAAGGAAGCCATAAGGAAGCCTATGGGACTTTTATTTTGGTCTACACATCCTGCACATGGCGAAAAGGAGGTGTGGGGGGGGGGAAGCAGTTATTCTAACTGACCATGGTTTTGCAGGGGAAGAAACAGCCAGAAAAGGGGGCAGGAGCCAGCAAACAGAGCAGGCCAGACTTTCTCCTTGTTTCACTGCACTTACCATTAATATTGAACACACTGTTTCCAGAAACCAGTGCACACGCTGGAGAGACAGCTTCACATGGGGCTGCCTGCCTGCTAACCAGGGAACCTGACAGCTGTTATTTATAATTCATTAGCCTGCTTTGGGGCTGCTTCCAGCTGCTGCAACTTCTCTCACCCACTGAATTTCCCTTTGGGAGGACTTGCGCTTGCAGCTCAGCTGAGCCAATCCAATGGTAATCAGCAGAAACTGGGGAAGTAGCAGGACTCCTGCGTCTGTTCCCCAAAAGGGGTTTTGCCATGAATGACTAGGAATGGACAACTATCCATCAGACTAAGCACTTGACCCGAAGAAAAAAGCCTGTGTATCCAGGTCTGTATTCATGAGCAGGCCTTTCCAGAGCAAGAGCAGAGTCAACATATCAGCACTGTGTCCAAAACTGTTCCTCTACACATGGTGATGCACTCTCATGTATGCATCAAGTCACAGGGGGAAATAGCAAATAATTCAAGTGAAACTTAACACCCCTAGATTCTACTGGTGTTAACTGTGTGATCTTGGTAAGGCTATGGCTTGGGGTAAACATGTGTATGTCTATTCAAACCTCTACTGTTAAAGAAGAAGTCATTTATTTACACATTGCCCTTCATCCTACGGGATCCCAGGGCTGTGAACACACAAGACAAAACAATGCAGCAATTAATTAAAAATGTAATTGAAACACCACGCTAGGCTAATAAAACAATTCAGCAGGAGCATAGCCATGCTCACTTACAGGCCTCGAGCAAAGGTTGTGTGAACAGATGTGTCTTAAGCTGTCATCCACAAACCATCAGTGCCAAGGGCAGCCTTTATCTCTAGAGCAGAGGAAGTTCCACAAATTGAAGGGCTGCAGCCCATGATAACTGGTTATGGGAATGCTGCTCCGGGCAAGAAACCACAGGTCTGACTTTAGGGCACAGACCAGACATTCTTTCAAAATGCCACAAGAATAAGAAGAAGAGTTTGGATTTGATATCCTGCTTTATCACTACCAGAAGGAGTCTCAAAGCGGCTAACATTCTCCTTTCCCTTCCTACCACACAACAAACACTCTTGTGAGGTGAGTGGGGCTGAGAGACTTCAGAGAAGTGTGAGTAGCCCAAGGTCACCCAGAAGCTGCATGTGGAGGAGCGGAGACACAAACCCGGTTCCCCAGATTACGAGACTACCACTCTTAACCACTACAACACACTGGATTGATGCACACAACACACCTCTTGGATGAGCTCATGGCCAGATATGGATGGGGAGTGCTGCAGAGAAGCATGCAGGCTTAGGTAGTCTAGAGCTGCCTTAGGTGACTATTGAACGCATCAATGAAATAAAGACATGCTGCTCCACACAGCATTGGATTAGTAATTTGGAGGAGTAGCAGTATCCCAGCAGTGATCAACAGATTTGAGAAGCAGGTGCACTCTATTCTTGGAGCATTCATATAGCTTGAATTATATTGTCACAGGCCAGACTCTTAGGTATGCCCAGAATAGCTTGCTATACTTTTCATTCAGTGCTTGCCTTGACCCACTTCCCATGTTTCTGCTTGAGCACCAAAGCAGAAACATGGGAAGTGGGTCAAGGCAAATACCTCATAGAATCCATGTCACACAAGCCATGTAGCCCATATTGATCTTGTATATTGCCACATGTGATGTGGACATGCAGGGATGGGGTGGGCTCTGGATGCAGATGTGTCTCTACTGCACACAGACAACTCTGGATGACTTCAGGACATTAGTGTGCTTGCCTGCACCTCAGTGATCCAAAGAGAGCGACAATTCTGGTGAGAAGGAGTGAAAAGTCTCTGTTTAAAGCCAGTTTTCTGAGAGGGGCATATCACACGTCATCAGCAAAGTGGGCTGCTCTTATGCGAGCCTGGAGAAATCAATAATTCAGTGCAACTACCCAATGCATGAAGTTGTGCTGTGCGTGCGTCTGACTCGTCTATTGGGTGGGGGGGATGCCACACTGACAGTTCTGGAAATTGAAATCCTGTTTGCAGAACGTGCATAGCATAAGTGGATGGGAGAACAGGCTGCCCTGTCAGCATCCCTCAAACACCACCTCGAAATCCCCCACCCCCACAATAATTCAGTCTATGCTGTCTATCTGGTTTTGGGTTCAACATCCGGGGAGAACAGAAAGGTGTTGTGGAGAAAGGGATTGTTATAATTGAGTGCAAACCTTGATTGAAAGGGGACGGGGAAAGATTCAACACTATATAGGGGGCAGAGGTGATTAAGGAGGACCCCCCCCCCCCGACTGCATTTCAGAAGGAATGGCTATGATGGGACCCATGAAGCTTACGGTTAATTAATTAATTTTATTTATTTCATAGAATTTGTACACCGTTTGATTGTAAAGCACCTCCAAGCGGTTTGCAAAAAGATAGAACAATAAAATGGAGGTGAATTCACAACCATACTTTAAAATACAGTGGTACCTCGGTTCTCGAATGCAATCCATTCCAGAAGACCATTTGACTTCCAAAACGGAGGCACAAAGGGCTGTCTGCAAATTCAGTTGAGAAAATTGAAAAACATGCAGCAGAAGTCATTCGACATCCAAGGTGCATTCAAAAATGGAAGCATTTACTTCTGGGTTTTCGGTGTTTAGGTTCCGAAAGGTTCGTCAACAGACGTTCGAGAACCGAGGTACCACTGTATAAAGGTAAAGGGAACCCTGACCATTAGGTCCACTCGCGGACGACTCTGGGGTTGCGGCGCTCATCTCGCTTTATTGGCCAAGGGAGCCGATGTACAGCTTCCAGGTCATGTGGCCAGCATGAATAAGCTGCTTCTGGCGAACCAGAGCAGCGCATGGAAACGCCGCTTACCTTTGCGCCGGAGCAGTACCTATTTATCTACTTGCAGTTTGATGTGCTTTCGAACTGCTAGGTTGGCAGGAGCAGGGACCGAGCAAGGGGAGCTCACCCCGTCACGGTGATTCGAACCGCCGACCTTCTGATTGGTAAGCCCTAGGCTCTGTGGTTTAACCCATAGCACCACCCACTGTATACAAAAGTTTAAATGCCGGTGTTCACACAGCACAGGAAGAGGTCCAAACACCAAGAGGTCTGCTTGTGCCTTGCCCTTGTCAAAACTTGTTTGCTGCCAAGTGAAGACGGTAATTTGGAGTAGAGAATCAGCAGAGGGAAGAGGTTTTTAACCCTTTCCCCACTTGCTGCATCTCCGCTCCAGATCACTAGGGAGTGGGGTGTCCTGAAGTAAAGGAATGATGGGGTGGTGGTAACTAACCACACACTTCCCCACTCCAAATCAATCCCTTGCAAAATGAATGTTCTCACTTAGAAGTAGTATATTGGTTTTTCCGGCTCAGAGGGGATTATGACAGTACATGTATGAAGACCAATGGTGATGAGCTCAGAGTCCTTGACAACTCCTAATTAAGGGGAAGCGTCCCCACGCTCTCTAATTACTTCCCTCCTCCGCCCAGCACAGAAATGAGAGACTTTTCAACCCAGATACATGGCGTCTGATGCAGCATCATTCCAGTCAGTTATCCGGACACAAACATCTTATTGTACATCACCTCTGAACTTTACTGAATCACTTGGTAATAAAACACAATCAGTTGGAAGGACTGGGGCTGGCAAATGGCCTCCTGCCTTGAAAACATACATATTGGCTGCACTGGGGTTCCCCTAGCAGTGCAAGATGATTATCCCATCAGCGTCCAACTCTATTGGCCTTATCATACTTAATGAATACTAGATGAGCTGAGCATATAATAATCTAGCCTTCCTACACACCAAATTGCTTCATTTCCCTCTGCTCCATTCCCCCCACTCCAAACAGCATGGGGGGGGGGAGAATCTCATCTCATCTCTAAACTGTGAGTGGAGAAGATGATACACTTAATCAGATTATCTTCTGCACCATTTACTCTGCTTAGATTTGAAACATGCCAACATAATTTGAGTATATTTAAAAGCATTTCAATTTCTGCTATTGATTGTTGTTGTTTTCCAACACGAGGAAAAATGCCACACTATCCTACAATTAAATGCAACTATGGATATAAGGATCATGCATCATACAGAAGATCACATCTATCGGTCTGGCTGGGGTGCTATCAAAACAAGCAATTTATATCCCTGATTAGGAAAAGCAAGCTTGATTTTAATTTCAAATTTTCTCCAGTCAAGTTACTTATGGAGAATTCCCCTATCAAAAGCTCTCCAGCTCAAGGATCTCTTCTGTATTTCTGAAACTCAAGTTGCCTTAGCTAGTCCTGGGTCTTGGCAAAGGGGAGACCCATCTGGCCCCATCCATCCACCAAAGTAGGACCAGTTTGCTTCCCCATACCCAGCCAGAAAAACAAGAACACACTGAGCTCCAAATGGTAGTTACCTGGAATTGCAGAACTGAAGGGAAGCATTTCTCTGGCTAGGAGACTTAGGGCACTGGAAGACTGACTCCCAGGAAGTACATCATGACAAGGGGTAGATCAATGTTGCTGGTTGACGGAGCAGCTGCTGCCACCCTTGCTTTCCTCTTCCCTCCCCATTCCTTTTTCCTTTTGTGTTATGCCTAGCAGATTGTGAGTCTGTAGGCAGAAACTACCATATATAGACAATTCTGAAGTTGCAGGTATAGAACACAAGGTGCCTTCTCTTCTGGAATGCATCTATTTTATGGAATCAGAAAAGCTTCCAAGGCAAAAACAAGCAAGAAAAAACTGTTACCCGTGTAACATTTGCTGCAATTGTATGGACATTTACCATCTCTTTCAGGGTATATATCAGGGACTAGCAGCTGAAGTTGCAGGGAGGAGGGTTAAAAAAATAAACAAGAAACACATACCACTGAGGAACACCCAGCTGTCATCCCCATTAGTCAAGTGGGGGGATATATGTGGATGGTTAGTGGCTGCAAGGGAACCTTTGGACAGCCCACCCTTGGGGGAGAGATACTGCCTGGCATATCCCAAAGTAGCTCTTCCAGAAAAACTAGTCACTGGCCAAAATTTTATATTTGCCCAAATTGCCCCAAAATGCTTTGCAGTGGTTCTGCAATTGCTGTGCTGCCCCCTTGTGCACTTCTAGTCACCTTAGCCTTAGTATGTGGCTTGGCACTCCTGTCTTGAGTAGATTCTGGGGACACTGTTATGGAGGCCCCTTTCCACAGCACCTCTACTCTCTTGCTTGCAGCACAGAGTTATTAGGGGGGGGGATAGTCCTTGCCTTTTGGAACATGGACTGAATGCTTCCCCACCACCACCACCACCACCTTCCATGTCTAAAGACATGGCTATATCATGTTTATTTTTACAGATGGGTTAATAAAACCAGGAGTTGTTTATGCATTATAAAGAAACAAATCTTTGTTGGCGGGGATAGGGGATAATCTTAAAGCACCAGTTACTAACGAATGTTGTTTCCGTGTACACAGTAAGATATCAATGCAGATATACAGCTGCTTAAAAATAAATAAACAGAAAGCTAAACCACATTGTTGACAGAACTATCCCTGCCATGAAGGAAGTCTGCAAAGCCCCATTAGAATCCTGCACAAGGGCCACAGCTGTCACCTGCTCACCCAAGGAGCAGTTCAGCCATCTATTCTGCCTCCCCCTTTCCTGCCTCGACTGCTATCGAAGCACCGTTTTGTCAAATGGACCGTTACCTACCGAGACCCAAATTGAAGGCATCATTCATCTGCTGCCTTTCTCAGTCTAGATGAGGTGAGGCAAAGCCCAAGAGAGCACATTACTCAGCTAAGGTGTTCAATTACCCCTTTGTCACAGATGTGTCAAGAACCTCTGCTACTAAGCCTAACAAATTAGTACAGAGAGCTCAGGCTTCCCAGGGCTAAACACAGCTGAATACTGAGTTTATACAAAGACCCTGAGGCAGGAAACCCTGGATTTCAGCATTTGTGAACATTTGTGTACAGAGATTTCAGTATTTCTCTACTTCATCCCCCATTTCTCTGAATTTGTAGAGCAGAAGAACAGAAACCACAGCTAATGCCATTTAACAAATAATCACCGATTCAAATTTAAACCAATTTTAAATCAGTGGTGTCTCCTGGAAAAGAGGGTTTGTCTATAAATAAATGTCTATGGATTCTGAAAACACGAAATAGATGTTTTTCTTATATTTGGTTCAGGATGAAAAACATAATTTGTTATATGTCTTCAAGCTATAAATTGTATTTAGATATAACAAACATTTTCATTGTTTTATTTCTTTATAAGCAGTGTTAGAAACTCAGATATATAAGCTAGGCGCCAAATGGCTCCTTATACCAAGGTGTGTGAAAACCTTCAAGATCCAATGATCTCCAGGCAGGCACCAGCAGGTGTCAGGCCCCATCTTGATGCCCAGGCATCTTCACATGGTCACAAGTGGCTGATAGCCAGGTGCAAAATGTGCCTAGCACCTGGCTAATTTCGAATACTGGTTATAAGCATGGATTTTTACGCTAGAAATCATGGTGGATTGATGGTGCAAAAACTGTTAGCATACTGGAAATGATAGTGGCGGAAAACAATTTATTTATTCTTGGATTGTAACAAAACATTCATTTACTACATCAGGGGGAGAACAGGACAGCTTATTGTAGAATGTCTATCACCTGTTAGCTGACAAAGCTCTTGCAAAAAGGTGGATCTTGGATAATCCAGCAAGGCAGCTAGGTTAATCTGTCTATTTATTTTAAGAATCATGCAAGTCCTAATTAATCTGTGTTAACTGTTAAGAGGCACTGAGCACACAGTTTTGTGTTGTAGATTTAAACACATACACCAGTGGTCCACTGGGATTCTTTCGTTGTTTAATGTTTTACTGCTGTTGCACTTGAATCTGAATTTCCAAAAAATGTCAATACAGTCCCATACTACACTTTTAAGGAAACATTATATTCTCTCTGTCTTAATTTTCCAGCCTATTTAACTGCCCTTGTCTGGCATGACAGTGGACTGCATGCTTTTAAACTTGAGATGCTCACTAGTTCTGGCTTTTATTTTGCTTTCAAAAGAGATCTCATATTCCCAGAACTACAAAAAGCCAAGATCAATCCACAGAAACATAAATCACAGTTTTGACACATGAATGGATTTCCTGTTGTTTACATAGCCATCATACCAAATCCACTTGCATCTATTTGTGTGGAGTCACCAACACGGTATGAACAGTGGCTACTTTGAATTTTATTTCCACCAACTGGGCTTCTTTCCTTTTATACAGAACTCATTTAAGCAATCACAGGTTCTTTAAGGAAACTGGTCAAAGCTGAGGCACAATCCCTCAATCAGTCAACCAGATTCTCACACAGATATCTACACATTCACCCATAAAAACAAAACCTTGCATATCCCTTGTCTCATATGCTTCCACAAAGACCTTGGACAACCCCTTGGTCACACACTGTTTTATTGGGATAACTAGGACTTGGGGGTAGAGATACTACAATGCCCATATCAGAGGACCTTCTTTGAAGCTGCCAGCTGTCATTGCCTTGCTGTTCTGCTGCACTGGAAGCCAAGACATCCGGGTCATGCCATAGTGTATTCAATGGAGACAAAAGGGCCAGAGGAGGGGGAAAGGCAAAGGAGGAATACAGTACCCTGACACCAAAGCTTATGCCAGGCTTCAGTTCACTGAGATGAACCAAGGTTCTGGTGACATGGGCCATCCTCACACCTCCTACCCTTCTTCAACCTAACCCTCCATTTCTTGCCTTTCTACAAAACACAAAATGCAGTCACTTATCACTACCTGTACTTAGCACCGCATAATCCTCTACCACTCTGGAGATGTAGGCATCAGGGTTAACGCAGAAGTCACTGGAACCCTAAAGAGGAGCAGAGGTGACACAAGTAGTAAGAAACACAGGGGGAGAAATAATAGCCATGCAGAGCACAAAAACATTTTATCCCCCACCCCGTTATTACTCTTCCCAATTTGATCTTCAAACGTATCTTTGAAATCATGATTTTATAAAAGCACCCAGTTCTAAGAATGTATGGCACTCCTGCAGAAGATCTACAAGTTCAGGATGTCAGGTTTCTATCCAACCATCTGGATATGATGAAAGATGCACACCTAATCTCATCTACCTGCTTTCCACCCACCACCAACAAATATCTATATGTAGAAGATAGCAGATCTAGGGGGAAATTGGCCAGTTTTTGATGTTCAGGAAGGAGTTTTTGTGGTCAAGCATTCAAATATGGAAACTCCCCACCATCAGCACTAACACAATAAACTTTAAGCAGTCCAGTCCAGGAAAAACTTTGCCACTTGATTCTGCTGAAAGTATAAAATTCCTTCCATTTTAAAAGGGGGCACTGGTAGTAGCGACCCTGTTCCTCCAAAAGCTTTTTGTCAAGAAATGATACATATCAACAGCTCCTTGAAGTGTAGAAAAATAAGGCTTCCAGTAATTTTTAAAAATAAAGGCAAAGAAGCTTCATTGTCTCTACACAGGAACAGTGTGTAAACCACAGTCCCACATAGCTGCTACTAGAAGCTACAGCCTTGACTCACTTACACCATGGGTGCAGCGCTTAGAGCTAGAGTAGCCAACATGATGGTGCCAGACTACACCTTCCACCATCCCAGACCATTGGCCAGACCAGCTGGGGCTTGTGGGAGTTGTAGTTCAGCAAACGTCTGGAGGGCTTCATAATACTTATCCTAGCCTGGAGGAATCCCATTATTCCTGGCCCCCACATACTGGCAGAGGGTAGAGGAGAATTTGAGAGATCTCCCATTCTCCCTGCTCTGAATGGCTCGTGCTGCCTTGTTAGGTGCGGGGAGGGGGGGTAAGAGGCATGGGCCTACTGGGCCTTAATTCTTTTGATTGTTAGTTGTTCTACCCAATTTTAATATTGTGACTTTGCACCGTAGTAGTTGTAGTGATAAAAATAAAAATACACATAGGTGCTGCTCCTGTGGTACAGGTTGACTGCACCCTAGGGGTTGTTTTTTTTTTTATCTAGCAGTAAATAATGTGCCAATGGAGAGGCTGGTTCACCTGTCTTCTTAAAGTGCAGTGCAAGGTGTGTGAGTTTTGTGTCATAGCCACTTACCACAGCAACAGCTAACTCCAGACCCAGGGATGCCCAGCTCACAATGAGGGCCAGCACCCCTAGAAGACACACTCTGCAGGAGAAAGAGAAACAGGCTCAGTTTACAGACACCTTGGCTCCATTCTAATACCTTAATCTTAAGTGTAACTTCTAATTTAGAGTTCAAAGCAATAAGGAGGAAGAAAAGTTGCCAAACAATTTACGTTTCTGTAACTGGAAATCTGAAGGAGGAGCTGCTTCAATAAGCATCCTGGCCTCTTTGGTATGGAATAACACTGCTGTATAAATAATTATTTACAGGAAACCTCGAAACAGGCCACTTATGAACAGAACAGTTACTTTGCAGGCAACATGAGCAACGACTGCAGTTCATTTTTTGCCCTATGCCCTTCATTTTTGGAATTGGTGAACTTTCTTCTTTGCTTCCACACCTGAAATGCACAAGACCAAATGCTGCTGCCTCACAACTTTGGTGGGGATTGAAGGAGCAGGACACAAGCAGGATCTGAGTAACATAAGCAGGATCTGAGTAGCATAAGCCAATTCTGCATGTTCAGGATGGCAGCAGATTTGTGTTTCTATTCCACTCTCACTGGCAAACCCCCCCCCCCCCTGAAACTAGAGGACATTTCAAAAATAGCTTTGATTGCAGCTTATTTCTAAACTGGCCAGAGAGCTTTGTTGTGCAAACAAACAAACAAACAAACACTGCATTGAGGGGGACAGTCCAAAAGGGAAAGAGAGAGCTATACACACATCCCTCTGACACTATTACGTTAGTTCTTTGGATCTCAGCCCTTATCACCATTACTGAAAATTCTAAGAACCGGTGTCTACTTGTTAAGTCCAGGTGTCTGGAATTCTTGAAGATTGCCAGTAAAACACTCCAGAAGATACTATGTTAAAGACAGTCTTTTGAACACTAAAACACAGGTTTTCATTATTGTGTATACATGACAATAAGCAAATCCTGTTATTAAATTGTAGGCTCTCCTTTATGCATAGCTAGCTACTTTGGAAAACTACACCCCAGCATCACAAAACCCACTGCACAAATACAAAACAAAAGCCACAACAGAAATAAAGAGATGGGACAATTAATCAAGAAGACGATGACTTGGTTTTGGCATCCCATTGAGTCCTGACTGTGATATCTGAATTGATAAGCCATGGTTTGCAAACAGCTTGCAAACCATGGTTTGAAGCGGGTTTAAACTCATAGTTTGTATGAACTATGGTCTGATGTGAGGATGACTGAATGGAGAAGCTGCGGATGTTTATTTATTAGATACATTTATTACATTTTCTTTACCAGAGGCCCCAAAGCATGTTGCATTATTACAAAACAGTAAAACACAATAAATACAAAAATAATGAATCACTAAAACAGCTTATTCTTTTTTTTCATTTGCCTTCATTTGCTTTTATGTTTAATATTGAATTATTAAGACTGTATTTTTGTTTTAATGGATATTGTTTTTATATTTTACATAGTGTACCCTACTTAAAAATGCTTTTTTAAATGAACAGTTAAGCAGTAGTTACTGCCTTGGCTCTGCCTCCAGATACAGGAGTGAACTCTTGTAGGGGACTGCTGAGAGAAGAGAAACCAAAACATGTAAGAAGCTCTAAACTATGATTTGCATTCTGGTAATTTTGGAAGCTCAAACCATAAATTATGGTTACCATACACCAGTGCTTTTTTCTTAAAAAACGTTTAGGGGTACTCTCATTTTCCTACTCATATTGAAATACTACCCTCATTATTTTTTAAAAATAATTTTTATTGAATTTTCAAATTATAACAACAAATTTTCCACAAATCTTAATTGAATAATTTATATATCCCCATTTCTTCCCTCCCCCCCTTTGGCTTCCCCCGTATTTCCATATTGATTTATTAAACAAATTCTATACCCTGCTAATTTTGCCTTATATAGTTGTGAAAGTTTAGTCAAAACCTTTGACTAAAAGAACCCAGAGAGAACTTGCTGCAAGACAGACCCAAAAAAGAAAATAACAGAACACCACTAGTAATCACATACAACTCCCAAATTAAAACAGTACAACGCATCATCAGAGATCTACAACCTCTCCTAGACAATGACAGTTCTCTTTCTCAAGCTCTGGGAGGAAGACCCTACATCGCCTACAGACAGCCACCCAATCTCAAACAGCTCCTCACCCACAATAATACTACAACAGGACTCAACATGGACACTGGTACCAGAGCCTGCAATAAACCCAGATGCCAACTTTGCTGCCACATAAACCCGGACAACACCATTACTGGTCCCAACAACATCAAACATACCATCTCAGGACTATTTAATTGCTCATCTTCCAACATTGTGTATGCAATCAAATGCCAACAGTGCCCTTCAGCTCTCTATATTGGACAAACAGGCCAAACCCTACGCCAAAGGATAAATGGACATAAATCTGATATCAGGAATCACAAGACAGAGAAACCAGTAGGAGAACACTTCAATCTCCCAGGACATTCTATAAAAGATCTCAAAGTAGCTGTCTTAATACAAAGAAATTTCAGAAATAAACTGGAAAGAGAAGTGGCTGAATTACAACTAATCACCAAACTTAAAACCACGGAGAAACCTGGTCTGAACAAAGACATTGGATTCTTATCTCATTATACATAACAAAGCTATCTTTAGCCATCTCACCACTTGCCTTTCCCTGCAAGACTAATTACAGCCGTTAAGAGTCTTCAACAGGTTTTCCACACCTATCAGCTGATCACCCATTCCCACCACCCTTCTGAGCAATACCCCTCCCCACTCCCTCACTATATTTAAGGATCTGGTGACTTCTGTTTCAGTGTATCTGAAGAAGTGTGCATGCACACGAAAGCTCATACCAGGAACAAACTCAGTTGGTCTCTAAGGTGCTACTAGAAAGAATTTTCGATTTTGTTTTGACTATGGCAGACCAACACGGCTACCCACCTGTAGTCAAAACCTGCCAATGAGTCCAAATCTTTATACTGTCATTTTATATAGTTTATAAATGGTTCCCACTCTTTTTTGAAATCAATGTTGTCTCTCTCATGTATCCTCTCTGTCAGCTTAGCCAGTTCCACGTAGTCCATAAGCTTAGCTTGCCATTCTTCCTTTGTTGGCGTTTTCTCTGTTTTCCATACTTGTGCTAATAAAATTCTTGCTGCTGTTATCGCATACATAAACAACCTCCAATTTCCCTCTCTTATATCATGATATAAAATTCCAAGCAGGAAAGATTCTGGTTTTTTAACAAAGGTTTTTTTCGACATTTTTTTCAATTCATTATATATCATTTCCCAATATTCTTTAACCTTCTTGTATTCTCACCATACATGAAAAAGTACCATCTTTCTCTTTACATCTCCAACAGAAATACTACCCTCATTGAGGCCAAACCTAGATTGTTTAGGGGTATGCGTACCCCTGCGTACCCCCCAGAAAAAAGCACTGCCATACACCATGACTTAAAAGCTGCTTTTGGTATGATGTCTGAATTGGACCAAAATATATATACACTGGGTTTAAATTCTTCACAGGGTACATTGTTATATGGTATTGATGATACAGCTATGGGCTATCACCTGGTCTCAAGTACTTCCTTTCTTGGTAAGATGACTGAGTGGAGGAACAACTGTAGATATTCCTGGATGACACTGCATCCATGCCAGTCTGGGGTCAGGTCTGAGTTTGGGGCTCAATTATCACCCTGATGGATGACCTTTGTAGAGGGGAGGACAGGGGGAGTGGATGCTCCTTCTGCTCAATTTCTCAGCAGTTTCAAAATCCCCGCCTCTTGCACACACAAATTATGACCTTGTTCTGCCATATGTATTTGCAGCCTGGTCCTATGTATAGTTACTCTGAGGTCTTGACCCACTGATTTCATGAGCACATACTCCCAGATCACAGAGGAAAAGTTTGCATTTAGATCAATGGAATTATGCAGTACCACCAAAGCACCAACTGTGTAAAAGAGGTATGTAAATCCTTGAAAATGTCAAGTTCTAGCCACATCTTGTGACTTCTCAAGTCATAATGAAAACCATCACGTGTTATTGTATGATTTTAACTTGTCAAAACAAGGGCTTTAATTTACACAGCTTGATCTTTTTTTGTGCAATACACTTTCACAAGCAATAAGGAAGCTACAGATATGCAATCTTCTGACTCCATTAATCAACTGTGTGGATAAGTAAGTTTCTCCTGAACCACAGAATGGTAGCTGCTGTTTTGCATTACGTTTAAGCACCTCAATGCCTTCCTTTATCAGTTTTACCCTTTTGTTTCCAAGAAACACATTCTTCATGGTAAGCATTCCCCGTCCTGCCCCCAACATGCCTGGATTTAAAGCCTCTGTAATGTGAGATCCATCTCTAAATTAAATACACAAGTTCAACTTCTGAGTGCATAATGATACACTTCAAATGACCAGTATGCAGGTGAACTGTGCATCATCTTAACCATATTAAAAGGTCTATTGCAATAAGGACATCCCCACTGGTAAGATCAAAGCACACCATAGGGACTTGGCAGCTTTTAAGATGTGGCATTTCCAACCCATACATGCATGGGTCTAATTCTGCACCACTAGGAGATATCTTCAACCAGAAACGTAGTACTGCGTTTACCTTTCTTATCCATGGAGGGTACACCAGAGACCATTAGAATTACATTCACTTTGAAGAACATTTTCTCATCTTTCCAAGTTCAAAGATGGACACAAGCACAGTGCAACTGTGCAACAGTTACATGAATGCACTTTCTTGTTAAAGCCTCCCAGAAAAAGCCACGGCCCTGTCAGAAAAAACTCCAATTGGCCTTTTTGAATGCAGCAAGCATCGCTCACTGAGTAAACACTCCTTAATAGTGTATGGAAGACTTGAAGCGCACAGAACTGAAGATTAAAACAAGCTCATTTTAATATCTTCAAATACTGTTTCCACATCAACCTACCCCACAAGAATGGCCTTTGAGTTTCTAATTAGTCCAAATAGCACCAGCAAACAGATGAGGACATGGAACAGGAGTAAGCCCAAGTATCCCAGCCACCTGTAGCAAAACCGAAACACAGATTAAAAAACAACACAGGAGACAATTAAAATGCGCAAAAGTGAAAAGCAAGTCTTGGACAAGCAATGCAATCTTCTGATTCCCACACCCACTACATGAATGCTACAAAGTTCATTTGCTTTGGCTTGGAGCGACATGCCATTGCATCATTATCATCACATCAATATCAAGGCAATTCAGAATTGGGCTATGATTACTGGTAAATGTTCAAAAACCTTTCTATATAAAAGAGTGGGGATCCTAGCACTTCAAACTACAGAAAGATAGCATAGGAAGCTGAAGCTTGAACACTCAGATTGAACAAGCACCACAACAGCATAAAACACACACACGAATGACTACACAGCCTGCTTACCTGTACCAGTCATACAGATCAATACGACCTGCCAGCAATTCTAGAGAGACGTCATCATTCTTCCAGAAAGGAATCTCTGTTGTCTGCCTCACAAGTTCATCCAAGAGTCCTTGGAGCTTTTGAACCACATGCAGGTAATCTGTCTGTTTAGCAAACATTACCTCCAGGAACCCCAAGTTGGGCTCTGCTGTTTTGTTCAGAGCAACTGCAATGTTTTGCACCTGTGGATAAAGAAAGACAGGCATGAGTTCTCCACATCAGCACAGGCACACACATAAAAGTAAAGGGCTAGCAAGTTGGTCAGCTTCAAGTGAGATGCTCCAAAGCAGTTTATCTATTATATCCAAAAACTAGCAATGCAGCTAACTGCAATGATATAGATTTGTTCCATTAACACTCTCACACGAATTTGACAGTGCATGCAGAAACATACTAATAATCTCTTCAGGACAGGACAGGCAGGAAGAGATGCTTTGTCTAATAGAATTTCACCAAGCACCCAGATTTTGCTGCTATGTGGCAAGGACAACCTGCTACCACAATCTTCTCAAGCAAAATTTTGGCAAATTCAGCCTGTCTCTTCTACAGGGAGTATACTTGCTTGGTGGTTGAGAGCTGCTCCAATGAAGAGAGAGAACATTCCCTATTCTTTGTGGGCTTGCTGCACCAAAATGTATTTCCTGGTCCGGTACACAGAGGTGGCACTGCTACAGCTGACTCTACCACCGCAGATTGCTGTGGTGCTAAAACAGAGCCTGCAAATCAGCTCAGAAAGCACACCCACAATTCCAAGTGCGGTCAGATTTCGTAAGTAATTTATACACAAGTGGATCTTAGCAAGGCTTTCATTCAGTGGATGCAACCTGGGTTTACAAAACCAAACCTTCCTCAACTCCATCATACCATAATAGTCTATTGCTCACCTGAAGACAAAGCAGGCCATGTGGTTTCACTTTTGTGTGACTGCCTCACATCTTGCACTGAGAAATTATTTGGGATTATTTGTTCCATGAGGACAAATTCCTACTTACTCTACAATAAAAACAGGTGCTAGAGATGCCATTTGCAATATCTCCACTTCTAGACTTTCTGAAACAGGAATCCTTCCACTTAACAATCTGCAACTTACCCTGCCAAAAAGAGGGCTAGCCCTGTTTTTAAGGGTTTAACCTAAGCATCATCATGTAAAGAATCTCAGATAACTAAGATTGGAAAAGGCCCAGGATTGTTGCTGCCGGAGTATTGGGCTAACTGGATTATTGGTATGGCTCCCTAAGAGGCAGTTCTTTATATTCTCATTATCAAGCAGTACAGGTGTAAATTAACATTGTGGTCTTGCTTTTGTTGCTTTTTGTGTGTGTATTGTCGCTGCTCAGGAGGGTTGGGGAAAGCATTAACATGCAGCAGCTTGAACCAAACATAATCGTGATGGAACATTACTTTATTTAACAGGTTTGACTTTCTTGGATATTTTTAGAACAAGGAATGAAAGGAAATAGAACTGCATTTCTTTCTGCTAATGGAAGCTGTCAAGGACCTGTTGGGAAGCAGATAAGAACAGAGAGGCAGACACACAGGTGGGTTCTCACCTGAGTACAAGGTTTCAACAACAGCTCTCTCCCTCTCTGACTTTGGGGGGAGCCTTCTCCCACTTACCCGGTCTTGGACCCCTGCAACAGTGAGATTGGCGTGCCGCAGTGAAGATGTTAGCCGATGAATGCCATCACTGGTCTCCCCATTTCCATAGAAGCCAACAGCTATGCCAGCACTGTGGGGAGACAAAATAGGAAAGAGAGTGAACATTTCAATCTATGCAGGCAGCTGCAAACTTATTCCTCGTAGTCTGAAGTTCTCCACAGGAAGAGAACAGTATACTCCGGGCTGTAAGAAAGGTTGCAACTGGATAATTATAATCCCAAAAAGAAAGAATAAGAATCCCCCCCCCATTTGTTTGCTTTCTTTAGCTCTGGATTCTAGCTAGAAGTGTAATACACAAAGCTGATGGCCCACTCACTGCTGATCATTAGTTTTAGGATAGGGAACATTTTACTGTTCCACCTGCTCAAGTGTTCCAGCACATTGCAGTTGACTCTGAGGCACCTCCAAGGGTGCAGATAGTTCATGTGGGATGGAGAGTAATAATAATAATTTTAATAATAATTTATTATTTACACCCCACCCATCTGGCTGGAGAAGCCTATTGAGTCTGCATGGACTGATTCACATTTCAAGGAAAGACAGGAAGTTGTGGCCAGGCTGACTTTCAGGGAACATTGCCCACCACTGCTGATGTCATTGAGGAAGTCCCGATAAACCAAAGAACTCCAGGTGACAGCTGAGAAACAACTGCTTTAAGAGAACAATACCAGAGATGTGGACTTTCTAGATTTCAAATCAAGGCTTCCAGGCTTTCTACCTTGAACTTTTGGCAGGTTACACATTCTATCCACCCAACTGGTAGAAGAAACCACCTACCTAACACAGGATACCAGAAATCTTTCAGTTTAAAATGAGATAAGAAACCGCCCATTCCAAAAGAAAACCATCAGCGGCATCACATTTGCTTTTCATGCTCAATACTGAACAATGACCAACAGGGGAAGTTATCTTCCTAAACCTATACAATGTACCATCCAGAATATTACAGTGGCAGGAGATCTGTACCCCAGAAGTTAGCAAAATGAATGGATATGCTTCTTTGTATCCAGAATACCCCTGGTGTTTCCCATAATGCAGATGGCGTTGCTACAAGCAGAGCAGCTATGGAAATCTGGTTCAGTTTGCACACAACACTAATAAAAATAAATAAATAAATAAATAAATAATTACTTATACCCCACCCATCTGGCTGGGTTTCCCCAGCCACTCTGGGCGGCTTCCAACAGGAGAATAAAATTACATTAAAACATCAGTCATTTAAAAACTTCCCTAAACAGGGCTGCCTTCAGATGCTTAAACGTCAGATAGTTGTTTATTTCTTTGACATCTGATGGGAGGGTGTTCCACAGGGCGGGAGCCACTACCGAGAAGGCCCTCTGTCTGCTTCCCTGTAACTTTGCTTCTTACAGTGAGGGAACCACCAGAAGGCCCTCGGCACTGCACCTCAGTGTCTGGGCCGAACAATGGGGATGGAGATGCTCCTTCAGGCCAAACTCATGGATTAATGTGAATGCACAAACACAGAAGACTGCAGGCTCCCTGAGAGGCAATTGCAGCCATTCTGCTCCTCCTCTGGCTCTGCCTTCCACACTGCTGGAAAATACTAATGTCCTGAACCCAGTGCATATGAAGAACCATCTTCTCTCATACAAACCAGCCCTCAACCCAAACCATCCTCTGGGGTCATTTTTGGGTTTCCATTTTCTGAGGTCACGTGAGTAGCAACAGGGTTTTTCCTGCAGCAGTGCAACATTTCTGGAATACCTTCCACATAGATGTTTGCCTATGTTGCTTTCATTTAGGCACCAGAAGATAAGGTTATCATTTTGGATTTTCAAGTGGTTCACTGCTGTTTTAATTTTCCTCATTTGATAAATTGCAACTTATTATTTGTAAAAAATAATAATTAACTATAGGCCATTTCAAGTATCAATAGAAATGTGGCATAGAAATATTGTAAATAGGAATGAAAGCTGTCATGTTGAATTGACTCAGCACAGAGAAATTATTCACAATTAATTAAAACATTTCTATGCTGCATCCCATGTTGGGCCCTGAGGTGGTGTTCAACAATACTGAAATGTGTATCAAAACACATAAAGGGTGAGCAGGCAGACAGCAGCAACAGTCCTTAGGCTGCATATTTAGGCTGGTGGAAGGTCTAAGAATATGAGAATGAGCTGTTATAGGTTGCCATCCCAGCAGATGGAGAAAAGCAAAAATCTGTCACCTGAGGTGACACAAGTCCAAGGGCTGAAATAGGTACAGATGGCCCCGTAAGATCACAATCTCCTAACTTACCTTTCTCTAGCAAACAAAGGCACATATCTGGTGACGAGATAAGCTTTCATCTTTGTGTCAGGCAAAAAGCGGATAATCCCCACTGACTGTAACTGATCCATTTTAAAAAATAAAATAAAAATGAAGGGTTTAACCCACACAGTTGTTGTATGAACTAGACAGAGGTCAGCTGGAGGTAAAATAATGGGCCACATGGGGGAGGAAAGCTGTCTTGCCATGTGAAAAGGCAAGGGACCCGATGAGATCATTTAATAAGATACGGCATCAACTGGGAGTTTGGAGGTGCGGCTTGTTTAAAAGACACAGTAGAACTGCATTCTGTTTAACAGTACCCGAAAGCAATACTTAAAATCACAACGTTTAAAAAGTCATTATATCGTCATGTCAAGGTTGTTATTTAATGGAGATTTCTAAGCCCTTATTGAGGTCCCGCTGCAAACACTGAGGTTAGTTTGGGACTGAAAAGAAACACTCAAATGTTATGCTATCATGTGTGGTTCAGGTATTTCTGCAGTCACCGTGTTTCCTCTGAAAGCAGAGCAGGAAAGGTTGAGTACCTTCCAAGAGCAGTGGCCAATAGTCCCACACACCATGATAGAAATTGGAGGGGACAGATAGTCACTGTATATAATGCTGAGGTAGATGGACCAATGGTTAAGTATAAGGCAGATTCCCATGTTCCTGTGGTTCAATGTCAGGGTTGCTACAAAGTGAACCATGGTGGGGGCCATGGTGGAAAGGTGGCTGTCACCCCCGCCAACAGAAAAAGGTTACCCATTCCCAGTAAGTGAGTGGCTGCCATCTGTTCCTAGAGAAGAAGAAAAAAGCCTATCCGCTGCCAGTGTTTTAACAGAGGGCAAAACCAAATCACCACACCTGACACCGGGTGTGATTCAGACACAAATGGAAGGAACACTATGTGGGAATGGGGGATGAAACTCTGCATTGCATTTATCACTAAATTACTGTTGTATAAGGTAGAGTAAATTGTAAATAGGCTTGGTTTCAAGAGATGCCCCTGCCCTCAACCCAAGCTCCTCCTTCATGACCATGGGATGAAGCTAGATTTTCCATTTGGTGGAGGCAATTGAGGTTGTGGGAAAGCCCCCCTACCCTCCATTCACTAAATTTGGCAGGCTTTTCACTGGTATTCATCACTGAATAAAAGCTGGGATTTTCAGAAATGAAAATTCCTGGAGGTCACATACAGCCCAGGGAGCACAAATTGCCTATAATTTTGTGTTTAAGAACTTTGTTCTGAGCAGGACCTAGTAACTATCGGGGGAGGGGGGGAGGAGTTAAGCTGAGAATGTGGCTGGATGTGATTAACAAAGCTCCATAAGAATCACTGAAATTTGGTGTTTTTTTCTGAATAAGGGACATAGCTGTCAACTTTTCCCTTTTCTTGCGAGGAATCCTATTCGGAATAAGGGAATTTCCCTTAAAAAAAGGGAAAAGCTGACAGCTATGAATTAAGGGAGTAGATACCAAAAACATGGAAGCAAAGTTGTATGCATACAGGAGGTGCTGTGTGTAGCCACTCAAATGACCTGTTCCTCTTATTTAGCACTAAACTGAGGCTTCAAAATAAGGGCCCAGCAATTAATATATACATAGCCCCTCCCCCTCTTCCCTTTCCTAAGAAGAGACAAAAGTCTCATCTTTAAAAGTTAATATTGCAGTGGCAGCAAGACATCTTTAATTAAAGGGACTTTACAAGCTGAATCCTTAAAAAAAGAACCTTTGTTACTCCTGGGAATGAGTTAATTTTCCCATCTAATTACCACCTTATTCTTCAACATTGGGAGAAAGTGCTATTTCTGGGAGAGCTGTAAAAGCCGTATTTCAACATCTGTTTGCATGTTATTTCTGCTAAATGCAGTTGTTCAAGACATTTCCCAACTATCAGAACCAATCTGTCCGGAATTTCCTGGACATATCCAGAATATTGCAGCTGCAAGCAGTGTGGAAATTGGCTAAATATTCAGAGGTATGGTAGCCCATGCTGGCAGTGTCGTTTTTGCTGACTCTCAGAAATAGCTCAAAAATGGCCAATTTTGCCAAAAAAGCTTAACAACTTTGGCCAAAACTACAAAAATCTCAACAACCTTTCTGTTGTTGGGAACCCTAACTTTCTGCTCTTGTTTCTCTGGAGTTTTATTATTTATTTAATTAATCGATCGATTAATTAATTAATTTACATAACACCCTTCATCTGAAGCTCTCAGGAAGGTTCATAATATATAATAATAATGATAATGGTGATGTTGATGATAATAATAATTCCAATACTTTCCACTATTTCCAAAGATCACAAACAAAGCATTAATATATACATAGCCCCTCCTCAGAGAGGAGAATCTACTGTGTCCATAGGTACATTAAAAGTGACAAATGTGTTTTTGGAGGATTGGAATCAAAGCTGGAAGGTGCCCTGGAAGTCCAAATCTCCTCCTCAATTCATGATCTACGATGCAAGACATCTACAGCATTCCTGAGTCCACCCAGGCTCTTCTTTAATACCTCCAGAAAAGGAGAGAGAACCAGCTCCTGAGGCAGTCCTGTTCCACGGTCAAACAATGCTAACCACTAGGATGTCTCTCCAAATGTTTAGCTAAAATCTGTTTCACTGCAATTTCTACCCACTGGTTCAAATCCTGCCTATGTATGGCAGCTGCAAGAACACCTGCAGCCCAGACACATCCCACAAAAGACAACAGAGAACCTTGGTGGCTGCATCCCATGTCTCTGATGGCTACATATGAGAAACCCTAAATTAGAGCCATGGTTAGGAGCACTCTCCTAAGAAACCAAAAACAAGAATCCTCAAATTACAGTGATTAAATAAAATTTGCTGTAACCACTTTCTCTTCAACATATGCAGGATTAAAGTCTGCAAATGCAATGCTTGATGGTAGATTGAGGAAAGGGGCTAGAGGATAACCCAAAATAACATTCAGAAGGGGCAAGAATAAAGGTAAAAGTTAAATGTGTTATTCAAGGCTGAAATGTTTTGCCCTCTCCAGAGACCCTGTCTCTCTCATGCACCAAGGTGCTGCAGATCTGTTGCTCAC
Organism: Lacerta agilis; assembly: GCF_009819535.1. Taxonomy (NCBI): domain Eukaryota; kingdom Metazoa; phylum Chordata; class Lepidosauria; order Squamata; family Lacertidae; genus Lacerta; species Lacerta agilis. The sequence continues at coordinate 49,286,304 of NC_046324.1, forward strand.
ACAGCAATGGGTTAGTTGCCAAGAAAGGTCCGATAAAAGGGCTAGAAATTCCACCCGTTAAAAGACTGGCAGTGAATTTTTCTTGCTGCTCATGTTGTCAAGAGATCAGAAATAGCTACAAGGACCATTGGCTGAAATTTCCCCTTTGTAAACTGCTGATCAGTCTTTTGATAAATGCAATTTAAAATGCAGAGAGGCATCAAAATAGCTCTGAGGATGGACAGAGGTCACACCTGTGTGCTGCAATATAGTTTGAAAGCAAATCTATCTCAAGCTTTCATGCACAAAGAGCAGAATTCTGTCCTGCGCAATGTTCTATTACTTTAGAAAAATGCTCCATGAAACATATCTGTCTGTGGGCAAATAAGCTCATTATTGCTCATGCTAACAGAATAGCCAATTTGTACCAATCATCATCCCACAATCAAGAGCAGAGAGGTGAGGAGCCCCATTCCCTCTACTGTCTGCCCTGTTCTAAGTCTCAGGTGGTGAACAAACTTGCTTGCTTGCACTTCCAGCTTTTGCCATTCAAACCCAAGCAAATAAACTCTCCAAGGAAACCAGGTTGTTGTTTTTTAAATTGTGTGAATTCCTTTTTTTAAAAATGGGGCTAAGAAGTGTAGCTTACAAACTGTGCTTAGCACAAAACAAGCAAACAACAAAAAGTTTTCCACAAAAATCAAGTCAGGAGAAGACTATAAGGATAAGGCATTTGAAGGATATTTCAGATATTCCTGAAGGTTAGAAAAACAACAAAGATAGAATGCCAGCTTGACACTGCAGAACTACATGCTTGTTTCTATTCTAAGGACAATATGACCTTGAATGGGGGATTACCTCCACATGCTACTCCCAGAGGAAAGCATCACAATCACTCTTGCAGTTTTTAGTATGCTCTGTGCATGCAGATAACTGATAATCAAGTTAGCACTTGATGGAAACAATTCCCTCCTGCAAAGATGATTCAGCTGGCCTGCCCCCACTGATGGATCCTGGTGGATTCCTGGTGGTCTGGGGGATGTGTTGTAGGATCAGTTTCAGTTTACATACTCTGATGATGTGGATTTCTAAGCAATATACAAAGATAAGCTAGGCCTTGCCCACAGGTTTAACAGACACAATGCTAAGCCAACAGTTTCACCACAGATCTACACTGATTTAAGCAGCCCAATGAGCCTGGATCACTCACTATGGAGCCTGCTAGGGAAGAGAATATTATCTTGAATCACATACTGGTGAAGGCTATGTTTGAAAAGCTACAACTTTGGCTGGGTAAATGTGGCAGCAATGGCAGAATGAGAATGCAACTTTATCTCTGCCTTTGTCAGATTAGTTCTGTTTGCCCTTCTGTTAGTTTGGAGGAGGGGGAGGACTTACCTGCAGACCAGAGTTGCAATGATGACACACCAAGCTGTACAGCAGCAATCTGCATTCAGCTGTTCTTCAGTTTTCCGATGGCGACAGCATAACCAGAAGGAATAGAAAAGGAGGAAGAGGAGATCCAGAGCAAGGCAGGACAGAGCAACACCACCCAACAGCAAGAGGGCCTGAGGAAGAGAGGGGGGGGAACAGTTATCTGAGAGGCATTTCCATAGCAGAAATATACAAGATCAACTCTGTGGCCCAACTGCTGTGATCTCCACAAGTACTATTGCTCACAAAATCTTGAGAGGCCAGTGAATAAGGAATTCCCATTTAAAATCCAGATTGAGTCACAGGGGGAGGAGTTTACCTGGACTGAATTTTAAGTGAGGGCTACTTCACATTTACAGCTTATATCTTTGCATCACTGATTAGCACTGGTATGTTTAAAAGGGGGCATATTTTTGAAGTATGGAGGGCTGAAGACCACAAACATTGGCTACCACATGAGCTAAGGCTCCTGTCATATGAAAGGGGCTCTTAAACTAAGGTTACCAGATTTTTTTCAATTAATCCGGGGACACATTTCAACTTCAATGGATTTTGTATGGGGGCTGATCTGTAAATCCAGGGACTGTCCCCGGGAAATGGGGACGTCTGGTAACCTTATCTTAAACCCACTCCTCCTCAGTATGAATAGATGAGGATTTTGTAAAGCCCTTCATTAATGTGCAGTTTTAAACTGAAAGCTAAGCCTGTGAGAAAACATTTTTCTTCACACAGTTTATTGCACAGTCATAGTTTAGGCTGATGGTTACTGGTAAGTACACTGGTAGCATACACTGTGGCCACAGAATTCACTGCACAGCCAAATGAGTCTCTAAATCTCCAAATCTGGGAAGAATAAGTGTAGTTAGACTTCTTTGCTTTTCTCAGATTGCATACACGTAGACAACTGAAAAATCACAGTAAGAGGAGTGCCATCATGGTAGAAGATAAAGGGCTATTCTGAGGGCTGCATGGGAAATTTAGGGAGCCTATCCCCCCCCCCCCAGACTTATCTTTATTAGCACTATGCCAGTGTGATGCTGTTAAGAAGTTAGAAATCTTTCCCATAACCCCTTTAATTCATCATACTGTTCTTCTCCTCCACCCTAAATACTTCCCCTTTTTGCTCTTTTTCAATTCTCCCTACTTCTAAATTACCATGCCTTCTTTCTAGATTTGCTACAAGGATTATTTAAGACAAGTTGATAAATTGCATCACATCATGAATGGGATAGCTTTGGCTATGTGACATCACCGAGGGCAAAACAGAGACAACTGAGAAAGCGGGCCACGCTGGAGTAGTTTCTGCAAAGTCCTAACTCCCACACTGCACCATCTCATTTCCAGTGCAGGAGAAGTGCGAATCACCATTAGCTGGGTGAAATGGCAAGCAATGATTGGCTGCAAGCCAGGGAAGGAGGTAATGCATGAGACTGGGGTTCCTTTAAGGCTTGTTCAGGTAGTACAAAACCACAGTTTGGTATTACATTTATACCAACTCAGTATGAGGAACTCAGATGTCATTCTAGCATGACTTATTCAAATTCATTCATTTCCCGCAATTTAAACACACACACACACACACACACACACAAATACTTGAACCAATTGCTTTTTGAACACAAATCTGGAGGTTATTGACTGTAAAATGACACTGAATTGCAAGTCCTGGAATGGAGCCCAAGAGATTTGTGCCAACACAGTAATGTTAGTAACCTTCACTCCACAGACAAATCTGTCCCAGAAATGTGCAATAGAAGGGATTTTATTTTTAATCAGCTACGTCTCTTTTGCCCTTCCTGTCCTCTTGCAATCCTGATAAAATTACAGAAAGTATGAATTTTTAACAATAAAAACTCTCCCTTAGCCTTGGAAATGACATTAAAAATACTATAATTAAATGAAAAGTTAGTCCTAAAAACAGGTTGACTGCCACTATACAATTGAAATGCCACAAAAACGCCTGCTGAAAAGAAATCACACACATTTGTGCTTCTCCCTGCTGGGAAACTTTGCGAGTAACACCAAAGCTTTCAGCTAAGCAAATACCACTGTTTGCAGAATGACAGATTGCCTACTACACTAGATACCACCCATGTGGCAAAGGAGCTGCCCCGGGATTTCAGAATACAACTACAGTCGTACCTTGTTTTGCGACCAAGATCTGTTCCGGAGACATGGCCGCTAGCCGAAAAGAATGCAGGGCAAAGTGTCACTTCTGCACATGTGCACTGAGTGGTTTGCACTTCTGCGCATGCGTAAGTGGAAAACCTAGAAGTAACCCGTTCCAGTACATCTGGGTTTGCTGCGGACGTTCGCCGGAATGGACGCTAGACGAGGCGAGGTTTGCTGGTGCCCTCTGAATGCTGTTGGGATTCCAATTTCCACCAGCCCCAGGTATCATGACCAAGGTGTACTGAGGATCAGATCTGAAGTTGAACATGCAGGCTGCCCCTGGCCCACTCAGACCACTAGCAGCACCCCAGTGTCTTCAAGCAGAGGGGGGATTCTCCCATTTGTGGTCCATTTTCCTGGAGAACCCAGGGACTGAAGCTGCAACCCCCTGCATGCAAAGTAAATGCCCTAATACTGAACTACAGTTCTGCCTCAAGGAGGAGTAAAAATGATAAATTCTCAAATCAAACAAATATTTTGTCTGTTGCACCTACTTCTCATTTCAATGCAGCACTGTAAAAGCAAATTCTTGGTATCTGAAGAAGTGTGCATGCACACGAAAGCTCATACCAGGAACAAACTCAGTTGGTCTCTAAGGTGCTACTAGAAAGAATTTTCGATTTTGTTTTGTAAAAGCAAAGTTACGCTTAAAAACAAAAAAAGCTGAAGTTGTGCTAAGGCATTTATTAGAGAACCTGTGGTCTGCAATAATCATTTTGCAGCAAACTCATCTAAAATGGCATGCTACTTCAAGTTCTCTCTTAACCATGGTTAAGACAGCAGCAGTGAGCTGTAGGACTGCGAAAGATTTGAGACAATTCCCTCCTTTCACAAAAGAAAGAAAAGAAACAACCCTCAAATGATCCCTACCACAGAAGTCTGCATGCATATACGCTCTTAGGAGCTTACTGGAGTTTCCGCTATATCATGCCAAAGGGTGACATCATCTGCTCCTTGCTCCTTTGCAACCATTCTCAGAGGTGTATTAAAAGGACCAGGAAACAGTGAAATGTTTTTAGAGTTCCACATGCCACATTTACCTTTTGAAGGCAGTGAAGGGAGTTTTATGTTGCCAAAGTGACGTTTGGAAATGGACAAACACAAACCACCATTGAATGGTAATGCTTTCTAGGATGCACATAAGGTAAAGGTGAAGGGAACCCTGACCGTTAGGTCCAGTCGCGAACAACTCTGGGGTTGCAGTGCTCATCGCCGAGGGAGCCGGCGTACAGCTTCTGGGTCATGTGGCCAGCATGATTAAGCCACTTCTGGCTAACCAGAGCAATGCACGGAAACGCTGTTAACTTTCCCGCTGGAGCGGTACCTATTTCTCTACTTGCACTTTGATGTGCTTTCAAACTGCTAGGTTGGTTGGAGCAGGGACCGAGCAACGGGAGCTCACCCCATCGCGGGGGTTCGAACCGCCGACCTTCTGATCGGCAAGCCCTAGGCTCTGTGGTTTAACCCACAGCACCACCCGCGTCCCTAAGATGCACATAGGTATTCACAAATATCAGACCTCCCCACAAACCCAGTCAAACACTGAAGAGCAATGTAGCAGGTGGGCAGGCAACTGCAACCTGGGTAGTCTAGGAGCTGGCGCACTGAACAAGCTGGGGAGACCCAGGTTCAAAACACCACTTGGTCACAAAGCTTGATTGGTGATCCACCTCACAGGATTGTTGCAAAGGTAAAAGGGAGGAAGCATACACACATGCCCTGAACCCATTGGATGAAGAGTGGAACAAAAATACTATTAATTGCTATTATTATTTAACAACTTCCTACATAAAAGGGCGTCAGAATTGGAACAAGAGAGCTTTCCCCATAGTTGAGATGCTGGTATGTTAGCAACCTCTAAGGAGGGGTCACAAGTACCCGATTCTTTCATCACTACCCTAATTTCAAGTATGAACCACTCATGAGTTGTATATAGACTCCTGCAGGGAAGTTGGTCTTTTCCATTTTATCAGTATACTTGCTGAAAGCTTCTCTGCAGAACGATGATTTAGAAAAGGATAATCTCTCCCGCTCTCCAAATGCAGTTTGTCCTGACACATCCCCACAGACTAAATCTTTATTAAATGAAGCTTAGCTCAAATTTGGCAGGCTGTCAACTGAGCATGCTCACTGAAAAGACAGATTTCCTCACAGAAGCTGCTGCAAGTCCAACAAAATGGATGCTTCAGTTGTTTTGCATTAACTGTGTCTAAGACAGCTGACCTGTAAGGTAGGAAATGCAGAGTTCAGCAACAGCTTGTTTACATCACTCTTTGAAGCAGTAAACCCTCAAATAGATGAACAAGAACCATAAAGATTACCTTATCAGCCTCAAAAGAAATTACTCTCAGGCAGATAGAAAACAGAAGGTGTCCCAATGGCATGTTTACATAACATGGGTATGGAAAAACAACATACATTTCTGCTATCAGAATTTGCAATCAATGGGATTGGATCGTGGTGTATCATAGCCATCTATGCATCATGAAGCATTACACTGCACAGTGTAAGGAAAGATATGGCACATCTCCAGATTCAGGGGGTGGCGGGGGGAAAGAGAAATATTCCACTACCAAAAAAGAAAATAACCCAAAAAAAGAAAATAACAGAACACCACTAGTAATCACATACAACTCCCAAATTAAAACAGTACAACGCATCATCAGAGATCTACAACCTCTCCTAGACAATGACAGTTCTCTTTCTCAAGCTCTGGGAGGAAGACCCTACATCGCCTACAGACAGCCACCCAATCTCAAACAGCTCCTCACCCACAATAATACTACAACAGGACTCAACATGGACACTGGTACCAGAGCCTGCAATAAACCCAGATGCCAACTTTGCTGCCACATAAACCCGGACAACACCATTACTGGTCCCAACAACATCAAACATACCATCTCAGGACTATTTAATTGCTCATCTTCCAACATTGTGTATGCAATCAAATGCCAACAGTGCCCTTCAGCTCTCTATATTGGACAAACAGGCCAAACCCTACGCCAAAGGATAAATGGACATAAATCTGATATCAGGAATCACAAGACAGAGAAACCAGTAGGAGAACACTTCAATCTCCCAGGACATTCTATAAAAGATCTCAAAGTAGCTGTCTTAATACAAAGAAATTTCAGAAATAGACTGGAAAGAGAAGTGGCTGAATTACAACTAATCACCAAACTTAAAACCACGGAGAAACCTGGTCTGAACAAAGACATTGGATTCTTATCTCATTACACATAACAAAGCTATCTTTAGCCATCTCACCACTTGCCTTTCCCTGCAAGACTAATTACAGCCTTTAAGAGTCGTCAACAGGTTTTCCACACCTATCAGCTGATCACCCATTCCCACCACCCTTCTGAGCAATACCCCTCCCCACTCCCTCACTATATTTAAGGATCTGGTGACTTCTGTTTCAGTGTATCTGAAGAAGTGTGCATGCACATGAAAGCTCATACCAGGAACAAACTCAGTTGGTCTCTAAGGTGCTACTAGAAAGAATTTTCGATTTTGTTTTGACTATGGCAGACCAACACGGCTACCCACCTGTAAATTCCACTACCAAAAAGCTTTGAAAATTCCCTGTGCACTAAGTATCACTGATTATGGGATCGAACTGGGAACCTTGAGTCTAAGTCTTAGTCTAGTGAGGTAACTGGGGAAAGGTATGGGGGAGGGAGAGGTAACCTTTTCTTTTCATTTACAGTCATACCTCTGGTTGCGAACGGGATCCGTTCTGGAACCCTGTTCACAACATGAGCAGCACGCAACCTGAAGTGTCATGTCTGCGGCGCGGCGCTTCTGCGCATGCGCAAAGCGCAATTTGGCGCTTCTGTGCATGCGCGAACCACCGAACCCGGAAGTAACCCATTCTGGTACTTCCGGGTTCGGCGTGTTCGTATCCCGTGATGAACGCAACCCGCAGCGATCGTATCTAGAGGTATGACTGTATCTGCTATGTCCCTGTAAAATATTAGTTTTAACTGTACCAGGACACAAATAAAACAGGCTTCATTCTCCCCTCCCCCAGTGGATACCTTCAATCTCCAACAACTCAGTTGTCCTCAACATTCTTTTGGCCCTTGAAGTCACTGATCATAAGTCCTTGACAGGCTATACAATTTTCTTTTAATTTATTTTGAAATCCATCTGTTAAAGCCGAAATGAAATTGTCACAGATATTCATTTTAGTGTTTTTTTAACTATTCTAATCAAAATGTCAGAAATAGTTAAGAGTTATAAGGGTCTTCAAGTTGGTGGCCTGCAGGTGTTTCCAGCCGGTATTTGTTCCCAAGTGAATGAACCAATACTGCAATAGAATAATGAACTGATACTAGTACATTAAGTCAATATACACATTCACACACCAGACTCAAATGAATCTTCATCAGTGGCATCCACTGTATTGAAAATAATCACAGGATAATTCACTGACATACTAGCCTGCATTTCCTCCTGCTATATCCAACTAAAGCGTCAATTATAACTGGCTATTTTCTTCATGGCAACCAAATTCAGTTGGAGCAGGCATGAAGAGCAGAAAGCACTCCCAGAAAAGGAAAGGTCGGTGTGTTGCACATTGTTCATGTGAATAAAGTGCATTCAATGTTGAGGATAGATTTCTTGTTTCTGTTGCCTAATATTATTTCTTTTGACTCAAAGTCCTAAACTGGGCAACTCTTGCCTTCAGCAAGATGTTCTTTTTCTGTCTTTCCTTGTAGCCTGAATGTCACTGCAATGAATACCGGTACTTCAACCCATAATGAGGTCTCTCACCTTTATCAAGGGCAACCAACAATGACCCTAGCAAGGGAAGTAACTCCATCAATGTCCCCAGCTCCCACCTGTGGACACAGTATTCAGACTCTTAGTTCAATTGCTGCCAAAGGCTTTATTCTAAACATCACTACAATGACCAAACATGATCAGGTTGCAGGTTACATGGTTCTGAAGTTTACAGCACAGTTCTAAGGTACATGGCTAGGCATAAGCTAAGATGCTGTCCCACCACTTGACATGGCCCCTGAAATCCCGTTTTGAAGAGTAGGGTGGGCAGTCATTTGCACAGTTGTCATCCCAAGGCAAGGGGACAGGGTATAAATGCCTTAAACAAATCAAGTAAATTAACCTATGCGTGGGCACACACACAAATATTGACCAACTGGTTAATATTTCATTTAACTCTAACCATTTCCAGCATTTAGATATGAGTTAAGGTAAACAAAACATAGGCTTGAGTGCCACTTTCCCAATTTAAAGCCTGTTTTAGTTACTACTTATTTATGGAAAGATTAAAAAATTTAAAAATTCATTAACATCCTGAGTGCACAGATGTGAATTGAGGTTCTTCAAAAAACAGGGAACCTTTTAAGATAGCTGCTGCCGCTCCCATCAGATGAACAGCTGGCATTACTAAAATGCCAGAGGTGGGAATGCATTATCTAAATAGCCATTTGTTTTTCCAAAGCCCACAGGGCACAACAATATGAAATTACTGGAAATTTATGTTAAAAATAAATTGCTGGGGAAATAAAAAAGGAAACAATCCAATATATAGAGGGGAGGGGGAATGCTATGTGAGAACTGGAAGAACATGTCAGTGGAAATCTATCAAGCAAGAATATAGATTTCCTGTTAAATGTGGGGGGGGGGGGAGATGATCCTCAGGGTCCCTTTCCAACTCTACAACTCTTATGATTTTATGTCAGGAGAGGAAGAATTCAATTTGGGGAGAAGCAGCTATGTTAGACTTGCAAGGACAGTGGAGCAAATAGGGATCTGAATCCAGGTTGCCTAGCTCCAAGCGCAGCAGAACCACACTGGTTTTCACATCAGCAGATGCTGCCTCTTAAAGATCTAATGTGCTTTTTATAAACAGTGAGATGAGCTAATCTGCTGGAATATTACCAGAAGCAGCTGAAATAAGTGGCTGGAATATTTTAAATCCTAACGCTCAAAGAAGAATTAAAAACAAAAGAAAGCAGTACATTAAAAAAAACAGCTCAAAGGGATGCTCCAGTCTACAACTTGACGTTGTGTCACATCTAATGTCCTCAGGCTGCCCTAAAAGCTACAATTGATTTGGGTGCTGGAAATCTCTCTCTTTAATGTCCACGTTTTCCAAACAAGCTTTAGTACTCACATCAACCTGGGAGCTCCCTCTTTGTATCACCAACTGCACTGACTGTTGCAAGGACTGTAACATGCCCTTAGCGACACAGAGACAAAATATTCAGTTGTATTGCGACAAATTCCAGAAGAAGCAGCCATGTTAGTCTGTGGCAACAATACAGCCTCTGAAGTGCTGCAGTGCTTTAGAAGCTAATTGGTTTGCTGTAGTCTGAGCGTTTAGCAAGCAACAGCCTACTCTTCATTTTAACCAAGCCACAAGCACAGGAAGAATCCCATTTGAGTGTTCTGAAGATGGGATTGGTTTGCTAGATTGAAAAGAATTTGACAATTTCCAAACAAGAAGGTCGTTTCATATATTAGTTGCTTTCGACTAGAACCTATTATTTTGGCAGGGCTCATTTCAGAAATCTAAACAAGAGACTCCATTACAGGATGGACTGGGACCCACAACTGGGCTAAGCCCCAAGCTAGGATCAGCAGCCCTAGCACAACCAATTTTCCTTTTTAGAAGAGAAAAAATGCAGACTAATACAGGGAGGAAATCAGAAGTGGGTACTGTGTTGCAGGTTGGATGCACAATACTGGAATATGGAGAACACATACAGCAGAGAAATTAATTCAACCTGAAAACTATTGTAATTATGAGTCTAATTGTTAGAAGAAAAACTATTATTCATTCACTCATTCATTCAATTTTTTACCTATTTACCATCAGGTCCAAGGGAGTCACAACCATTTAAAATTCAACATTAAAAACAGATTAAACAAATTATATTTGCAGGAATCGGGTGGGTCTCAGGTGTCCAAGACCAGGGTAAAGAGGTGTGTCTTCAGCAAACATTGGAAACTATAATGAAGGTGCCAGACACACCTCTGTGGGGAGGTAATTCCCAAATGGTTTTGCTATTTTGGGATAGTCATTTGGGAATGGGATTCATACTATAAGTGGCATCAACCTCTACCAAGACTAATCGGTATAATGACAAACAAAAGTTTTCAGCGTTGGAGGGGATGGGGCATAAAGAGTTCTTTATAAACATGCCTTGGGACTGCCCTAAGATTTCTTTATAATGGGAGATGATTTTCAGATAAATTAATGCTGTCTTTGACCATAATAAAATAATTATTATTATGCTGCCACTGACTGAACTTAATACGCACTCCTGCAACTGGCACTTCAAAACCTTTGGAGGGGTGAAAATTAAGATTTAATACATGAAATGTTGATTTCCATTGCTGCTAGCAGCATGAATTGAAGTTGCAAAAAGCTGGAAGACAGTTGACAATCATTTCTGTTGTAGATTCACAGGAATATGGCTATGGTGGAAAAATTTGCCTTCAGTGTAAGACTTTGTAAACTGCTTTCAGGTTGTTTTTAATAATCAATTGGTATATAAATATTATGGAATAAAATAAGTAAAACTGGCCAAAGGAAAAGGAAAACCAATGGAATGTTTTGCAGTTTGCTGACATAGTCCATGAATGGAGCCCAAACATAAACAGAACCTACACATATCTAATGCTTTCTTAGAACTCTGGGGCCATAGCTAAAGTATGTTTTGTCATACTTATTTCTTTTTCAAATGATGTTGTAACTAGGTATACATCCATTTTGGGGTGTATGTGGAAGAGATCTACTGGTTACCTAGTTAATTGCCTTGTTATTTTGGAAATCAATAAAATATAGTTTTTTTTAAAAAAAAAAACTGCAAGCAGCCCCTGCCATGGTGGTCAGTAGTAAAGGATGGATAGGAGTTGTGGTGTATCTAGAGGGCCACAGCTTCTTCAACTCTGAACTATATGCAAACTGAAGCTGAAAACTGAATGCACTGAATTTTAAACTAAACTATTTCAAATTAAGAGCATATCCCTAACGCAATCAAAAGCTAAGTTCCTTCAAGCACTCACCCAAAAGCAATGACTGCACATCTTACTGTCTCTTTCTATAAATATCTCATTTTCTGGCTGCTCCCTCAGCATTTCTTAAAAAGAAACATTTGCTTAATGCTGTGTGTGTGCATCCTTTGAATTTAATGGGGTGCATATGGATTCTTTACATGTGGAGTTGTGTGTCCATATACAAAAAGAGTGAAAATTGTTCCTGAAAGCATGCTGGTTGCTGTTGTTGTTTTTACTGGTGTCCTTGATTCAAAATTCATTTCTACCACCATGAACACCAAATACTATTCAACTTCCTTCAACATTAAAGGAACTAACATTCAAATTAAAATCGACAACATACAGGAAACAGATAAAAACCACCCAAGACCTACAACAATTATAGCCACTCAGCTAAGAGGCCTTGTTCAGAAACCTTTTTAAATATATTCAAAAAAGAAATTAACTTCCAGCTTGCTTAAGGGATTGTGTGCATTATCATGTTTTTAAAGCTGACAATATGAAGCATAGGTGGTTTGCTGTTATCAAAATGGAAGTAAACATTTTACTGTGAAGAATATTCTGAAAATGGTAACAATGCATAGGTGGTCCCATCAAAGATACAGGGACTTGGAAGGATACTGTTATGTGGCTATGGAAGGGATGTGGGATTTTTTTATCCAGGTTATCATTTGCCACAGATGATATCTATGTTGCAGGGGCCACTAGAAAGAACAGTTAAACAACTGCAGCATTCTTTGAATGATAAAGAAGCAAAACCCTGAAGCACACAGTACCGGTATGTGTGATGGTCCCTAGTTCAATCCTTGGCATCTCTAGGTAGGAATGGAAAAACTCCTGTCTGAAACAGTGCAGAGCCCATATAGCAGACAATACTGAGCTGGATGGACAAATAATCTGACCTGATTCCTTGATTATTTATCCTGGGAACAAATTAACACCCGGGGAACATCGGAACAACTGCAATAGCTAGCAGCTTTTTGAAAAGTGAAACTTGTTTTATTTCTAAGAATAACCACCAGCACATGAATCATTTTCCACATTTGAAGAATGGCAAATCTGCTTCCTATACTATTTGGAAACTATGTGGAAAAACAGCTGCACCCAAAATTGGCTTTCCAAAACAAAGAGTCCGACAGTTCATATATTTAAATCCCACCTTTCAAACCAAACAGGAAGCTTAAAGCAGATGACAATCTAAAACCTATAGATTAAGGGGAATCTAAGTTGAGTGGTTAATGTGCATAACAACCGGCCATTGTGCACATTCACCAGGTCTCGTGGAGAATGTGACATAATCCTTCCACGAAGAGAGAACTGTACACAGTTCCCAGTCAATATACATAATCTCCCACAGACCTTGGGAACTGTGCATATATCAGCTGAATTTCATATATTCTTTTATCATTATGCATCATCCCCAACAGGCTCTGAGAAATGTGTATATCTCAACTGCAATTTGTACAACCACCAGGTAATATGCACATTCTCCTATTAGTATGCTTTCCAGGCTGCTTCCATTGTAAATTGAGCAGCTCAATTCTGATGGAAATAACTCCACTGAGTTTTACAGAAGCCTAGAACTGTACAGTTGGAAGGGACCCCAAGGGTCTTCTAGTTCAACCCCCTGCAATGCAGGAATCTCAACTAAAGCACCCATGACAGATGACCATCCACCCTCTGCTTAAAAACCTCCAAGGAATGAGAGTCTACCACCTTCCAAGGAGGTCTGTTCTACTGTCAAACAAGTTCTTCCTAACTTTCAGTCACAATCTCCTTTCTTGTAACTTGAAGCCATTGGTTAAGGTCCTAACCAATCCTTACAGAGGCAAAACTAGTTTGCTAGACAGCTATTTAAATGATGTGAAATGGCAAAAACTCGCTTTAAGTTCAAGGAAATCACAGGATTCCTCCCCCCCCCTTTTTTTTAAAAACACCCAACCACTTCCATGTACAATACTGTTGGACCAACGTGAACTAGAGCTTCCCAAAACAGGCTAATCAGACATCTTCACTAAAGACTAGCAGAACAATATATGGAGACCTGAGATAAAAAGTTCTGAATTTGTGGAGTGAGAAATCCACTTTAAGATGCTGATGCTTTTATTTTGAGGTACAGACTATTTTAGAAGAGGTGAGCACTTGGGGCAAGAGCTTAGCTCCATTCCTCCAAGAGGAAAAGGGGGTCAACAAAAACTGTTTATGCTTCAATCTTGTAAGACAAGTCATCTTAGATTTATTCTCTATTACCACACTTGCAAGTGGCTGATGAATTTCACAGTTGCACAGCAACATGAAAACCTAATGAGGCGAGAGGTTGACTGTCAGAGAAAGCTCAGTGCTCCATCCCTCCTCCGCTCAAGGTCTGTCAGTGGAGAAAAACAGGCACTGAAATGGCTTCAAACATACTGAATAAAACTTTGCACAGGGTGTTTTTTTTCTTTCTAAATGGTCACGGAATACCAAAATAATAATAATAATAATAATAATAATAATAATAATAATAATAATAATAATACAAAAGGGGGTGTTATGCAGAAAGGCAGTTTCACCTTGATTTTATCTAGTCTGTCTCTCCTTGCTGAGTAGAAAGCTGAAGAAGAAGGGCCTCAGATGATGATTGCAGGGTCCAGGTTGCTTCATATGGGGAGAGGCAGTCCGGGAGGTATTGTGGTCCTGAGCCATTTAAGGCTTTATAGGTCAAAACCAGCACTTTGAATTGGGCCTGGAAACTAATCTGCAGCCAGTGCAGTTGAGACAAACCAACTTGTCCAAGTGAGCAACCTGGCCGCCGAATTAAGCACCATCTGAAGTTTCCAAACTGCCTTCAGAGGCAGCCCTACATATAGTAAATTGCAGTAATCTAACTTAGAGATCACCAAAGCATAGACGACGGAAGTTAGGTTATCCCTGTCCAGATGAGAGTACAGTGGTGCCTCGCTAGACGAAGGCATTCGTCTAGCGGAAGGCTGCCCCGCAAGACGAAAAAGTCTATGGGGCTGCCTCGCAAGACGAATTTTTTTTTTGTCTAGCGAAAACCGCGGTTTACATCGCCGCTTCGCTAGACGAAAAACCCGCTAGACGAAAATACTCGCAGAATGAATTATTTTCGTCTAGCGGGGCACCACTGTACAGCTGGGCCACCAGCCAAAGCTGATGGAAGGCACTTGGTGCCACTGAGGCCACCTGAGCCTCAAGCGACAGCAAAAGATCCAGAAGTACCCCCAAGCTACGTACCTGCTCTTTCAGAGCAAACAGAACCCCATCAAGAACAGGCAACTTCCCATCCTTCTAGTCTAAGCAACGATCCACTAAGAGTGCTTCAGTCATATCTGGATTGAGCTACAGCTTGTTGGCTCTCATCCATACTCCAAACCTCTGGATAACTCCATTCAGTGGTTTCATTTAGATGTTAAACTTGAAGAAAAAAAGTTGCACCTGCCAAAATTCCTGCTTCTGCGCAGCTAGGAGCCCTGTCCTTTGTACATGGTCACTCCAAATACAGAAAACAACAGATGCGTGCTGTAAAAAGTGGATTCTGTGATGCCGATTGGAGTTGAAAGGGGCCAGAAAAGCTGAAGGTTAGTAAATACACTTAAACATTCAGATAGAAACAGTATTCGTAAGTGCAAGCAAATAGAACAGTATTCTTGGGAATATTCATTTAGTAAAATGGGAGTGCCGTAGCACCTTAGAGACCTGCGAAGTTATTGTGGCTTAAGCTTTCAGAGTATCCCAACAGTGTCTGTACCTAAACATGATCATCAGGGGAGAAGGGGAGTAGAGCCAAAAGGCCAAGCAATGCAAACGATAGTAGTAACCAGACATAGTAGAGCCAAAGGGTGTCTTAAAGGCCATCTCGCCCTGCATTCTGTCCAGTTTGCACAACAAACCCAGGGACACACAAAGCACAACCAGCCATTGATTAGATTAGACCTTAGAGCTGTGCCTGAGCAGCTGCACAGATATCAAGATATATGCACAGATCAGCCTTTTCCCTTACATAGACAGAAAAAAGATGGTTGATGGAGAGGCAAGGTCAGGCAAGTGTCGTAAGATTACACCACAAACATATGCTTCTTTCTCAATGTTACATTGCTATCCAGTTGTGAAATGTGTTTCAGCTGCACTATGGAGTAGAAGAAAATATTGCTGGTATTCAGCATTTGCTACTAAGCCTACAGCTGAGATTTCAACCGACAGGGAATTCTGCCCCACCCCACCCCCCAGCACATGCAAGCATGTGGGGGATGAGAAGAAAGCACTGCATTTTAACAACTACTTATTTTAATTAACAAGCAGCACATGCTGCAAAGGTTCATTAAAGTCTTTACACAATCACCCCTGTGCATTACCACCTGCTCCTGACCCCAACAAATAAGCAAAGGCAGGAAGCAGTCTTTCTGCCACCATTTTTCAGATTCATATAGAAACAAGTGACATACTGTATTGTCCCCAAGTCATATAGGGTGTTTAAAGTCAAAATTAGCACTTTGAATTGTGCCGAGAAACCATTTGGCAACCTAGGCTAAAATTCTCCCTTTAATCTAGTCCCTAGTTCTGCGTGTCAGTCAGTCCCTTCCTTCTGGATCCTTGATAATTTTGAGAATGTATGAGAATCTAGCATTTTTTAGGCTCTCTAAAAGCTGTAAAAGCTGCAGTGCAATCTGCTACCTCCCCTAAAATGACAGTCTTAGGGGAGGTAAGTAATTTTATAGCTGTCAGACAATTGTATTGTATCAATGAAACTAAGCACAATTTGCAATGGTGGGAATGCCTACACAGCATCCAAAAGAGTGTAACAAAAAATAGATCAAGACTGGATCTCAGACTCTCTTAGGACGGTTTTTAAAAAGAGGGAGATTTGTAAGCACATTATTATAGAAAGAAAGTGCTGTAAACACACAGAACATGATGCACACATATATTTAATTAGTGTGTCTGAAGACAAAGTACCGTAGGTTGACCTTCTGCCACAATGTTATTAGGTAAGTTCTCAAGACTCAAATAATAAATTAGTTAATGTAAAACCTGCATGGTGTGTTTTCAACAGGCTTCTGACCTCAGGATTATTGAGGTGTTCAATCAGTACAGTCAAATGTTAATAGGAGCAGCAGTACACAAAGCCCTTTCCCAAAATCCATTTTTTAGTTATTTAAAGTAAAAATGACAAAAATAAACTCCAATATTTTAAAGCAACCATGGAAAGCAAGATAAAAGAACCAAAAATAACCACTGCTGCTATAACATGGAAGTTGCTTATTAACACTGATGGAATATGAGAAACCACAGTAAAATAAATTCACATTAATGACAGAGGGGAAGGTGGAAATATATGTTAGAAAAATGGGCTTGGTTCGTAGCTTATCAAATGCTACACAGAGTACAAACTGTGTTGTTTTTATATGGTGAGTCCTTATATTTTGACAAAAGAGAAGGTAAATAAAGTAGCAGCCTGCCCCTGCCTAGGAAGATCTCTCTCTTCATCAACACACACCAAGCACAGTCTGAACTGGATTTGCCTCATGCAGGAAAAGGCAGTATACAAGGTGCCAGAAGCATCTGAAACCCCACCTCCAATCTGGAAGGTATTTTTAGGAATGCAGCTCATGCCTCCCAAGATACTTCATGCTGCCACCACTAGAATAATTAGCATCTTGACGCAGGTGCAAGGTAATCTGCTGTTTTGACAGAGCAATACTTCCTATGATAACATGTCAACAGCTCTTCAAAGAAAGTGCAAGACCTACTCAGAGCCATACCCTGAGGCAATACCATTCGTGTTCACCCAATAACTGTGATTTGCTAATCTTTTAAAAGTTTATTTAATTTCTTGTATTTCATAGATATTTGAAAGTGGTTTTTATTTTACTGCATATGTGCTACAATGAGAACCAGTTTTGATGAAAGTTAAAATATAAGTACTGTTCCCTGGGAGATTTTTAACTAGCCTGAATTACCGGTAGGTTTTTCCTCACAAGTGTCTGATTTGTTTAAGCTTGTATATAATCACTTTCCTGTTCGACTATAGTGAGAAATAATTGCTTCCATGTAAACATAAAGTGATTTATTGTATTTATTGAGGAATTTGTACCATGCCCCAGAGTAGCTGGGGAAACCCAGCAAGATGGGTGGGGTACATTATTATTATTATTATTATTATTATTATTATTATTATTATTATTATTATTATATTTTAAAGCTTCCAAGGAGGCTTAAAGTTGCAAAGCAACCAACACAAAACTGACTAAAAATACAATGATACAATTTAAATAATGAAAAAGACGTTGAATATTTTTTTTAGGGGAGACAAAGTTTTTTAGCTTCTTTGGGGGGAGCCACTGATCTACCAGTGATCTACCACAGACGTCCAGTGATCTACCAGTAGATCACGATCTACGTGTTGGACATGCCTGCTATAAAAGATCTCAAAGTAGCTGTCTTAATACAAAGGAATTTCAGAAATAGACTGGAAAGAGAAGTGGCTGAATTGCAACTAATCACCAAACTTAAAACCATGGAGAAACCTGGTCTGAACAAAGACATTGGATTCTTATCTCATTATACATGACAAAGCTATCTTTAGCCATCTCACCCCTTGCCTTTCCCTGTAAGACCAATTGCAGTCGTCAACAGGTTTTCCACACCTATCAGCTGATCACCCATTCCCACCACCCTTCTGAGTAATACCCCTCCACACTCCCTCACTATATTTAAGGGTCTGGTGACTTCCGTTTCAGTGTATCTGAAGAAGTGTCCATGCACACGAAAGCTTATACCAAGAACAAACTTAGTTGGTCTCTAAGGTGCTACTGGAAGGAAGTTTTTATTTCATTTTGTCTTGACTTTAAACCTAGGTTATGGACACCAGAACAGAAGGTCTAGGCGTGCTTGTTTATAACAAGAATACAAACTGAAAATGAATGGACTGCAGCTAAAATCTTATATTCATTTTTCACATGGTCTAGTCCTCATCTGAAGACTGGAAAAAAGCCACGCTTCCCCTGCCCACCCCCCTAATATTCCTATGAGGGTCCCTTCTCCAGTCCTCAGAAAGTGACTACTGGTAAGTGGGGAAGCAGAAAAAGGTCCTCTTTTCATTCCAGCAGTGCCAGTTTTAATCTGAAATCTTAGGCGCAGTACTGCACCCAGAGCTCAGAAACTGCTCGCATTAATTAAATTCCCTGCCACAAAACGCGCGTACAAGAATGGGAGTTTCGAACGCTGAGCTTGATCAATCTTGCTTGCTTTCGGAGTAGCTTTTCTCCATTTCAACAAAGTAATTAAATAAAACATTAACACACTGAGTTCAACAAGCGCCAAATTTGTGTGTAGTACTAAACGAAAAGGAATGTCTCTGAGATGAAAGTAGTGTGAGTTGTATTTGCACACTGATTTCAGGAACAATGCCATTAATATGTGACAGATATGTAATTACTGAACTAACAGTTTCTACAAAATTACATTGCATTACCCAAAACTGCACCTAGTTTGGCCCAGTACATATGCACCCAATACAAATATTTGTGTGTGAGAACTGGTGGTGATGCTTTTTGTCTTAAATGAAGGAAGCTGTTGGCATGGCACATACATGAGTTTACCTCTCCATTATTTATTTTGATTTATAGCCCACAGTATCCCCAGCAATTTGGGAAAGATGTGATCCTAGGAAATTATATCTTATCCACTAGATCAGAGTTCATTTTCCTGGTGTGCTGGAAATTATGCTAAGGGCTTACAAAGCAATGTTTTGCTTCAGGATGCATCATCTACAGTTTCCCCCTTAAACATAAAAATGATTTCTATATTACAAGCAAAAGCATGTTTGGAATCTCTCTCTTTTTCACTCTAGAGTCCTAAAGGATGAAATAAACTAATAAGAATAGATCATAAGTTTAACACTCTATATAAATTCACCTCAAGCTTCTCTTTAAGAATGTGGATTTCTACTGTAACACTTCAGAAGTGTCATCTCCTGTTGCAAATGCAATTAGCAGGAACTTAAATTTACATCCAATCTACCCTATTTGCTTCCCAATACATTTCATGCAAACCCCACTTCCTATCCTGCAAAAAGCATTAAAAATTATCAAAATAGCCAATTTATTACATGTATATTCCACTTTTCCTCTAAGCAGTTCAAGGTGGCATAGAAAGTTCTCTTCCTCCCCATTTTAACCTCACAATAATTTTATGGGGTAGTTGTCAGAAGGAAACAATATCTTATGAGCAATTTTAAGATGCCATGCTGGGATAATCTAGTAACTGGCTCATTTGTTAAGGCTTTAAAAAGAAAATCTGACATTTAACAAAAAAAAAATTGGCCTTGTTCTTTGAAGGGTACATGTACAGTGAGGGGGGGAAGTATTTGATCCCCTGCTAAATTTGCCCGTTTGCCCCCGACGAAGAAACAACCAGTCCATAATTTTGATGGTAGGTTTATTGTAGCTGTGAGAGACAGAATAACAACAGGGAAAACCCCAGAAACCCAGAAGACAAAAGTCAGAGATTGATGTGCATTATAATGAGTGAAATAAGTATTTGATACCCTATAAAACAGCCTGATGTCAGGCTACCTGGTATCTTCACTGTATGTAATGAGCTGTGATTAGAAGCACCTGCTGTAAGGGAGAGGTCTTACCTGTAATCCCAGCTCATTACAGTACCTGTACAAAAGACACCTGTCGACAGAAGCAATCAATCCAGCAGATTCCAGAGTAGCCACCATGACCAAGACCAAAGAGCTGTCCAAGGGTGTAAGGGACAAGATTGTAGACCTGCACAAGGCTGGTTTGGACTACAAGACTATTGCCAAGCAGCTTGGTGAGAAGGTGACAACAGTTGGTGCAATAACTCGCAAATGGAAGAAATACAAAATAACTGTCAACCTCCCTCGGTCTGGGGCTCCATGCAAGATCTCATCTTGTGGAGTTGCAATGATCAGGAGAATGGTGATTAAGCAGCCCAGAACTACATGGGGGAACTTGTCAATGATCTCAGGGCAGCTGGGACCATAGTCACCATGAAAACAGTTGGTAACACACTACACCGTGAAGGACTGAGATCTTGCAGAGCCTGCAAGGTTCCCTTGCTCAAGACGGCACATGTGCAGGCCCATCTGCAGTTTGCCAATGCACATCTAATGATGCTCTTTGGCATCAACTCAACTTGCTGCGTTTGGAAGAGGAATGCTGCTTATGACCCAAAGAACACCATCCCCACCGTCAAACATGGAGGGGGACATATTATGCTTTGGGGGTGTTTTTCTACTACGGGGACAGGACACCTTCACCACATCAAAGGGATGGTGGACAGGGCCATGTATCATCAAATCTTGGGTGAGCACCTCCTTCCCTCAGCCAGGGCATTGAAAAAGGGTCGAGGGTGGGTATTGCAACATGACAATGACGCAAAACACATGGCCAAGGCAACAAAGGAGTGGTTCAAGAAGAAGCACAATTAGGTCCTGGAGTGGACTAGCCCAGTGTTTTTCAACCACTGTTCCCTGGTTGTTGCCTGGTGTGCCGTGGGAAAAATTGTGTTTTGATTCCTATTCAAGAGAATTACTTTATATATAGTCAATATAGGCACAGAGTTAAATTTTTTAACATTTTCTAATGGTGGTGTGCCTCGTGATTTTTTTCATAAAACAAGTGTGCCCTTGCCCAAAAAAGGTTGAAAAACACTGGACTAGCCAGTCTCCAGACCTTAATCCCATCGAAAATCTGTGGAGGGAGCTGAAAGTTTGAGTAGCTACACATCAGCCTCAAAATCTGCACAGAGGAGTGGGACAAAATACCTCCTGAGATGTGTGCAAACCTGGGGGCCACCTACAAGAAATGTCTGAGCTCTAATTGCCAACAAGGGTTTTGCCACCGAGTACTAAGTCATGTTTTGCAAAGGGATCAAATACTTATTTCACTCATTATAATGCACATCAATCTCTGACTTTTGTCTTCTGGGTTTCTGGGGATTTTCCTGTTGTTATTCTGTCTCTCACAGCTACAATAAACCTACCATTAAAATTATGGACTGGTCATTTCTTTGTCAGGGGGCAAATGGGCAAATTTAGCAGGGGGTCAAATACTCCCCCCCCCTCACTGTATAGTTCTCATACAGCAATGGCCTATAACTCACAAGAATACTTTCTGGGTCTTCGCAACGGTATAACCCACCAGAGAATAGAGAGGTTTCCTAAAGAACAAGATGGAAATTTTATGGACCACAGAGATTCCCTCTCCCTGGCCCTCCAAATGAGGTTGATGTTGTACCAAATATCCAGATATGTAAAAATGAGTCGGATCAACTCTGCCCAACTTGCCCCCAGGTCTCAGTAATACTGAGTTGTAATGCAGCAACATCTGGGCACCTAAGGTTGAAAAAGCCTGAAAAAGTTATGGAGGAACTCAAAAGCTTGCACATTATTTGTGATGTTGGGGCTGCCCTCATACCAATATTGGGTTTTTATCACAACAGATTTCCTGTAGTTGATTGATACATTTTATCTACAAAGTAAGGATGCATATTTAAGTTTTCTCAACATTTAAGGCATAACTGGTTTATGTGACCCCGCAAAGACCCTGCTGCCTGAGAGTATAAATACCTCCTTGCTGGATAAGACCTAAATCTAGCATTCTTTGCAACAATTCCAGCAGTCAGGAAATAGGTGATGCACCAGAATAGGGTAGCAGTCCATTTGTGAATAATAGTATCTTATGCCCACTCATGTAAGCTATAATTAGGTAAAGTGATGTCAAAGACCATGCTAGGAGTACATGCTGAGAAGCAAGAAAGAAAAGAACATTACTTTTATTTCCCTGCAACAGCAGAAGGTGGACAATACCTAGATTTTCCCTGGCATTTAATGGGGTATTTTAAGATAATGAAAGCAGAAACCAGCTCACTAAAAGGCTTTTCTAAAGATCTCTACACAATGTCACTCCCCACTCCACCTTCTGATTAGAGAATAAGCAGAGAACTAGCATCTCAGAACCTTGGCTGTGGTACGTTACCTATCCCTAAGCCAGCTTTTAAAAAGGAAAGAAAGGGGATTTTAACTGTTGCTCCTGCAAAAGTTCTTTTGTTGAAAAATGCCACACAGGTGTACTATACAATAGAAGTCAGAGAGAGACAGAAAGCACACACACCGTGCAGACCTTTGGTTTTATATTCCATTTTATTAAGACCTTGAAAGTTATCTTGTTCCATTACACATAGGCTTCCTGAAAAATGGTCCCATATTTCCTCATTACTCCATATTCTCCATACCGTACATTCAATCCAACTCTGAACACAACCCAAAATATGGTGAACAGCTTTTCATTCAGTTACAGGTAGATAGCCATGTTGGTCTGCCATATTCATTTTTTTTTAATCCTTCTAGTAGCACCTCAAGAGACCAACTTAGTTTGTTCTTGGTATGAGCTTGCATGCACACTTCTTCAGATACACAGCTTTTCATTCAAGTTATGACCCTTCCAGTCAGATATCAGAATGCTCACAGTTGTTGCTCTGGGATGAGTACAGTGTACATCTGCAGTTTCACATATACCAGAGATATAGAATTCCAATAATCTTTTTCAGATTAAGTTTTTTACCTCTTGCAGCTGAAGAAGAATTTAAACACACGTTGACTAAAACAATCAAATTCTCAGGCACCAAACAATGTTGTACTGAACTCTGCAAGAATCTAAATTCCAGCCAGGAATGAACGAAAATCAAGAAGAGTTCTAAAAGCTTCCAACTCAGAACGGTAATCTTACTAGACGCCACAAGTGTAACCAGTAAGACAGGAGTTGTCAAGGTGGACTGTGAAATCACATCCAGCTCCATTATTCAAAGTAAAAGAGGAAATATAGTGGAACACATGCAAGTCATCACTACCCCTCAAACCATGATTGGTAAGCCAAGAACCATTCTTGACTTCAAATTATGGTTTGTTTGGAGTGAAATAAATCACATCCCCCAGTTGATGTTACACTAAGTCAAGGATTGTAGCTTGTTGCTGCTGATCACTATTCTATTATACTGATGGAATAATTTTCTTATCAGATGGTTTAGCGAGTTAATACCATTGGGCATCCATTGAACCAAAGAGTTTTACACTAGACTTTGATTTAACAGTTGCTGATGATAGAAGGCTTCAGAAACAAGTCCACCCATTCTCCTTCATATTATAATGCAACATGACATTAAGGTTCTGCCCCTCCATCAAGTGACAGGTGGATTGAACCTGGTAGGGAAATGCCACTGCAAGTCAGGCAGCTGAACACAAAGGCTTTTGGAAGCAGTCATTAAAAATGCCTTTGAATACACAGCAGTTAGATAAAAGTATGCAAAGTGCTTACTCTGTACATTTGCATTCACTATCTGGCTCCGTACTCCCACCCTATTCTGCAAATTCTAACAATTATAGTTCAGTTTGAGTCTCCCAGCGACCAGGCAAAAATTGAAAACAGATTTCCTCTATAGCACAGCTTGAATTTCATAAATTCCATCAACTTTCTCAGGCTTTCTTAAAAACTGAACTGGAGAAAGAAGGAAAGCAGCAGCAGCAAACACATTGCACCCTTGTTCTACTTCTGTAAGCCAGCACAATTAACAATAGTCAACACTTCTGGCAACCAACCACACACACACACACACACACACAAGTGAGAGAGAGAATTCTTACTGTAACTTCTTATGAACTCTCAAGTCCAAACTATTTAAGACAGGGGTGGTGAACCTTCCAGGTGTTGTTGGACTATAACTCCCATCATACTGCTGGGGTTAGTAGGAGTTGAAGTTCAACAACATATGTGAAGGGTCATGCAAGTTCCCCATCCTAGCCTAAAGGAGTAAAACACAAACTCTGAAAATCTGAAGGTGCAACTCAAAAATGCAGTTGAAAAGATCACACGCTGTCAAGCCAAGATGAAGGCCTTGATTGCAGGTAATCGTTAATAGCACCATAGCACTTCCTAAATAACATCACAGATTGGAGAACCTCTCTGCCATGCTTCAGGATATAATTAAGGTTGCAATCCAGTATCCTCTTACTTACAAATAAGTCCCACCACAACTCAGTAGGGCTTATTTCAGCAAAACCATTTATAAGATTGCAGTACAAATAGTGTAAAAGATAAAGTGATTCAAAACACAAGGCCTTGATACTGTACATAAACCAGTACAATTGTCATTTTCAATCATAGTAAAAAGCAGGCTATGATTTCCCTTATGCAAAGACTGCTGTAGCAATACTCTGAAAGATTCAACAAGAGGTTATTCACATTACATTAATGTGGAGCTGGCACTGTTCCAGGTGCCACATAATATTTCCTGTAAGAAATGGATCTTTCAGTGTGGCAGCACCCACACTTTGGAAATTCCTACCTACTGATATCAGGCAGGTGCCTTCACTGTACTCTTTTCAACGTGAACTAAAAATATTATTGTTTACTCAAGCCTATCCAAACATGGAAAAGTTGACAATGTTTTAATTTGTTTTTAATTATAGTTTTTAGTTATATTTTGAATTTTTCCAGATACCCATTTTTAACTTTGTATTTTGTCTACAATTTTAATTTTATATATATTTGTAAACCACTTGCTTAAGAATACCAGATATGCCTTGTAGGATCAGCTCCAACATGCTATACCAGAATCCTAAAAACCTGCAGGTTCCAAGTGGTCTACCAATGGACTATGGTCTACTACCCTTTTCTCATTTGTGTTCCATAGACCACATGCATAATGAAAATGTGGAGGGGAGAACCAGAGCTAATAACAGCAAAGGGAAGAAAGATGGCAACCATTCCAATTCTGTCAGTATGAGACAGGCAAAGGTCAGATTTCCAGCACAGAGTGTAATTCACTTTAAGTGACTACTTTACACCAATTGAGAGTACTGTTTGCTAAAGAATGATGTATTCAAACCTACTGGTTTTCTAATTAGCAGACTCTGAACTACAGTCTCAGGTTTCCAATAGTAGACAGCTCTCAGGAGAGTATTTCAGAACACAGATACAGTCTGACTGAAACAAGTTGATTTGTACTTCTCTTTTTAAAAAACAAAAAAACAAAAAACATAACCTTTCACTTCCCTATGTCTGCACACCAGATGCTTGTGGAAGATGTGTCAGCTGATACAAACCTGCACTTGAATGAGCTTCCCAAATATATTTATTTCAACATATGAATTTGGAGAGGCAAATTCCTGGGTATGTGCTCTGCCTCACTGTTGTCACTTTTCCAAGAATACGAAACAATCCTTTATCAGGCATCACCACATTCATCTGTTGACAGAGGGAGAACATCAGTTCTCATTGGAAAGTTTGAGACAGGAGGGTAGAAGAGCACATCATGTGGGAAATGCTATTGAACTGGAAATCTAGTAATGCTGGGGCAGCATGAGGGAGGGGAGAGTCTGGAAACTGACTTGGCAACTTTCACATCCCTCAGCACAGAAATATGCCTGCAAAACATGAGAGCAGCAAACTATCAGAAAGAACACTATTTTAAACATGTTTTGTATCCCATGTTTGGAGACAGGTAAAAAGAAGATTTTGAGGAGCTCCAAAAGATCTGTCCTAACTGAGTGGAAGGACATAAAAATGGCAAATACAATTCACTATAAGAAAGCACTAAACAATGCACACTGACGCAATAATAATAATAATAATAATAATAATAATAATAAATCCTAACTTTACTTATCCAATTCTGGGGTTTTAATCAGGGGAAAATATCTTGGGGTCATAGTGGATAGCTCATTGAAGATGTTGACCCAGCATGTGACAGCCATGAGATAGCTGACTTCCATGTTGAGAATCATTAAGAAGGGGAATAAAAATAAAACTGCCAATATTGTAATGCCGTTATTCAAATCTATGGTGCAACTGCACTTACCGTGTTTCTCCTAAAATAAGACACCGTCTTATATTTATTTTACTCAGGAAAATAAGCCTATGGCTTATTTTCGGGGGTGTCTTATTTTTTTATTAAGTACCGTACGGTTCTGGGCGCCTGCCTCCTCCTGCTGTGTCCAGCATTGCTGCTGCTGGGTCCAACTGGCTCGGGGCGCGCGGCCCTGCTGGGCGCCGACCCGGCAGGCCACCTCCTCCTCCTGCTGGCTCCCGGAGGCTCGGGGGGCTGCTGGGCGCCGACCTGGCAAGCCTCCTCCTCTTCCTGCCATGGCTTGGCGCCCGGAACTGGCTGTTCCTGCTGCTGCTGAAGTGTTGACAAAGCGCCGAGCAGCGCCACGCGGATCGCCCCGAGCCGCAACAGGAGGAGGAGGATTCAAATTGCTACCGTACAGAGCACTGCTGGGTCCCGCTGGCTCGGGGCTCCACGCGGCACACGCAGTGGCTCTTGCTGGGTCCCGCTGGATCGGGGCTCCATGCGGCGCGCGCTGCAGCTCCTGCCGGGTCCCGCTGGATCGGGGATCCATGCGGCGCGCTCTGCAGCTCCTGCCGCGTCCCGCTGGATCGGGGATCCACGCGGCGCGCGCTGCAGCTCCTGCCGGGTCCCACTGGATCGGGGCTCCATGCGGCGCGCTTCAGCTCCTGCCGCGTCCCGCTGGATCGGGAATCCACGCGGCGCGCGCTGCAGCTCCTGCCGGATCCCGCTGGATCGGGGCTCCATGCGGCGCGCTCTGCAGCTCCTGCCGGGTCCCGCTGGATCGGGGATCCATGCGGCGCGCGCTGCAGCTCCTGCCGGGTCCCGCTGGATCGGGGCTCCATGCGGCGCGCTCTGCAGCTCCTGCCGCGTCCCGCTGGATCGGGGATCCACGCGGCGCGCGCTGCAGCTCCTGCCGGGTCCCGCTGGATCGGGGCTCCATGCGGCGCGCGCTGCAGCTCCTGCCGGGTCCCGCTGGATCGGGGATCCATGCGGCGCACTCTGCAGCTCCTGCCGCGTCCCGCTGGATCGGGGATCCACGCGGCGCGCGCTGCAGCTCCTGCCGGGTCCCGCTGGATCGGGGCTCCATGCGGCGCGCGCTGCAGCTCCTGCTGGGTCCCGCTGGATCGGGGCTGCAGCAGCAGCAACATCCGGTTCTGGGCGCCAATCCGACAGACCTCTTCCTCTTCCTTGGCGCCCTCCAGAACTGCCCAGCACTACGGCTTATTTTCGGGGTATGTCTTATGTTTTGTGAACGCTTGAAAATCCTGCCATGGCTTATTTTATAGGCACGTCTTATTTTATGAGAAACACGGTAGAACACTTTGTACAGTTGTGATTGGCACACTTCAAAGAGGATTCCGTAGAGCTGGAAAATGTCCGGAGAAGGGCAACCAAAATGATCAAGGGGCTGAAACAACTTCCCTTTGATGAAAGGTTACTACATTTCGGGCTCTTTTAGTTTATAGAAAAGGTGAGAAAAGATGCAGGGAAATGATAGAGGTGTAAAATTATGCGTGGTGTGGAGAAAGAGGTTTCCCTTCCCCTCATAATACTAGAACCCAAGGCCATTCAATAAAGCTGAATGTTTGAAAGATTCAGGACAGACAAAAAGGAAGCACTCTTTCACAAGATGTAGTGATGAACACCAACTTGTATGGCTTCTAAAACGGGATTGGAGAAATTCATCAAAGATAAGACTATCGACTGCTACTATTCATGACAGCTATACATTACCTCCAGGATCTGAGGCAGTATGCTTCTGAATACTAGTTGCTGGAGAGTACAAGTGGGGAAGAGTACTTTTCTAATCGGATTCAGCTTATGGGCTTTCCATATGCATCTGGTTGGCCACTATGATAACAGGATGCTGAACTAGATGGGTGTTTGATCTGATCCAATAGGGCTCTTCGTAGGTTATTTGGGAAGATCTCTTAAAAGAAAGCAAAGACCCCAGGATGCTTTAGCAGTGAATTGACATGGACTCTTGGGCTGAGGTATATTGTCTAGGGCAGGGGTAGTCAGGTAATGCATCTTTCTTGATGATAAAATTCCCTTACCGCCCTCCAGGGCTCAATGGAAAGAGGATTCAGCTTGTGCTATAGAACCCCCTACCGCCCACCTATTATCCTGAAACAGCCACTAGTGGGCAGTAAGGACCAGGTTGACAACCCCTGGTCTAGGGAGTTGATGGGGAGGTGTTACTGTTATTGATAGAACTTTTTTTTATCTTTATTTAGATATTCTTATGATTTATGTGGAAATTGTTCTGTTTGTGTACTATTTGATGTTTTATTTATACCTCAAGTAGATAAATAGGTACCGCTCCGGTGAGAAGGTAAACGGCATTTCCGTGCGCTGCTCTGGTTCGCCAGAAGTGGCTTAGTCATGCTGCCCACATGACCCAGAAGCTGTATGCCGGCTCCCTCAGCCAATAAAGCGAGATGAGCGTCGCAACCCCAGAGTCGTCCGTGTCTGGACCTAATGGTCAGGGGTCCCTTTACCTTTACCTTTGTTATGTTTGCAATCATGTGATTTTTTACATGTTGTAAGCCGCCTTGAGCATGGTTTTAACTTTGGAAAGGCAGCATACAAAAAATAATAGCTGAACGATTGGGTCGATTGAATGCAAAAGGGAATTTCTTTGGAATTCTGAGTACTAAAATGCAATACACTCAGTCTATAAGCAATATTAGTGCAATACAGTGGTACCTTGGTTTACGAACTTAATCCATTCCGGAAATCAGTTCTTAAACCAAAACCGTTCTTAAACTGAGGCACGATTTCCCTAATGAGGCCTCCCGCCGCCGGTGCCCTTCCACCGTTCGGATTTCGTTCTTAGACCAAGGCAAAGTTCTCAAACCAAGACACTATTTCCGGTTTTACGGAGTTTGTAAACCAAATAGTTCTTAAACTGGACTGTTCTTAAACTGAGGTACCACAGTACAAGGAAAAGTGTCAACTCCAGCAAGATCTATAACTGTAACTAGCTTGACATTTTAAAACTATTTTTAACACTGTTTCACAGCTACCAAACGGATACATATTTTAATGCCACAGTGCAAGCCATCATGGAAACTGTATTTACTCAATTGTATGAAAAACCTACTATCCATGTTCAGCTGCATTCCAAGTAATTTTTCAAGGTAAAAGCAGGCTTTTTTTTATAAGGTTCTGCATCTTGAGATTTGGTTCAAATTACACGTTGTGCTGCTTAAGGAAATCCAGGCAGCTATTAAGGACATTGAGCATTCTATAGAGATCCCTAGCTCACCCAATGACTGCTATTCTCAATATTAATTTGGGCCTAAGAGTTATGACAAATGGACTTAGTGATAGTTTAAATTTGCATTTGCAACCTATGGACTCAGTGCCAGATGCAAAAGTAGAGGCAAATTATCTACACTTGAAATAGATGCTTGGGAGTTGAAGTACCAGTCACTTAGCAGATAAGACCATGATACTCTTTTGCTTCCAATTTAGTATTCTATTTCCAAGATGTTCACCCTGCATTATTAGTCCGCAATGCTCTTGAGGTAGTTACAGAAAAACAATGTTCCTTTAGGGAGGGCACTTAGCTTAAAATGAAAATGGTGTCAGTTCAAATTCTAGCATCTTGTTCCTGACTTAAAGGGGAAACCCACAGCGCAGGGGCTGAGTACATAGTTGCATGCAAAAAAGTTTCGCTCCTCAAATCCAAACAAAGGGTTTCAATTAGAAGGGCTAGGAAAGACTTCCAAAATGCGGACTTCCGGCGAGGACGCCATTGCGGGCGGTCGTGGGTCGTTTCGGCAGCGAAACGACCCAGGCCAGCCCGGGAGTAGGAGCCCCGCTACCGCAAAGCGGGGCTCCGCTAAACCGCGGGTCGAGCGTCCCGCGGCACGGGCTCTCCAGCGAGCCCACTATGGCGCTGAACCCTTCTCCCGTTACCCTTGTAAAAGGGGCGCGGGAGTGAAGGGACAACAGCGCCGGGCTTTGGAGGCATGCCCTAACCGGGCTGGTGAAGCGGCGGCTGCCGCCGGCACTGAGCGCGTCGTTCTACCTGATTGGAGATAAAAAAAAGAAGAATCACGGAGGCCGTGAGTACGGAGTTAATTGGACTTTAAATTTCTGCTAATTGGCACTCCGGGAGGAACGTGAAAAAGGAAGCCCGTTCCTCCCTTTGTTGAATGAAGATAACATTGTTTTTAGCTGCTGCTGCAGTAGCGGATACAAAGTTTCTACAGAGCTTTTGACAAGTGAGACTGGCAGAACCCCTTTTAGGGGAATTAAGCGATTGGAAATATTTCTTTTTTGAAATTGTTGGATTACAATCTTTCCACCCTGACTCGGGGGGAAATGGCAGCTAAAATTTATGGTTAAAGATGGAAAAGTACTGAAACTTGATACCCTCTGCCTATTTCTACCATGCTTGGTTTCGTTTTCAAACTGGCTCTAGACTCGGGACTGACACATGAACAAAGGATTATTCTTTTGAAGCTGGAACTGTTAAACCAGAAGTTAATTTTGTTGAACCAGGATGTCGAGGAAAAGTTATATGCTACAGGAAAGACTCTTGAGAACTTTGGTAAACTGGAAAAAAATCTTGCTAGGGAACTTGAGTAAGTTTTTGGAAAACAAAGTACAGTGACTACGCAACTCCGAGAAGATGGAAAACCCTGTTGGTGTGAGAGACGCAGGGTTGGAATACAATTTATATCCAATTTCTGGGGTGAGAGCCCAGGAATGATGGGTAAAAGATTTGTGAAACTACAACCAGAAGATGACTGGAATTTTGAAATGGAGATGCTGGAAGATGATGATTTGAATTCCCTGGAGTTCCCTGCAAGGATGTTTATGGACTGCGTCTGGACCCTTGGTTTTAAAGAAAAAGAGGACATTCTGGACATTGATGTGGTAAAAAGATGAAGAAATGTCTGGGGGGCGATCCCGAGATGGCGAAGGAAAATGGTTAGAAAAGGGATAGGGTGAGAATATTTAAAATATAAGTACGATGGCTCACCATGGTACCCTGAAGTCAGTGTGTTAAGAGTTTAAGATTTTGAACTAGTGAAGAGATATGTGAAATGTTTATTAGCAGCAGTTTAAGTAAAATAAGATGTAAGCTTGGAGTTAAGAAGTAATAGGTTATATTATGAAGTAAAAAAATGAATATTAAGAAGTTTGTTAAGATATTTTGGATGATTTAAATTTTAGAGATGAGAAGTTATTAAAGTAAATTAGAATTGGAAACAAAGGAGAGAAAACGGGAGAAGTCAACCGGTTAGATTCAAACAAGATTTTTTTTTCTAAGTAAGAAAAAGAAATATTGGTGTTTCAGTGGTGGTTTTTATCTGTCTTTTATTCTGTTTTGATTGGTGTATGTGTTGTTTTATCTGTTTGTTGTATTGTTGTATTGTATTGTCTTTATTATGTTGAAAACAAAATTCTTATAAAAAAAGGAAAGACTTCCAAAATGCAGACAATCCTGAGCTGAATAGAAAAGTGAAGACAAACTCTGGAGTTCAACTGTTGAGTTTCAAGACTGAAGCGAGGTGTCAGCAGTGCTTTATTACCATTCCCATGCTTTTATAATTTGCATTTAGTTTCTCCTCACAATTTATTTTGGGTTAGCTATACTGGACTTGCCCAAGACCAGCCAGTTGAGAACACTACATAGCTACTTCATGGCATTTGCTCAGTACAATGAAGACAAATTCCCTGGCTAAAGCCAGACAGTGGAGACAAAATGTAGTACAGAATTTGTAGCAGCATCTATCTCCAGACATGGTACACAATAGCGGAAATTTTACAGCAACTACTGGTTATCACACACTTGTGCAATCAATACCCAGATTTATATTATTACCACATTTAAGAGACTGACACCCACCACATATAGGGAAACAGAAGAATTTCCACAGGATACAAACTGGCCATTTAATCTCCAGTTTGATAGCCAAACAAAACTGCAAAGGAAAATAATTTGATAGTTGTGGGCAGACCTCAAAGTCTGGGCAAAAACTGTATTATCTAATCCCATGAAACAAGCAGCCCTTTTTACACAAAGAGACTAAGTTGCACTGACAAGCTTGCATATGGCAAATGCATGGCGCCTAATTAGCTTAGGAGATTTATAAAACGCCATATATCTGGGCACAGTACCGTAGATAAAAACACAATTATAATGAAATATGTAAACAGCTCCTGCCAGGACTCCTGTTAGAAAAAAAAATGGTTTAAAGCAGCAGTCACTCTTACGATATTCCATTAGCAACTGCTACACTGATTATTTTTTTAACTTCCTGAACAGGAGCTACTTGCAACTAATCTGACCACATCTGCTGGAAGCTTCTGTACAGTTATACTCACAGCAAATCAACAGAATCCAATTCACTTTAGCAAAAATTGGGGTGGGTGGGGAAAATATTTATTTGTGTACATCCCTAGAGGTTGTCTAAGCCCAACACTGTAAGGCTTGTCATGTCCTACAGATTTTTAAAATCTGTTGGCAAGAAACAGAGCAGAGTATTATTGGCACAAAGTTCTCAGAAGCACTGGCTCCGCACTCCTCCTTATCCTTATCTTTGGGTTTATGATTCACTATTAAGAAAGAAGCCTTGCAGCATGACTCACAGATTAAACTGTGACAAAAAAGGGAAGAAAATGACTTATATCTCATGATAAATGCTTCTGTACCATAGTGATTCATACTAAATGGGAAAGAAGGCAGAGAAGGGGTAGAGGTTCGTCTTTCAGAATGTTCTACAGAATATGATCATATAATGGGACCATAATATGGATCAGATTCTTAGTCCAATATTATCAACACCAGAGGATACCCAATATGTTACCCAACTTGCCCTCCAGATGATATTGGATGCCATCATCCCACACAATTGGGTAAGCTAGCTGGGGCTGATGGGAGTTGGAGTCCAAAAAATCTGGAGGACACCATATTGACTACCGTATATTCCGGCGTATAAGACGACTGGGCGTATAAGACGACCCCCGACTTTTTAGAAGATTTTCCTGGATTAAAAAGTAGTCTTAAACGCCAGAATATACAGTACTCAAATCTGACAACTGCTCTCCAAAGTTTTAGGTACAATCTTCCCCAGTCCTTCTGCAACAGATTCTTTTTAGCTAGGGGTACTGGAAATTAGGGGTGTATGGGAAGTTAGGGGAGGGGTAGTACCTCTGGTGGGGGACAGGTGATGCACTTTCTGAGGTAGTTTGTCCACCTTTGGTCCCCACCCTGCACTTAGATCCCACATGTGGCTCCTAGAGGCTGTCAGCACGCAACAGCAGCCACACCACAGGAACGGCTTTGACTGGCCAGCTAAACCAGGTGAGGGTAGCCAATGGGTCTCAAATCCTTGGTGAGTAACTCAGATATATAAACTAGGTGCCAAATGGCTCCTTAAACCAAGGTTGCAGTCACCAAAATAGTATGTCTAGTTGCCATTTGGGGGCAAGATGACCATGAAGTCTTATTTTTCAAATGATAAACTGACTGTGGTTGATTCTCAATTAAACATCTGGCTAGTTTAGATGACAACCTTGAGCTAGGTTAAGAGCTTAGAGTACCGGTACTTAAAGAAGAAAAGTCACTTGATCCAGGGATGGTCCACATATATATTGGCCTATTCCAACCTCTTTTTCTTAATGGTGACTGCTGCTGCTCAGGCTGCACAGAAAAAGCAATTTGGTTCCAGAAATTCATTCCGATTGTGCAGATAAAATATAACTGATAGAATTCTACAAGATGGGGTATTAGTGTGTGAAACCAGTCCAGATCCAATGCTCCCCAGATGGTGGAGATGTCAGGTGCCATCCTGGCACCTAGTAATCTTCACTTGGTTCCAAGTGGTCAAAAGCCAGGTGCAGAATGCACCTGGTGCCTGGCTAATTTCAAATACTCCCCTTCGCTGCCTTGCAGGATATATTGGGAGAAGAAAAAGCTAAGGAGTAAACCCTACACAAATCTGGACTCTGTAAGACTGCTGGATGGTGCCTTGTACGCCTCCTTCCGGCAACTCCTGCAGCCAAGCTGGCCCCAAACGTACTTCAAAGTTCAGCAACATCATCTGTCAGGTGAAGCTTGGAGCCTCTCTTGGAAAAAAGGGGAAGGATTAAGAATAGCTCTACGAGTTTCACCTTCCCACACACTAACCCTCTAGCGATGATGGATGGAAAAAATGAAGTGACTATGGAAGCCGGAGAAGCGGTAAGAAAGGAAAACAAAGCTGTGTGTTGCCAAATTAAAGGGAGATACCTTCATGTGTAGGTACATATAAACAAGAAAACATAAGGTACAAGAACCCTACTCATTTGTACTGGCAGGGATATGAAGATAGTTTCAGAGGCTGCTACCTTTGAATCAGCAGCATCACCTTATATCAATGAAAACAGGAGATATTTTACATCCTTACACTATATGGTCTTGCAACAACACACCATGTGAATGTTGTGCCTGAAACACTGACATTTTGACACATTCACACTGAGGTGAAAAAGAGTGAAGGGACAGTCCTGGGGAAGCCAAGTGGGATGGTGCTGCGTTTTGTGACAAGGAAAAGAATCAAAGGCAGTGCTGATGTGCAAATGTAAAGCTTTCACATAGCTTGGATCAAACAGACTAAGGGGACTAGGCTTTCACAATAGAAAAGGTCAACCAAGAGTCACCAGTTAGTTTGCAACTTCATTTTTACAATAAAGATCACATCAGGTCTCCGTGGCAGAATGCAGCAGAGCTAGATGCTCAGTACACAACCATCTCCTCTTTCTCCAGGCAAATTAAAGGCTGCTATGTAGTCTCTCTGCAGAGAGGAGAAACAGAACTAAACGCAGTGCAGTCATTCCATTCCATGAGGGTTTATCACCAGTTAAAAGCTCAGTGTGCACGTGCGCACACACAGAACAGCCCCAGGACTTCCTTAAAATAGAGGAAGGGTGCTTACTTCAAAGCAGCAAAATGAGTACAACATTAAACCCCACATATGGTGGGAATGACATCCAAACTCATTCAGTAACTATATGCTATGCAGGCTGTTTCCCTAACAATGAGGCAAAATATGTTAAAATGATATATTTTACAAAAGTGAACATTTATGCCTTGGAGTTGCAAAAAACAAACCAAGCTTTACCTAAAAAGCTGCTTGCAAAATTCATGTCTACACTATAGTTCTCAGGAGATAAAATTGGCTCACTTACCAATAAAAGGTATAACCGAAACCTCAAGCCCACTTCTAGCCCATAGTTACGATTTAAAAACACTACCACCATATAGAATGTTTCCTGCCACTTCAAGGGACTGCATGAACCATATTTCCTCAAGAGATGAATGAGTGGAGGGGGGCCCTTCCCACATCCTCTCGACCCCCTGGGAAACTCAACAAACCTGATACACCTGTAACTGGGTGTGGAGACAGCTGTGGGCAGCCTGAGGAAGGACCATCCACTATGGGCCTGCCCATAAAAAGCAAGTTTAGAGTGAGATGACTAGAGAGATGACTGCTGTTTCCAGGATCTCTTCTCATTCTGATACTTTTGTGGGTGAGAATCTGGACACTGGGTGAGAACCTGGAGACTGAGAGGGAGGGTGTGTCAGAAGAAAAATGAATGGATCTTGATATATTGGTAACTTTGTAACATTTGTATATGTAACTGTATTTTTGTAATATTATTTACAGTAAGCTGTCTGTTGTTGCTTATGTTTTTGGTACACTGCTTAGATATATTTTTAAATATATTAAATGCTATAGTAATTAAATTAAAAACTAAGTAAAATAAATAAAATAAGAGGGCAGCCTTTTGTCCAGAGTTTGCAACTTAATAAACCCTTAACACACTTTAAACTTTCAAGCATTCAGTCACAATCAGGAGTTAATTGAGGAGAAAGCAGGTATTATTAACTTTCCTGTTTAGAGATACTTGCTTGGTGTGCTTGTAATGTCAACTGACTGATCTTTAAGGTGGTCTTCTATTGTGTTGCCCACAATGCATGACAGGACAGAAACAGGAAAAAACAGTGCTAGATCTGAAACAGCAAAATGCATACAACTGCATCCAGCAGGAAGTTCAACAGAAAATTTACAGGAGATGCAAATGCTTATCTCACTTAAGTGCACAAAAGAGCATCTGAAAAACTGACCCCCAATTTCTCAGCAGGCCAACTTAATTGAAAAATTTCTCTGCAGCAGAACCTAGTTAGAAGTGTTCAGCACAGAAAAGTTGCAAGGGTTTATCATTACACAAATACACAATCGCTCCATTGCAACCACATTCTTCTCTCCTGTAAGGTAGTCGTCCCTCAATTTATCCTCTCACTCCCCCCTGCTCTGATACTGTACTGTTGAAAGTCACTTCTACAAAGGTACAACATACCAAGAATGGACAAAAGTCTTGAGTTTTCAACTGCAATCACAGATACGGTATAGGTATTTTTTTCATGCACCAGTTATTGAAATTGCATTCACACTTGTTCAATAGATTACACATCTTTAATCTTCATAACCTAACCGATTCTTTATATCCAGGTCCTTCAAAGGCTCATGCACTTAAGGATCTTGCAATACATTTATTGCAACAGAAAACATGAACCATGGAAAACAGCCTAGAGAAGCTTGTTTCCTATCAATGTAAATATCAATTGGGCTATCTATCTAATTCATTCCCCCAAGAAGGTGCCACTTTTTGTATCAACGACAGGCTATAATATTTAGGCCACACAACTGGTATCACTACAGAATAAGGAGAATTCCCCTTCATGTGCCTATATTCCTCCACAAAGCAAATCATTGGAATAAATGAAAGTCACACAATACACACAGAAAAAAGGTTGGGCTGGAAGCAAGGTTCTGAATTATTTTGCACTTCATTTTAAATTTTGTCAACAGATTGCTTTAATGCCTTTATGCATAAAACAAGGTTCAAGAGGGAGGCATAGATACACAACCATTTCTATGCTTGGTTTTTGCTGAGCCTTAGGTAATCAAGTGCACTAAGAGGTGCAAAATGATGTTTTCCAAGCTAAAGATCATGGCTATACAAGGCAGCAATCATGTTAGCTCCACTCAAAAAATGACAGCCAGGAAGAAGGGTACAAAAGTTAAAAGGCATTTCAGTTAGAAGGCTAGTCAAACCAAGAGCAAAAATTTCAGGTCCAATTGTTTGTGCGGGTGGGGGAATTGAGTATTCCATTAATAAATCCTTGCAATTTCAACATAGAGCTATAATATAGTAAGTCATCCATTTTAATAAAAGCAGTATACAGCAAGCTGTTACTAAGTGACAATAGGCTTCCAAGTAACTACAAGACGAAAGAGTGGGCTAGATGACCCTTTGCCCAATTCAATGTAAAATTCCTTTTGTTTTCCCAGATACATACCCAGAACATAAGTCTTGTTAAAAACTAACACCAATACTTGGGTTAGAAGCAAATATACATGATGAAACCAAAGGGTAAAACAAAATATGGAAGACTTTCCCACTACCACCAGAGTCCTTCCCAAATTCCTAGGATGTAATGACATGAACTAAATGACGTAATGACACTGATCAAAGTTCTACATGCACAAAATGGGTAAAGAAGATCCCAGTACAACAGAGACTTGCTTTCAACCTCCAAGCCTGAATTCCACCTCTGCTACCTCTGCATATCTAGATTTGAAAAGATGGGAGGCAAAATGGATGGGTAACACCCCTACTTTCATCCCCAAGGAAGCAGGTTCAGACAGGATGTCTCTATGCTACAGTCACTCTTACTCAACTTCTTGTATGGAGGCAAAGCAACTGGGAAGAGGCACTCCTTTCTCAGCAGTAACCTCACAAGAAATATTTGTGGGGGAAAAGGGGAACAGCTCTTTTCATAGCCCCAAATACTTTGGTGTGTAACAGACTTTGGGTCTATTTCCCCCAATTGTTTTGGGTAGCAGTGACTGAGTGGGGTGAAACAAAGGAGAATATATGATGACAGTAAATAAGAAGGAGCCAAAGCAGAACTGCCCTCAACCAGAACTGCTAAAGGAAGAACTGGCAAATTGTAGGAGAAAGATGTGGAGGATAAATACAGTAACTGTTCCAAACTATCCTAAGGCTTGAAATAGCCTTCTCCAACCTGGATTCCAACTCTCACCAGCCCAGCCAATGGTTACAATGATGGAAGCAGTAGCCCAGAAACATCTGCAGAGCACCAAGTTGGGGAAGGCTGTTCTGAAGCCCACATTTGTATGTTCGACAGTAAGGCAATCAGGAAACTGCCTGCCGGAATTTGCTCTCAACAAACAAAACTCCCTGCATATAGAAAACGAACTTGCCATGGAGAAAAGTTAAATTTACCTTTCTTCTCTGCCCCCCCCCCCCAATATTCAGGGTGAAATTTGTTTGTGGGAACCATCTGAATGTGTAAACCCCCACTTGGACCTTCAAGTGGTACGGTACAGTCTAGAGAGGGAATGGGTTTATTCCTTGATTTTGCTGAATATATTATACTTACCAGACCCGGGGAAGGGGGGGCGGGTAGGAAACTGAAATGATGGGAGATAAATGAAGGACGGTGAAAGGCGAAGGTGCACATAAATGCAGAAAATTATATTACCAGGAAAATGTCTCCTCAGCCTAAACCACTATAGGAAAGTGAGTGTAGAGAGTGGTGGGGGGTGGGGGGAGAGATGAGGTTTGGAAAAATTATTTAAAAGGTTATGGCAAAATTCCTTTGAAACTACATGTATAAAAGCCTATCCTCAGATTATAGAGGCTCTTTCCTTTTCTGACAACCTCCTCAGTTATTATTTTTTAGGAGGAATGGAAAGGACTTGTCAGTTTCACTATTGCGCCTCCCCTCAAAATTCTAACAGTAATTAGGGGTACATGTGGAGAAAACGTTGGCTCTGTGTGTGAGAGAGAGAGGGGGGGGGGAGGGAGGGAGAGAGAAATGTGAACAGAGATGAGACCAGTATGGGGGAGATTGTACATGCGGGAAAATATGTGCAATATGGGGAAATATGATAAAATATGATGTGTGGATGAGAGGTGGATGAATATAAAATGGGGGTAATATGATACTCCCCTGTCTGAATTGAGGTTCCCTGCCTGCATATATGGGGTTTGGGTAAGAGGAGACAGAGAGAATGTACAGGGTTAAATGAGGATAAATAAAAACAGAGGGGAGTGGGGGGGGGAGATTTCCGGGGAAGGGGGACCAGATGGGATAGAATGAGGGAAGTGGTGAGGTTGGAGGTTGAAATGAAGGGATGTGGATGGTCTCTGCCCCACACTTCAGCTGCCACTCACATGGGGAAACGTTATCCTATTTCATTATATGGTGCTCTTATTACTGCATCGTATTTTTTATTATTACACGCAGTCCTGGAATCCCTTTGGATGAAGGGTGGCTTAGGATCTTTTTAAGCACTGGAAATCAAATCAAAGCAAGGGACTGTTAGAAGATGATACCGGTAAATAAAAACAGAGCCTGCCAGTCCTTTCCCTGTATGAAGAAAACCACACTGTTGTACAAAGCCATTGTGTACTGAAAAATCACTATTAAGAACAGCGATCATAAATAAACGAACATATAAAATCAAAGGGAGAGAAGAGGGTGCTAAGGAGGGGGAGGGAGAGAGAGAAGTCTGATAATGAATATAAATGTATAAATATAAACAAAGTGGAAAGGTGAGAGTGCACTTGATAATACAAACAAACAAACATAAATAAATAAATAAATAAATAAATAAATAAATAAAGCATCCATGCCTGCATGGAGGGGAAGAGAGAGAGTGTGTGGCTGGATAATTTAAATAAATAAAGCAAGCTAGCAAGCAAAGGGGGAGATTGAGTGGATGGGCAATGTAAATAAATAAATATAAACAAGTCTGAACAAACAAAGCCGGGCGACTGGGAGTGTGGACTGATAATATAAATAAATATAATTGAATAACTAAATAAATATGAACCAAGCAAGCACGGAGAGCGGGAGAGTGGACGGGTAAACTGATGTAAATGAATTAAATATAAACAGATGAAGCTGTGGAGGGGGGGGGGGTAGGGAGAGAGAGAGAGGAAGGGGCCGGCAATATATAAATCTGGTCTGTTGGCTGCAGGTCTCTTTGGGTTGGCTCGGGCGAGGGGAAGCGGCCGAGGAATCTACTAATGGGTTCCGTGTAGGTGTATTTCACGGGTGCGTGTTGTGGGGGGAGACACACACTGCGGGGGGGGGGGGAGCCGAGTCGTGAGCCGCCCTTTCCTTCCTTCCCTCCTTCCTTCCTTCTCACCTGCTGGTACTCGGCGTCCTCGGGTCGGAAGTCGTCGCCGACGGCCTCCCAGCGGAGGCTGAAGTGGGGCAGGCGGTGCAGGAGGCTCACCCACCACGGAGGAGAGTAGCTCACGCCGGCCGCCGCCGCCGCCGCCATGCCCGGCCTGAGGAGAGAAGGCGCCTCTGCCTCCCTCGGTCGCCGCCGCCGCCGCCGCCTCCTTCTCCCCCTCAGGGACGCCGCGCCGCCGCCGCCGCCACCTTCCTTCCTTCCTTCCTTCCTTCCTTCACCCGGAGCTGCCCCTTCCCGCGGCCATGAGGGGGCAATGCGAGCAGCAGCAGCGCCGCCTCAGCTCCGCTGGTTCAGGCGGCCCAGGAGGCCCCGCGGACCCGGCGGCGGCTTCGGAGGCTCCGTGCCCGACATGGCCCCTGCCCCTGCCGGCCCACACGCTCCCTCCGCTCGGCGCGGCTGCCGGCGCTCTTTGTTCGCCTCTCGCCCCTCGCCGCCTCCGCCGCCGCCGCCTCTTCCTTCCCCGGATGGCGCCGCCCACACGGACCCCCCTTTCGGCGCCGCCCGAGTCGGCCGCCCGCTCCCCCTCCCTCCCTCACTCCCTGCCTGCCGATCTCCCTCGCTCGCCCCGGCGGCCGCGCGCGCGCGTGTTCGTGGGCTGGGGGAGGGGGCAGAAATGGCGCCTCAGGGAGTAGGACCTCGGCGCTGCCAGGCCGCCATCCCTGCTGCTGCTGCTAACCTAGGGAACGGAGGGGCATCATGGCCACCCACAGACACGCACACTGGCATGGGCACAAAAAGGTCCCCACTACACACACACACATATGGTAAGAGGGGTATAGGCACTAAAAGCACTCTCTCTCTCTCTCTCTACACACACACACAGAGGCATATACACAAACGGTATCCCCTACACACACAGTGACACACAAGCATGAGGGGGATATACACCAAAGGCTCTTACACACACACAAACAGGCATGTACACAAAAGGTCTCCCTACACACGTACAGTGAGAGGGGGATATGCACTAAAAACACTCTCTCTACACACACACACACGGGCATATACACAAAAGCCCCCCACCCCCACATACACAAACGGGCATATCAACAAAAACACACTGGCACGAAAGGCCCCCTTACACACAAGCTCTCCCCACACGTACACACCAACGGGCATAGACGTACAAAGGTCCCCCTTCACACAGAGACGTGTGCACACAGAGTCATGCACCCGAAAAGTTGCCTCTTCACACAGACGTCGCCGTCCACATCCATTCGCCTCGAGAGACAATGGGGTGCACCTCCGGGGTGAAGTGAAACCTTTGCGTTTGCAGTGCCAAAGTGACCTCTCAGGGACGCAAACCTGGGCAGTGTGTATGGGGGTCCTTAGCCTCCCAGAAGGCGTCTTTGGACTCTGCACCCACCACGACAGCCTTTGATTCCCAACCATCAAGTAAGGCTGATCTGGTCTTGTGCCCTATTCCTGATGTAAATGTCCACTCACCCCTTCTTCCCTGGCATTTGTAGTTTGCCTCAGGTGCCAAAATGTCTTGGGCCAGCCCCGTGTGGACACCAAAACCCTACTTTTGAAGACACTGGAGGTATTCAGAAAAGCGTTTTTGAATAATAT
Organism: Lacerta agilis; assembly: GCF_009819535.1. Lineage (NCBI taxonomy): Eukaryota > Metazoa > Chordata > Lepidosauria > Squamata > Lacertidae > Lacerta > Lacerta agilis. Next base: position 49,328,681 of record NC_046324.1, read on the forward strand.
TTTAAACCTCCTTCTTTGGAGGTCTTTAAGCGGAGGCTTGACAGCCATCTGTCAGGAATGTTTTGATGGTGTTTCCTGCTTGGCAGGGGGTTGGACTGGATGGCCCTTGGGGTCTCTTCCAACTCTATGATTCTATGATTCTAGGTTCATATAAGCAGTTCTTTAGGTAACAATATTCCAATCTTTACAAGTAACCAAGATGAGGGTCTAAAACTTCCCAGCATTTCCCTCCCCCCTACTTATCATGCTCTAGTTTTCCAGGCTCTGTCCCACCCCATAAAAGCCTACTTAGTCCCATCCCAAAGTCTCAAATTCTACCTTGCCCCCTCGCCTCACCTGGCAATATTTTGAAAGCCAATGTCTATTATTATTTCTTTATTAATGGCTCCATAACCAGAGTTCTCTTGGGGACAAATTAAAATCCGAAACCATCAATCAATATAAGCAACAGCAGAGAAAACCATATAGAAAACAAAACAAACCACTTCAGAGCCAAGGTTAATGTAGGTTCGGCCACATTCATATAATGAGAACCACAGAACACCCCACAGAGCTAAAACAAAATCCTAAAACTTAAGTGAATTGTAGAAATTAAATTGCTCATACAAACAATTTTAAAGGGCCTAGATTATTTTTGTAAAAAGCTATTTGCCTGATGCTGGGCACTAAGATCTACAGCGGAGCTTTTCTCTGTCCTGCTACATCTGACTTGTGGGAACTTGAACAAGAGTCTTCTCAGTGGAACTCCCTACCAAGAGAAGTTTGTAAACACTACAAGATTTGGTTTACTGACCGTAAGATTCAGTGCTTCAGAAAACAGGTCACCTTGATCTGAGGTGCTTCATGGGCTGCCTAATTTGGCTCAGGGACTGTCCAAGTCTGCTCTGTTCCACCCCAGCCCTACTGCAGGGAAATTTAAAAACAGCTATAACTTTTCTTTTGATAGAAGTGGTTGGAATTTGCGGGACAATTATCCTCTTCAGAGTGCATAGGTAAAAGGTAAAGGGACCCCTGACCGTTAGGTCCAGTTGCAGACGACTCTTGGATTGCAACGCTCATCTCGCTTTACTGGCCGAAGGAGCTGGCATACAGCTTCCGGGTCATGTGGTCAGCATGACTAAGCCGCTTCTGGCGAACCAGAGCAGTGCACGGAAACGGTGTTTACCTTCCTGCCGGAGCGGTACCTATTTATCTACTTGCACTTTGGTGTGGTTTTGAACTGCTAGGTTGACAGGAGCTGGGACCGAGCAACGGGAGCTCACCCTGTCGCAGGGATTCGAACCGCCAACTTTCTGATCGGCAAGCCCTAGGCCTAGGCTCTGTGATTTAGACCACAGCGCCACCCAAGTCCCACTCAGAGTGCATAAGGTTTGCCAATTTACAGGCAAATAGGCTCAGGGTTAGGGTTGGGAGGGGAGATATCACCTTTAATGTTTTCTTTAAGAGAGAGAGAGAAATGAAACTCCTATAACTTTTTATTTTGGAAAATTTGGGGCAGAATTGGACAACATTTTCAGGCACAGCTGTCCCTTTTGGTAGCATGAAACCAGCAGAATTTCAGATTAGCTGCAGTGGTTTTCCTGCAAGGGCAGCCATTATTGTTTCAGCACAGGTAATTAATAATAATAATAATAATAATAATAATAATAATAATAACTTAATCTCTCCTAGTGATTAGTCTGAACCAGCTAGGATCCTATCATGCCAAGGTGCTAAGTCTGAATCTCACCTAAAACCCATGTCCTTTGACCTGGAATTTTTCTCCTATCAATGTGGGACCCAATTCTGCATTACGTACCATTCTCTACACAGACTTAGGCACACACTCTCCTCTCTCTCTCTCTCTCTCTCTCTACACACACACACACACAAAGTCCTGGCACAGAGAACAAACTCTGGGCTTTGGAACCAGCCTATAGGCACCCTGGCTGAAATTAAGCCCTGCTCACATGCTTATCATGGACTCATGGAGCACATATGCAACATAAAATTGGCTCTAGGCCAGCCCATTGCTGGAAAAATCCAGAGCCATTCCCAGCTGTGTGAAATTAACCTTTGTTTCAGAATGTAAGGGAAATATATCCTCTTAGGACTAGAAATAAGTTAGCTCTGATTAGCTTCAAGATGGCATAAAGAAACAGAACATGATAACAAGTAGTCATTGTTTTAAAAAATCCCAAATTTACTGCTGGGCCTCTTGCAAAGATTAGTGTGGGCAGGGGAGGTGGGGAGATTCTTTGTGGAAATGTTTTGCATTAGGGAAGAATGTGCCAGATGAAAATTAAATCTGGCTGTATAACATGAGAATTCTTTAAACTTTTCCAAAGTGTGGATCCCATCTCACAGTTCACATGCTTTTCTGCTTGACTTACGGACCACATCTCTTTGTCTTCAGCTGCTTAATAACCCTGTACTGTATTAATGTGTTGTGGTGGTGACATACTTTGCTACAGTTAGGACACTGTTGCCTGAGGGGGGAAAAAATAGTAACGAAACCCATACAATGAGATTAGTCAATTTTACATGGACCACATTCAACTGTTCTACATACTAAAATTGGAAAACTTCTAATCTAACTAAACCAGATTCAGCAACAGAACCAGCCAAGTCACAGCAGTCTCTGTCTACCAATGTGGAACTTTAAAACATTTGAACCATCTTTTAAACTATCAAAAGTTGGTACCTTTGCACAGCTCTTTATTTCTTAACAGTCCCTTGCAGGCAATTAAATGTCAGAAAGAACTACTAAAGGTATATTGAGATTTTAGTCCAACAACATCTGGAAGGCCACAGTTGCCACCCACCCTAGCTTTAGAAGGAGAGATCACTGTACATTGGGGGGGGGGGGTTGGTAGTATTTGGGTTTACTTGCAAATATACAAGTAGCACACAGGTGGAAGTATACAGCATTACATTCTTACAAAGAGTAATTCCAGTGTCCCCACAGCAAATTTCTACAGACAGGTCCAGATGCTTAGATAAAGGATCTGCACTTCCTGGTAAAGGAATTAATTCAGACTCACCTGCCACTGATCAGAAAGTTGTTTTAACTCTGATTGTTACCCTGCTGTGAAGAATCAATGAAATGCCTAGGTATAATTTAAGAATGATTGCCCATAATACACAAGAACAGACAGGGCCATGAAAAAGTGGCATTATATTACTCCCAGTGGCAAAACAATTATTAAAATTTTTACCACTCTGCACTTTAAAGGCAGCTTGCAAAATATTAAAACAATCTCAAAACTGGGAATACAACCTACAAAGTCTATCAACACAGAGAGTGACAGAACACTGTGACATTACATTACATTACATCAGATGTCAAGCCAGCTGCAGATTCAAGAGCCCACCCCAAAGACCTTCTGAGGAGTCCAAAGATCCCAGGCTCAATCCTGGGAGAGAGCCAGTGTGGTGTAGTGGTTAAGAGTGGTAGACTCGTAATCTGGGGAACTGGGTTTGTGTCTCCACTCCTCCACATGCAGCTGCTGGGTGACCTTGGGCTAGTCACACTTCTTTGAAGTCTCTCAGCCCCACTCACCTCACAGGGTGTTTGTTGTGGGGGAGGAAGGGAAAGGAGAATGTGAGCCGCTTTGAGACTCCTTCGGGTAGTGATAAAGCGGGATATCAAATCCAAACTCTTCTTCCTCTTCTTCAAGGAAGGGCTGGGGGAGGGCCTATGCTTAAAACACTGGAAAGTTGCTGATCATCCATTAGATGGTGCAATGATAAGGTATAATGTATACCTGATAAGGTACAAAGAAGCCTACCTTCCCTTCCATGGAGATTGCCAGAGTGCACATGTGGGATGACATGGCCTTTTGTGTGCTGCTTGAGCTTGACATAAAACCCCAGGGGGGAAAACTCACTGTGCAATGCCATAGCACATTTTTCAGCCACAATGGAGAAAACTGCCAGATCACGCACTTAAGACAATATGACAGGCTAGGGCAATGGCCCTTCCTGTAGGAGAAAGCAGCAACCACCACCACCACCAAGACTTCTCCATCATCACCTTCCAATGACCATCTTCCTGCTCAACTGCTTTATTAGTTGGGGGTGGGAGTAGGAGAGGTCCTCATAATGGTTTGCATACCCAGAACCCAAACATTCCTCACCCTAAGTCAAGAGGTAATGATGGCTGTGCTTAATAGGCTTGGAAGCAACAGGTCAAGGAAGAGTTTGGGAACACCGTGGCGAGCTGTTCAACAGCATCCCCACTTTCTGGTGGGCATTTTGTCAGACTGCATCATCAAAGGCCTATTCTACACCATGTGGCCCCCTTCATGGATCACTGCCTTGTCGTGGCGAAGGGGCTTGAATTACTCAGGCAAGCTATGGACAGGTCAAGATGGACAGGTCATAGCGGAGAGTTTGGACCAAACGTGATCCACCTGGAGAAGGAACTGGCAAGCCGCTCCAGTATCCCTGCCAAGAAAACTCCATGGACAAAGACAACAGGCATATAAAAGATATAACGCTGGAAGATGAGCCCCTCAGGTCGGAAGGCGTCCAACTTGCTACTGGGGAAGAGCGGAGGACAAGTACAAGTAGATCCAGAGCTGATGAAGCGGCTGGGCCAAAGCCGAAAGGACGCTCAGTTGCGGATATGCCTGGAAGCGAAAGGAAAGTCCAATGCTGTAAAGAAAAGTATTGCATAGGAACCTGGAATGTAAGAACTATGAACCTTGGTAAGCTGGATGTGGTAAAAAATGAGATGGCAAGAATAAACATTGACATCCTAGGCATCAGTGAACTAAAATGGACAGGAATGGGCGAATTCAGTTCGGATGACTATCATATCTACTACTGTGGGCAGGAATCCCGTAAAAGAAATGGAGTGGCCCTCATAGTCAACAAAAGAGTGGCGAAAGCTGTACTGGGATGCAACTTCAAAAATGATAGAATGATCTCGATACGAATCCAAGGCAGTCCTTTTAACATCACAGTAATCCAGGTTTATGCACCAACTACCAGTGCTGAAGAAACCGAAATTGATCAATTCTATGAAGACTTACAACACCTTATAGAAATGACACCAAAGAAGGATGTTCTTCTCATTATAGGGGATTGGAATGCTAAAGTAGGAAGTCAAGAGATAAAAGGAACAACTGGCAAGTTTGGCCTTGGAGATCAAAATGAAGCAGGGCAAAGGCTAATAGAGTTCTGTCAAGAGAACAAGCTGGTCATCACAAACACTCTTTTCCAACAACACAAGAGACGACTCTACACATGGACATCACCAGATGGGCAACATCGAAATCAGATTGATTATATTCTCTGCAGCCAAAGATGGAGAAGCTCTATACACTCAGCAAAAACAAGACCTGGAGCTGACTGTGGCTCAGATCATCAGCTTCTTATAGCAAAATTCCAGCTTAAACTGAAGAAAGTAGGAAAAACCACTGGGCCAGTAAGATTCAATCTAAATCAAATTCCTTATGAATACACAGTTGAAGTGAAGAACAGGTTCAAGGATTTAGATTTGGTGGATAGAGTACCTGAAGAACTGTGGATGGAGGCTCGTAACATTATACAGGAGACAGCAACGAAAACCATCCCAATGAAAAAGAAATGCAAGAAAGCAAAGTGGCTGACCAATGAGGCCTTACAAATAGCGGGGGAGAGAAGACAAGCAAAATGCGAAGGAGATCGTGAAAGATACAGGAAATTGAATGCAGATTTCCAAAGAATAGCAAGGAGAGACAAGAGGGCCTTTCTAAACGAGCAATGCAAAGAAATAGAGGAAAATAACAGAATGGGAAAAACCAGAGATTTATTCAAGAAAATTGGAGATATGAAAGGAACATTTCGTACAAAGATTACCACAATTAAGGACAAAAGTGGAAAGGACCTAACAGATGCAGAAGACATCAAGAAGAGGTGGCAAGAATACACAGAGGAATTATACCAGAAAGATATGGAGGTCTCATACACCCCAGGAAATGTGGTTGCTGACCTTGAGCCAGACATCCTGGAGAGTGTTGTTAAATGGGCCTTAGAAAGCCTTGCTAACAACAAGGCCAGTGGAAGTGATGATATTCCAGCTGAACTATTTAAAATTTTAAAAGAGGATGCTGTTAAGGTGCTGCACTCAATATGCCAGCAAGTTTGGAAAACTCAGCAGTGGCCAGAGGATTGGAGAAGATCAGTCTACATCCCAATCCCAAAGAAGGGCAGTGCCAAAGAATGCTCCAACTACCGCACAATTGCACTCATTTCACACGCTAGCAAGGTTATGCTTAAAATTCTACAAGGCAGGCTTAAGCAGTATGTGGACCGAGAACTCCCAGAAGTGCAAGCTGGATTTCGAAGGGGCAGAGGAACCAGAGACCAAATTGCAAACATGCGCTGGATTATGGAGAAAGCCAGAGAGTTCCAGAAAAACATCTACTTCTGCTTCATTGATTATGCAAAAGCATTTGACTGTGTCGACCACAGCAAACTATGGCAAGTTCTTAAAGAAATGGGAGTGCCGGATCACCTCATTTGCCTCCTGAGAAATCTCTATGTGGGACAAGAAGCTACAGTTAGAACTGGATATGGAACAACTGATTGGTTCAAAATTGGGAAAGGAGTACGACAAGGCTGTATATTGTCTCCCTGCTTATTTAACTTATATGCAGAATACATCATGCGAAAGGCTGGACTGGATGAATCCCCAACCGGAATTAAGATTGCCGGAAAAAATATCAACAACCTCAGATATGCTGATGATACTACCTTGATGGCAGAAAGTGAGGAAGAATTGAAGAACCTTTTAATGAGGGTGAAAGAAGAGAGCGCAAAATATGGTCTGAAGCTCAACATCAAAAAAACTAAGATCATGGCCACTGGTCCCATCACCTCCTGGCAAATAGAAGGGGAAGAAATGGAGGCAGTGAGAGATTTCACTTTCTTGGGTTCCATGATCACTGCAGATGGTGACAGCAGTCACGAAATCAGAAGACGCCTGCTTCTTGGGAGAAAAGCAATGACAAACCTAGACAGCATCTTAAAAAGCAAAGACATCACCTTGCCGACAAAAGTCCGTATAGTTAAAGCTATGGTTTTCCCAGTAGTAATGTACGGAAGTGAGAGCTGGACCATAAAGAAGGCTGATCGCCGTAGAATTGATGCTTTTGAATTATGGTGCTGGAGGAGACTCTTGAGAGTCCCGTGGACTGCAAGAAGATCAAACCTATCCATTCTCAAAGAAATCAGCCCTGAGTACTCACTAGAAGGACAGATCCTGAAGTTGAGGCTCCAGTACTTTGGCCACCTCATGAGAAGAGAAGACTCCCTAGAAAAGACCCTGATGTTGGGAAAGATGGAGGGCACAAGGAGAAGGGGACGACAGAGGATGAGATGGTTGGACAGTGTTCTTGAAGCTACTAACATGAGTTTGGCCAAACTGCGAGAGGCAGTGAAGGATAGGCGTGCCTGGCGTACTCTGGTCCATGGGGTCACGAAGAGTCGGACACGACTGAACGACTGAACAACAACAACAACAACAACACCATGTGGCAAGAAGCGGGCACCCAGATATGGCAGGGGGAAGGGATTCTAATCTCTCGGATCAACTTGATCCTATTTGGGAAATTTTGCTTACATGAAAGCAGATGGTGAGCAATCCCTTACCAATTATGGCTCGAGGATGCGTTCCATTCTCTATAATTGTAAAGGCACTTCCCACGTTACCACCCTTCTCCATCCACACCTCCTGTCAGTTTTGTCTGAAAACCAAAATGGGAAGCAACAGTTACAGAAGGGGGGGGGTCCTTGAGGCAGCCTCTCTTGTGAGCATGTTAAAAAGCAAGCCTAATTTGGATGTGGGGGTAGGTGCACATAGGAATGAACACACTCAAGTGTGTCCAATTAGAAGCTGCAACAGGAAAGAGAAAGGAATACAAAACTCATTGGTGTCATTTTAAATGTTTGTCTCATTGTGATAAGAAAAGCCCTGCTGGATGAGACCTGCAGGTGGTGAAGGCGATGCTTGCTCCCAGGTCACCTAGGTACCAAGGCACAGCCTCCCTTACTATGCACATTGTATTTCTATTTAATTCATTTACCTCTACAGCTGTAAATTAGCATATGCATTTTTGTACAGTGGTACCTCCTGCCCACCTAGCAGTTCGAAAGCACGTCAAAAGTGCAAGTAGATAAATACGTACCGCTCCGGCGGGAAGGTAAACGGCGTTTCCGTGCGCTGCTCTGGTTCGCCAGAAGCGGCTTAGTCATGCTGGCCACAAGACCTGGAAGCTGTACGCTGGCTCCCTCGGCCAGTAATGCAAGATGAGCGCCGCAACCCGAGAGTCGGACACGACTGGACCTAATGGTCAGGGGTCCCTTTACCTTTACCTTACCTCTGGTTACGTACTTAATTCGTTCTGGAGGTCCGTTCTTAACCTGAAAATGTTCTTAACCTGAAGCACCACTTTAGCTAATGGGACCTCCCGCTGCCGCCGTGCCGCCAGAGCACGATTTCTGTTCTTATCCTGAAGCAAAGTTCTTAACCTGAAGCGTTATTTCTGGGTTAGCAGAGTTATTAACTTGAAGCGTATGTAACCCGAGGTACCACTGTAATGCAAATCTGTCTCATGGCGGGGGGGGGGGGGAGGTTGATGCATTTCCTCTTTTTGGGCAGTGTGCAAGCAGTTACCCTGTAGACACCAACATGCTCCTCCACTAGCAATGGATAAGGTAACAACATTTGCAAGATGGCTGGCTCCATTTGCCCACCATAGACATGCATTTTGTTGCAGAGGAATGTCTGTGTCTCTCCCTTAGAAGCATAATGACCTTGTTGCCTTCCTTGATGTCAAGATTTTTAAATGGACATCTACCTTTGAGGAAAAGCCCTGTTGCAACAGTGGTTGTAAAAGACTCGTGCAACATGATGCCATATGGTGATATTACTGCTGATGGGTTCTTCCTGCATGTTGTGCCAAAGGCATATTTATTCCCTGTGCATCCCCCACCGGCACACGGAGCAGCATTTGAGGAGTGGGTTTATCTGTGTTGTGATTTCTCCATGAGAGTTATCAGATTGCAATTCCACTGCAAACAGCCCACATTTGGGAATGATACATCATTATTTCCTATGGGTTTGTCCCTATGGTTTTGTACAAGGCCAGAAAAACAAAAACAAAATGCACACTCTCTTTCGTGTTTATTGAACGTGACTCTTGTTACCGGAGGCAGGGAGCAGTGATTCCATAGCAGCAACCTCACATAATGGAAACCTTCAGCCACCTGGATGTTGATGTCTGTTTTTAATTAAGACCCTTGAAATATAGTTCATGCTACATCAAACTATCCAGCAGATCCACGACGTGGAACTGAGATCTCAGCAAGCAAAAAAAAAAGTGAGGGTGATTATTAATTTATTTGCATGCTGTTCCCCGGTTTGTGGCAAATGCCAGAAAGTCAGGCTATGACCTTAGCTGCGCCAGGGGATTAGTCAACAGGAAGTCAGAGAGAGGTCAATGCACCAGATGTCTCTTCAGCACTGCTTTTGGCACCCTATTCTACTCTTACAACAAACGCAAAGCTTGCAAACTTTCAGCTGTACAAACCAGTCCTTGGCTATTTACACTACCATTTTTTTGGGGGGGGGGGTGTCACATTACTCCCTACTGAATGAAGCATCCTATGACTGTACAGGAGATCTCACAGGGTCATTCAACTTCCCGCAAGAGCTCATGCAAGTATCTGTAGCCTCCAGGGCGGGGGCGCCCCAACCAAGGCAGAAAGTTTAAAAGCTTTTTCTGTGCTGGGTACTGCTTTGGTTACATGGTGCAAAAAAGGGTTTATAAGCTCTCTGCTTTGCCTTGGGGAGCAAAGCCTGCTTGGCACATGGCCTCTGAGAGTGCTGGGCATGCTCCCTCTCAGCCTCCACCCGCAGGGCAGTTCCAAGATTTTGGGTACAAGCAGCTTGTGCAAGACGTGATTGTACTGCGCATATATTCTACTCTGGCCCTGCCTGATGTCTTGGGATTTTGGGTGTCTTATGTCTTTGCCCTATGAGAAAGGGAGGCAGGCAGCATAGTGGTGTAGACTATGTTGGTCTAGCTACTGATCTGAAAGAAAATGTTCCTTGAAAGTCACAGAATCATAGAATTGTAAGGCAGGAGTACTCTTTACAATGGCTCAGGGCACCGGCTTTGCATGCAAGTGGTCACGGGTTCAATCCCTAGCATCTACACATAAGACAGGAAGAGACTCCTGTCTGAAACCCTGGAGATGCTGCCAGTCTGTGTAGACAAGACTGAGCTAGATGGGACAATGGTCTGACTCGGAATACGCCATCTTTCCGTTCTCCAAGTGTGTGGCACCATTTGCTGCTCTGCCTCAGTAATGTTCTGAGCTGGCCTTCAAACCTCCCCCCCAAACCCCACCACCATCACTCCCAGGAATAAAATCCACTTTCTGACCCAGCAGCAAGCCAGTTTACCGGCTGGCCATTCTACCTACACCTTTATAATGTCAACTCTCTCATAAACCTGAACAGATTAACAAGCACCAATCTGAAAGCGACTCAGCTGTCCTGCGGAAATGCAAACCTCTCCCCCACACCTCTCGCTCACACACGCTTTGTTCATAGCTCTCTCTTACGGCTTGCTATTGTGGGAAGGAGGATGTGGTTCCATCAAATTACTCACACTAGCTGGTCCCCAGGGATTGGAGTCTGGGAAACATTTTGCTCCTGTCTTGGCCTTTGTTCACACTCTTTGAGTTTTGTATGAAAGCCTGGGGTTTTGCCATGGACTGCGGAGGTGCCTCTGAGCCTCAATTACAGGTTTCAAGCCTCCCCTCCCTGCACATCAGATGTATTCAGCCTCTAGATGCAAGTATTCCCCCCCCCCACTTACGTCATTGACAGTGCTTAGCCGTATATACAGAGCTGTTCAGAAAGCATATCCAGCCTGCACACCAGAGCTACCTTCTGCGCCCCTGACAATGTGACTGGAGCAGCGGATGGAATTAATTTACCTGATGGTGTAAACCTCTCTCCCGATTGCCTGGGCTCTGGACAGCTCCCAGCAGCTGCCTCTGGAAGCCCTACAAACAGCGTTTCCACTGATGGGATTAAGCAAAAATCATCTGCTCTGTACCGTAGCCATCCTTTTTGGCTGCAAGTCCTGGCATGAATGATAGCAAATATCAGATAGAGAACAGACTTCTGTCCCCGACTTAACAAGCATTCAGCATAAGTGAGGGAGCCAATTTCTCTCTTTTATGTAGAGGGGCGTTGGCGGTGGGGGCAGAGAGATGCACTGGAAGAAGAACAAGCAAGATCTTCCAAAGAACAGAGCTCTGTGCTTCATGGACGCATTAACGGTAACCACTTGCCACTACAGAAAGTCTACCTTTCCCCCTCCTGGCCTGCAATGCATTAAAGTTGCTGTCATGAGCGCCCAGAAAGTTTTCCTCTTTTGTCTTCGAAAAACAACGGAAATCTTACAAAGGTCCAGGAGCCCCAGCCAAGATGCGACGTTCCCATCTTGATGGCTAATAATGAGGCCGGTAAATGCAGCAAAACCCCAAAGGGGAAAGACTGCAGCCAGAGGGCAATGTTCCAGGAATGTCAGTCATAACGGTGGTTTGGAATCTCCTTCTTAAGATGCTGCACGCTGCAGAATGCTAGTTGCTGGGAAGCAACACTTGAGAGGGGCTATTGCCTGTTAGTTGGGCTTCCCAAAGGTATTGGACTGGCCACTGGAGGGAGCAGAGTGCTGGCCTAAGGGGCTCTTTTTATGGTGGAGATGGCGCTCAGTTTCATGATCGTGCAAGTGGCAGTATAAGCCCAAGTTTTGGCACAGACTATCAGGAACACCCCACGGAAGAGGAAGGGCTGGGGACAGGTTTATACACAGCAGGCTCCATCCTGCTTTCACTGTGTGGGCACGCAGGCATTTTTGCTTCCAATCTGAAGAACTAAAAAAAAATATTAGGGCAATTCTGTGCATTAACTTACTCTCTCACACAGAAACTCCAATGAATGTATTGTACAAATGGTTACTGGTTTTGCTCAAAACAAATCCAACTCTGGATGCAACCCTAAATACATACAATAGGAGCAAGCCCAACTTGACTCAGTGGGGCCTGCTTCACATGCATAGGATTGTGCTGTCGGTTTACGGGGCTTCACCATCCCAAGATCCACTTGAGTGTTTGCAGATATCCATTGTGCCAATATAATAGTTACATCCCTGGAAAAGACCCTGATGTTGGGAAAGATTGAGGACACAAGGAGAAGGGGGTGACAGAGGACGAGATGGTTGGACAGTGTTCTCGAAGCTACCAACATGAGTCTGACCAAACTGCGGGAGGCAGTGGAAGACAGGAGTGCCTTGTGTGCTCTGGTCCATGGGGTCACGAAGACTCGGACACGACTAAACGACTGAACAACAACAACAACAACAACAACAACAACAGTTACATATCCTATGGCATCATTTTCCCCCATCCGGCAATAATTTAATCACTCAGCTAATGGCTTGGCAGCCAGATCCACACACTACAGTGCATGACACAAACCATGTAAAACGCTGCAATATTCTGATATACATTTTGATTTGCAAACATTGCTGGCAGGGGGTAGGTAGCTTTCTCTGATGCCTAAAATAAGACAGATTTTTGTTGTCATGCATGTGGATCATATATGCTGCCACCCCACACACCGAATTCCCCCCCCCCCCAAAAAAACAACATGTTGATTTGTTCCAAGGAATGATGTACGGCAGAGGAGGCAGCCTTTGGCTTGCGGGGCAAATCTGTGCTCCACTATCCCTACTGAACTTCAGAAATGGGCGCCACGTTTTTTCCTGTGTTTCATCTGTAAGGACAGGAAGTCCCAGAAGTGTTTCTTATGGTGTTGTGTTGCTGTTTCGTGCTCTTTCAAAATAGGAGATCTGTCAGGGAGCATCTATTCATCCCGTATTTACACATTCAGCAAAATCACATGGCAGAGATCTTCTTGGGCTGTGCCACTTTAAAATGCAAACGAAGGGCTATGTGTGCTTTTTTGAATGATGCCACCTCAAAACAAACAAAAACCCAAGATTTCCCACGTGTTGAAAACTTGCACATCAGAGAGCTGTACCAGAACTTCTTTCTGGTGCTGCACTAGCTTTCTGCTGTGCAGGAGCAACCCCACATTTGCAGGATGAAATTGTATAACCCAGGAAGATTTCTATGAACAGATTTTTGTAGAACATGTAAGTTTTGCTCCAAGGTTTGGAAAATAGCTCCCCACAGCTTCTCTCCCCAACATACCCCCGCAAGAGGTAACAGGGAGCCTCTGAGTGCTACAGGTATGGAGAGCAAGGCATTTCATGGTACTTTGCAATAAGAAATGTCTCTTAAGGGCACAGGCAGCAAAGCTAACGCCACTACGCTGATGGCAAAATTCATCCTTCTGGTATGAACTGGAAAGGCATTTCCAATATCTTGCAGCAATTCATGCTTGCCTGCCACTTAGGAAGTGTCCTTACTACTGCAAACTTGTGGCTTATAATAGGGATGGGCATCAGAGTATCTGGGACTTGCTTTTTGGGCGGCACAGGGCAGAGTTAGGTTTGGAGCAGGGGCTTCTTCCTCCTCCGTTGCAAATGTGGGTGTTTGATAAGTGGCACATGTACAATCAGCAGGATGATCAATGGGCAAGAGCAGCCCTTCCATCTTACACTCCAGAAGGAGAGCAAAGAAGATGAGTGATTGCCATGGCTCCTGAATAAATCTGAATAATTCATCAAGTCACAAACAATGACAAGACAGGAGACTGAAGCATCCTCCTCCAAGCAGGAACTGTAATTTAGATTCCCAACTTTATCTGTAGTAGCAGCAGCGTTCAGACGGACTATAGCTCAGGGGCAGAGCTGGGCAGGCCGAAGCTCCCGGGTTCAAACTCAGGCCTCTCCAGTTGAAAAGGAATCAAGGAGCAGGCAATGGCAGAGACTTTCTCTGCATCAGATCTTAAGAGAGCTGCTGCCTGTCAGGGTACCCTCTACTGGGTTTTACAGTCCAATCATCTGACTGAGGAACCTAGGAACTTCTTTCATACAAAGGTGATCACACAAAGCTACCGACTGAAATGCAAGCGCAAGGCAATTCTTGGTTTGGGGAAAAATGAACACTTATTTGAAAGGGAGAGAGAGAGAGAGAGAGATTATCTATGTCAGTTAAGTATGGTTGTTAATATACCACAGGTTTGGAGATAAAGGCTCATCTACAGTGAAGGAGTAATGAAGTCTGGAGCCTGTTGATTTTATATTACTTAGCAAAAAGCTTAAAGCCAGACATGATTCCTAGCCCCTTCATCTTCTACAGTTTCAGCAAGTTGTATCCCCCCTTCCTGGACATATCCTTTTGCTCTGGAGTCTTTGAACCAGTCAGCTCCAACTGCCTTTGGTTCAAGAACCAGACAAAGCACAGAAATTCACAGGGTTCCTGTGTTTCATGCCAATGCACTGGTCCCACAGAACTGTTTAAGGGCACCACTATCTATTACAATGAAGGCACCCTCACCTTTTAAGGACCTCGTACTGGGGTGTCCAATTGCAATCAGCATGGCCAAAAGTTGGGTACAAAACATGAACTGTGGGAAGCGGAAATAAAGGATAAATTAGAAACCACAGCCGGAAAATTTGGCCTGGGGTACCAAAACTGGTTTGAATTCCTACCATGCAGACCAGCAGGGGCAGAATTTGCCAGGACCTGTGAATTATAGGGAAATGGATCTGCAAAAGATGCTCTCCCCTGCCCCTTAGGAACCACATCGCAAATGTGGCCTTAACCATCTTTAGCTCTTTCTCTCTCTTTCTCCTTTGTGAAAAACAAAGCCGAGTAGCATACCCTGGCCAACTTCACCTCACCAAGCAAAACTATAATGTCCTTCGTTGTCACGCTAGGAGTGCAACAGAGAATGTGACAAATGGCTGGTGAAATCATGAGATGACGTTTTCTTCACTGGTGATGGAGACACCGTGATGATGTCATCTGAGTCATCCGATTGAACTTCATCTGCAGGTGGCGAGGGAGAGGGCTGCAGCTGATCATGGGAGGATGTGGCTGAAAGAAGAACAAACGAAACAGGAGAGTGAATAAAAATGGCCAAAGTCTTTCTGTTAAAAATAATAAGGTTTTAGAATGGGTTATGAATAATTTTGATTGCCTTTTTCTGTTTCCATCCTGACACAACATCCCATGCACAAAAGGCAGGCATTAAACCAATCACCAGGATTTACGTGTAAATGAGAGTGCATGCTCCACCTTCTCTCCTATGGTACTGCACTACCTCCTCATTTTGAAATATATTGCTTTCCACTGCATCAGAATACAGTAAACTATGACTTGATCAAACCATGACCTACAACACATGAAGGGAGTAGGGAAAGAGCATGCAAGCACAGGAGGTCTCTTGCATGACCCTCCAAGCCATGGTTTGGAAGATTGCCCCCATGCACCCACAGGTTCTTCTGGGACAAGATAAAAGCAGACTCTAAGCAGAAACAGAAGGAACCCACCAATGAATACTAATTAGAAAAGTCATCCATTTTGACATTAGCAATTCAACTCCAATTCAAGTAATAAATAGCAGTAGCACAATAGACAATCTATTTCCCCCCAGTGTGATGGCCCTCTTTATATGTTTGAATTACATCTTGGTCTGCTGGTTTCTTCTGGAACAGTTAAACAATTAAATAATGATAGTTATTAACCTTCACAACAACCCTGTGAAGTAAACAGTAATTCCTGTGCAAAAAATAAAAATCAATGTGATGGAGTGGCTGTCGACAAATAAAAGTTATAACAACTGAAAATCAATGAAGCCGTCACTCTGCTGCAAGATTGAATACTGAGCCCCTATTTAGCCTCAGGTTTGTTTTGAACTCCGTTGAGACTGAAGACTGGGATGATGCCTACCTAGAACAGATTGCCAAACATTCAAAAAGGAGAGATATAATAGTCATGTGAGACTTCACCTACCCCAATATCTGTTGGAACTTAAATTCTGCGAAGAATGTGAGGTCCAACAAATTCCTCCATTGCCTCACTGACAATTTCATTTCCCAGAAGGTGGAAGTGGCAACAAGGGGGTCATCTATCCTGGACCTGAACCTCACCAACAGGGAGGAACTGATCGACAAAGTGGAAGTACTGGGAACCTTGCTGAGCCTACTGCACACAGCAGTCCCATTTTGGACAAGATTAATTAGAACCAAAGTTCAAGGGAGCCCACTGTAAAAACCTTTGATTGACTATAAGCCCAGACTGGGGAAGTAAATGAGATTACCGTGAACAGCTGAGGTGAACGCTAGAGGCGAATATTTGAATGGAGACCAGGCTGGCTTCTTCTCTCCACCGTCAGAAGCTGCTGGGCTTGCTCTCTCACCTCCAGGACCAAGGATCAGAGGCCTGCAAAATATGTGGAGAATTGGCAAGAGTTGTAAAAATAGCTTCCAGCAGAAACTGGGCCCAGAGTCAGAGAGATCCAGTCATAAAGGAGGAGACCTATGATAATAACTAGCACAGGCCCGAGGCTTTAAATCAGATGCAGAGGTTCATTGGTAGGCAGGCAGGCAGGCAAGCGTTCTGTTACATTCATCATTTTGTTTAATCTCCATGTGGAAAGTATCTAATGTGACTTAACACTATGTTGGGAGGTGTCAGATCCGCGTAGTGGTTGCTCATAAGTAACGAGAAAGTCCGTCTTGTCTACAAACTAATTTATTGTGCCATAGCTATGTACAAGCGGAGCTATCCAAAAACATGACTGCCTAGTTGCTTGAAGAATCCAGAAGTGCCTTCTTCCAGCTGCGACCCCAACATAGGAATTGTGGCATCCTGAGATGCCACCTTCCCGGTCTTCCCACCCCTCTGCGCAGCTCAGGTGACGGAAGTGGCATCTCCCCCTCAGATCTGCTTTGCCGGGCAGTGCTGGGTCTTTGAGATGCTTCCTGGAGCCCTCCCTCCACCTGGCTGCCCAAGCATAACTCCTCCTCCCCAGAGGGGCTGCTGGAAGACTCGCTAGGCGAAGATTCACTGGAGAGAAGGGGCTTGGGCTGCCGGTACCCACCAGGACCCTGACCGGCAGCGGAGGGCAGTTCCCTGAAAGGAGGTATACTGGGGAACGGGCACAGAGAAACAGAGCAAGCCTGAAGAACCCAGGTCTCTGCGTTCCTGCTATTTGAGAAAGACACTCCTCAAAGATGGAAGACAGTTTTGTAGCACCTTAAGCGGGCAGGTTTTTCTTGCACAGTCTGTTAAATGGCACCTAAATGCAACACAGACCTTGAGAACTCAGGATGGGCCACCTGCTTAAGACTCAAGCACTATACTGCTACATTTTTTTATTTATTGCCTGCGTTTTGGATTGCCTTTGTCAAGATAAAAATCACCTTTACACATAGGTAAAAGGCACAAACAATGAATGATAATAAATACAATCAGTGCTTTTTTCTAAAAAAATGTTTAGGGGTACTCTCATTTTGACTCAAGAAAATCACCATTTTATAGTTCAAATCAGGAATAAATAAATACAGTAAATGGACAAAAGTACCAAGATTCACAAAATGTTTAGGGGTATACGTCCCCCCAGAAGAAAAGCACTGAATATAATACATAAGCAACCCTCCTGAGGTAGTTTATGGTAGTCAGGAAAACAATATGCTTACGCAAAGATAACAAAAGCAACAGCGTTAAAAAGTTAAGGCAGCGGCGGCAAATAATTAAATTAGATAAGAATACTAGCAGTAGAGAAAACAACTTTAAATAGCGGCAGCAGGTACAGCATCACATACCACCCGAAAGCTGAGTGGAGTACAAAAGATCTTCAGGGTTTTTCTTTAATACCACTGAGGAGGGCGAGGCAAAGGCAGGAGCTCTGGCCTCACCCTGCCAAGCACCAGTGATGGAATGGGATTCAGCATCAGTTGTCCTGGTCTTAGACTTAGACCAAAGAGGCTGTGCAGACACACTCGGCTGTGCTGCAGAATGGCCGAATGGATCACATCAAAGGTCCTGCCACCTCACTCTTTTACACAGCACAAAAAACTGTGTTGTTGTTTCAACCATAATGGTCATATCAACTACAGAAAAAAATTATATGCAATGTTGTTTGCAGATGACACAGCCTTGACATTATACGCCAAGGAGGCTCTACAGAGACTCGGCAACCGTTTTGCCCAAGCCTGTGGGGAGTTCGGCCTCAGCATCAGCCTGACAAAGATCAACAATCCTGGGTCAGGATGTCGCCAGCTCTCCATGCATCAGCGTTGGTGGCCACACGCTTGAAGTGGAAGACAAATTGGTCTAACCGGGTTCCACCATAACCAGCAACCTGCCCATTGATGCTGAACTGCACAAGCATGCTGGCCAGGCAGCTGCGGTGGTGGCTCACCTCTCCAAAAGGGTACGGGAGAATGTGATGCTAACAAGACAGGCGGATGCCAGCGACAACATCAATATTTAAATACAACATCTACCGACAAATATCTTTATATTAAAATAATAATATACAAAAGGTTAAAATATATATTGAAATACAAAAGGTTAAAGGGACTAATTGTTGCTGGCATCTGTCTGTCTTGGGAGATATTGGAAGAGTGCACCTTTGGGGGGGGGGTGAAGTCAAACCACTGGAAGGTTGCAGTGCCTGCTGTGGCTGTAGAGACGGATGCAGGAGAGACATGTTTTGTTGCAGCTGGGGCAGAGGAAGGCATCCGGCTGTGCTGCTGCAGATGCACCATGGCGTTACAGTAAAATCATCCAATCAAATGTTAACAATTCACCTTATTAACCTAAAATAATAATCACAGCTTTTGGGCAGCTACAGCAAATCTTGTAACTCTGCCATGAATTTCTCAGACTCAAACAAAGATAAGTGATTTTTGCTTATCATCACCATGAGGCATCTTACTTAACAAATTCAGAATATATACAGCACTTGAAATCTTCAAGGTGTTCCTCGGCCTTTTACGCGCTTGCCACTATTATTTCTTATTAGCAGAGGCCGGCTTGCCTACTCTAAGTAGCACAAGATCATTGTGGGGCACATGTGGGAATGGGACCTAGGCCAGTTAGGGAAGATCTACACTGTCAGCAGGATCACATGGAATTGTAAGAAAAGACGTGTAAGGTTCTCAATTAGTTGCTCATGAGTAAGCAGCCAGAACTCCGCTGTTTCCTTTAAGGTTTTTATTGTGCAAACTATGTGCAGTGCAGAGCTAAAAAGTTCATGTCTGTAGCAAGCGGTGTCAGAATCCGGGAATGGTCCCTTCTGGTTCTGACCCCAACAAAAGAGCTTAGGGATACGAAAACCCCCGCCTCCCATCTTTTCGTTTCACCCCACGACGTCTTTGGGGCGACGGAAGTTGCGCACCCCCTGTATTGCCTGAACTGTGTGAGTGCTGGGTCTCTCGTGCATCCCCAGAGCCTCGGCTCTTTTCCCCCTGAGAGACCTTCCCCTCCTTGCTGGATGCCTCACCACTCCTCCCGCTGCTAGAGGAGGTACTGCCGGCAAGGTGGGACTGGGGCTCTCTGGAACATTCTGAGAGCCCTTGCACCACTCTGCGCTGAGTCGGGGATAGTTCCCTGACAAGACGGAAATAGCCTGGAATTCCTTGTGCAGGTAAACAAACCATTTCTGATCCAAAGTTGTTTGGAACCATTTCTGACTGAAAGCTTAGTGGGGCACATGAAGGACCTTCAGAATCTTTTAAATCACATTTAGGGAAAAAAAGCTAATGTGCTCTTGTTTTCCTTTTCAGCCAAGCTGCTTGATGTTCTGGAACAACGTTGCCTGGCATCTGGGCTAGACTGTGGAAGACTAAATGGAAATACAAAGGAGGGGGAGAGGATGAAGACAGCAGAAGAGTTGAACAGCATGGAAGAAGTCAACATTAGCCTCGTCGCCTGCAGCTCCATATCGCTGGTGCAAATATTGTTATACTGTTTGGCCCAACCTGGGCTCCAGCTCATGATCTTCAAGCCATTGACAGCAAGATCTGTGAAACTCAAATCTCATTAAAACAAGCCACTCCTGACTTACCATTCCTCAAGGTGGGTGCGTGCCGTGTGAGCCCTGAAAACGGACTGCACAAGCCTCACAGCATCTTCTTCTGCTTTGTAATCAGCAGCTGTTTGGGAAGAGCTGGACCCACGAGACGAAAGTGAATTCTAGGAGCACAAATAGGAACAAGGTGTTGGCATTCACTATGTCAATTGGCAACTTAACAGACTCTGCTATTTCTGACCTCAAAGCATTCCTTATCTGTCAACTCAACAGTAAGAAAAAAGAACTGGCCTGCTTTTCAGCTGTAGTAGTTTGGGAATGCCACCAGATTCCTGGGGCTGCCAATGCAAAGTTGATCCAGCCTTCTTACCACTTGCTCAGTGAGAAATTTGGCGTCGTTGGTATATAAATATGGGAGAACAAAGGAGCAAGGATGCTGGCTATCAAATATTCTGGCCTTTAGATGAGACACCTCTGGGTTGAGAAGCAGCAGCTTTCACTAGGCTGCTGAATATGGGAGGGATTCAGCAATTTCCCAACACTGAATGTTCACATTAAAAAAAAAAAATCCTTCCAGTAGCACCTTAGAGACCAACTAAGTTTGTTCTTGATATGAGCTTTCGTGTGCATGCACACTTCTTCAGATACACTGAAACTGAAGTCACCAGACACTTATATATAGTGAGAGGGTGGGGAGGGGTATTACTAAGAAGGGTGGGTGTATGGGTGATTGGCTGATGTGTGGTAAACCTGTTGATGACTGTTAACAACTGCAATTAGTCTTACAGGAAAAAGCAAGGGGTGAGATGGCTAAAAATCGTGTATAATGAGATAAGAATCCAATGTCTCTATTCAGACTAGGCCTCTCCATGGTTTTAAGTCTGGTAATAAGTTGCAATTCAGCAACTTCTCCTTCCAGTCTATTTCTGAAATTCTTTTGTAATAAGACAGCTACTTTGAGATCTTGTATAGAATGTCCTGGGAGACTGAAGTGTTCTCCTACTGGTTTCTCTGTCTTGTGATTCCTGATGTTGGACAAACAGGCCAAACCCTACGCCAAAGGATAAATGGACATAAATCTGACACCAGGAATTTCACAACAAGATCTCAACAACAAATTTGGTTGGTCACTTGACAGTAAACATCAAAATGGTTTAGCTTTAACTTTTTGGAAGCGGAAAAGCCATTTGTTGTACAATGCTGGAAAAACGCTTTGACCCATCAGTTAGATTTTGGTTAAGGAAAGAATGGAAAAGTTAAACATGGGCATAAGGAGACCAGCCTTTAGAAGGATGGGACAAAACAGCGACTTCCAAGGATTAACATTGCAACAGAAATGCTGTCATCTTACGTCAAGCGAAGGGACACACGGTGCTTATACAAAAGTCTAGAAGCAGTTTACACTTAAGGAGTTTATTGGGCATTGATGGCTAGAAGCCCCTCATTCAAATGGCCTCTGACAGCTTCTGATGGTTGGTAGTTTCTAAAGCCCTGGACAACTACAGCAATTTGGGCACAGCCTAATTCAGAGGCCATCTACCCTCTGAATACAGGCTGCTGCAGGGCAACTGGGGTGTCCGGGGGGGGGGAGGGAGGAGAAAAGGCTTTTATGTCCTGTTTATGGGCTGCCTAGAAGCATCTGGTTGGCCATGGGCTGGACTAGATGGATCTTTGTACGGATCCAGACCTTTGGCTCTTCTTTTGTTAAAAGGCCAGTTGGTCCTCCTGGGGAAGTGTGGAAAAGTCAACAATAAAATAGTAAACTGGCTTGATAGCGACACGGGATAAATTTCTTCATATTTGTTTCAAACTAAATCTGTGTGGTTTGATTTTATTATTAAAAGGTAAATAAAGATAAGAAGCAAAGCAAAGCCTACAGTCAAAGTTCCAGTATTAAAGCAGGACTAGAGCTTGGGATCCTGTTCCTTTGCCCTGCAGACCGTCTGCATATCAGGGGGAAATCTACTGCGGCTGCACCTCTACTTGCCCTGATAGTTGCCTTGTGTCCTATTCGAGGCACGCTGGGAGAGTTTCGACCTTGTGCGTTAATTGATAATAGTTTCTGCCGAGCCAAGTGTCCCCTGAAAGCTGCCTGGAGCACAACAACTGCCTGAGAGAGAGCGCAGGGGGAGAGAATAAAATTAATGGAAGTTAAGTCCCTTGAAAGATGGAAGCTACACATTCCATGCACAGCCCCAGGAAGATATTGTGTTCTAGTAAAGGACTATTTTCTTGGCTCTATAAAGGTATTCCTGCCAATCCAAGGCAAGCTGAACTACTGATCTCCAATTCAAAAGTTGGTCCTGGCCAATGAAAGATATAAGAAACCTACTTAGGTTAATTTGGAAATTCACATACAATCAAATCTGCTGAATGAAATCACAACTCAAGCAGCTAACATTTTATTGGCAAGGCTACATTAATGTCTTGGGTCTCCAACTACCCATTAGACTTTGCCACTGATATGAACATCAGATTCATGTTTCCGTGTGATGCAAGTTGCAGAAAAACTGCACAAGACCTGAATGACTGAGAACAGAAGCAATTGAAACTATTAGTTATAGGCCTGCAACCATTAGAATAACTTTTAAAAAACCAATTCAACTAAGAAGAGTTTACATTACTCACCTCGTCCAGTGCAGCCCTGTCAATCTGAAATGGATAAACATCGAACTGAAATGAGGCCTTTCCCATTCTTTTCAGCTAAACTTGCTCATTCTACTTTTGGATCTGGTGTATGCCCCTGGTGCTCAGAGGCTCATCGGATATTTTGCGCCTGATATCACTACAATTATTTATACCTTGCTTTTGCAAACAATGTGTTCCAAAGCAGCTTGTGAGAAAATGTACAAATGCAGTAATAAAAGAGATTAAATGTACAGTGGTACCTATACTTATGATTGTGATCCGTTTCGGGGTGCCGTTCGCACCCTGAAAAGTCTGTAAGTAGAGCGCCGCTATAGAAGCGCGATAGAGCACTTCTGTGCATGTGCAAAGGGTGCAGATCGCTTCTGCATGTGCAGCGAACCTGGAAGTAAACACTTCTGGGTTGGCCACGTTCATAACCTGAAAAGCCGCAACGTGAAGCAAACGTAACACGAGGTATGACTGTATATTCATCTTAAGATTCAGTCAATTCGTATTCCCACCCAGCGCAATTCATATTCCTTGGTATTATCTGAGCAGTTATGTATGAACATGGGACTCTGCCTTACGTGGGGTCATGCCACAGGTCCACCTAGCCATGTCTGGCCAACTCTGACTGGCAGTGGCTCTCCACGGTCTCAGGCAAGGGTGCATTGTCTGCCTCTCCTCCAGGACATCTTTGTAGATGGAGCGTGCGTGGGACCTTCTGCATGAAACGTGTGAGGCTCTGATAATGATTTAAAGCCCATTCGCTATATCCAGCGTCCTTAACAACTGCCCTGTACAAGTACAGAAATCGGGAGTGGACGGATTTCGTTTTTAAAGCAAAAAGGATAGATTTGAAAGCATGCTGGTGAGGAGGTGCAGAGTCTCACATGCCAAAGGGTGTCACTATCATCCCGGTTCCTCCCGTCCTCCGATTTCTGTACTCTTCTGCTGCAAAAATATACCCCCCTCCCTTTGCAGCTGAAAGAGCATCACCTTGGTTTGGTAGGCCTTCCATTGTCCTTGGATGACCCGAGCAGCTTGTTCCTTTCTGTGATGCTCAGGAGAGCAAGCAGGTGAGCACTCCAAATCTGAAGCTCTGAACTTTAGCATGCATGCTGGATTCAACGGTCGCCAGCTCGGCCGACATTTCTGCAGGCCCTTAAAATAACATTGGAGAAAGTATGAATGGAGAAGCAGAAATCCAGAGGAATGGTGATTGCTGCTGTCAAAGGGACAGCTTGGAAGAATGGAATGCAAGCACCAATGAGCAACTACTTGTGCCAGCGCTGCAAAAAAACAAATGTTTTTGTTGTAATACACACACGCACACAAAACCTTAAAATGCCCCATAAACCGCTCAGAGAAGTGAAGATAAAAGGCTGGCATGCTGACCAGTTCACTTAGGAAGAACTTCCTGACAGTGAGAGCTGTTCGGCAGATTTGCTACCAAGGAGTGTGGTGGAGTCTCCTTCTTTGGAGGTCTTTAAGCAGAGGCTTGACAGCCATCTGTCAGGAATGGTGTTTCCTGCTTGGCAGGGGGTTGGACTGGATGGCCCTTGTGGTCTCTTCCAACTCTATGATTCTATGACTACTATTCAGGAAATTTTTGAATTATATAGAAAGAACTGTTTGTTCCTACCTGAATGGTAGTTCTGAGTCACTCGCTGTGTGAAAGGCATCACTGAGGGAGAGGCCTTCTTTGGAGCCTACTCTCTATTCTTCATGGTTCAGGAGTTGGGGATCCACAAAAAATATGGAGCAGTGCTGAAGGAGGACTCTCCCTCAGCTGTGCTCTTCTGCAGTGACACAAGAATTTGTATGTATCTGTTTGGACACACATGGTTCCAGCTGTTGGGCCAGATCATTCCTCTCACACATCCTGCTGGTCAATTGACAGGTGGGCAGGATCCAGGTCAAGCCTTTACCTGGCAGGTGAGCATGGCTGGGCTGAAATAGCCTTACAGCCCTAATTAGGCCTACAAGTGGAGGTTCGGCATCCCTGGTGTAGTGTTTCATAAATGAGCTTGCTTGAGTCTTGGGCTTGCATGCTCACTCCTTCCACCCTCCTCCTCTGATGCAGGCACAAGAAGATACGAAAGCATCTGTTTCCTGGCTTAAACTTGTTGCAGCTTCTCATTACGTCTAAACCAGGAACAGCAGTTAGTTTGTAAAAATGGAGATTTGGGGGGGGGGAGGGAGGGAAAAGGCATATGCAAGAAGCAAGAAATTGGAAGGATCAACAAATGAGTGAGGGAAAAGAAGTCATGCAAACATGGAGGGAGAATGTGGCAAAGAACTGAAGGAGCACAATATGGTAAGCGGAGAAGAGAAAGAAAGGATTGGGACATTGAGAGAGTTAGTGGGGGAGAAGAGGAAGGAGTAGATGGAGAGAAAGAGAGAATAACTGCCAATTCCAAGCACTGTGAGAGCCAGGGCAAAAAGATGGTGTTGCCTTTCAGTACAGAGGACTTCCCTGCTATTAACAAATCAGTGAAGGAACAAGTGAGGACGGAGATCTCCCAGCCAAGTTAGCGGCAATTAAGTGTTCTGTCTCCACTCACATCCCTAAGCTACACATTTCCTCCAAGCCAGCCTTAGCTGTTAGGAGGTAATACATCATTCTCCTTTAGCCACCGAGAGTGAGAGCATCAAAGGCTCTCCCCCGCCCCCGCCCCCACCCTTTCTTTCATATCCATGAACATAAAATCCAATACTTGGCTGGAGGAAGGGTTTAGGAATGATGCAATCTCTGAAATCCATGCCAAGCAGCCTGCACAGAAGTTTCAACAGAAGTCAATTAATATTAGGTGACCTGCTGTACCAAACATATCGAACGGTGGTTTTTTTACCTGGTTGGGAGGTTTTGTGGCATCAATTCCAGCCAGCCTACAGCTTGCTTCTTGGTTTCCCTCCAGTTCTCCCACCTTCTCTGTCAGCTTCTGGATTTCTTCCCTGCAGAAGTACAAAACAAATCATTTGCACGGAGTTCCCAGTTCCACAGAACTCTGAAACCTGCAGGTGCCTCAACAGAGAACACAATGCAAGGAGTTGTTTGGGGTGTCTATTTTTGAAGGGGCGCACCAAGGAAGTAGCACGTGCAACATCATGAATGGATTCTGAGGCACACCACTTGGATCCTGCGAATCTCCCATGAATGATAGGAAGTCCTGCAGGGGCACAGCACCCACATCATGCAGGGCAGACTCTGGGAGTGGCAAGATTTATCAATCTGCCCCAGGTTGCCCAACAAAACTGCCATTTAGACAACAGGTTGAATTCATTCATTAAGATTTAAGAACCCGTCTCCTGCACTGCACTGCACTGCACTGCACACGAAATTAAACACAAATCCAGGCCAAACAAACCTTCTCACTTTGAGAGTGGTTTGAATGGCTTTGGAGGAAAGCAGAAAGAAAGAGATGAATGATAGTTTCTGTTGTATTTTTTACCATAATGCCACTAATTCTTACTTTCATTGCAGAGTGCTCTACCGCATACGTATGTAGAAATAAATAAATCAAAAATTCCAGTAGCACCTTAGAGACCAACTAAGTTTGTTCTGGGTATAAGCTTTCGTGTGCATGCACACTTCTTCAGATACCAGATTCTTCGCATGCATGCACACAAAAGCTTATACCCAGAACAAATTTAGTTGGTCTCTAAGGTGCTACTGGAATTTTTTAATTTTTAATTTATTTATTTCGACTGCGTCAGACCAACATGGCTACCTACCTGAATCTAGAATCATGTGTGTAGAAATGTGTCAAATAAATGAACAAGGAAGATATTTGCAATGAGAACACTGAATAACATTAACTACAGCAATAGGTGGCTGGGCTGCGGGTGGAGCTGTGGTCTAAACCACAGAGCCTAGGGCTTGCCGATCAGAAGGTTGGTGGGTCGAATCCCCGCGACAGGGTGAGCTCCCGTTGCTCGGTCCCTGCTCCTGCCAACCTAGTAGTTCAAAAGTATGTCAAAGTGCAAGTAAATAAATAGGTACCACTCCGGCGGGAAGGTAAACGGCGTTTCCATGCGCTGCTCTGGTTCGCCAGAAGCAGCTTAGTCATGCTGGCCATATGACTTGGAAAAACTGTCTGCGGACAAATGTCGGCTCCCTCAGCCAGTAAAGCGAGATGAGCGCCGCAACCTGAGTTGTTCGCGACTTCACTTAACTGTCAGGGGTCCCTTTACCTTTACATTACAGCAATAGGTGGCTAGGCAACTCAGTCTTCTCTAACCTGGTGCCCTCCACATGTTTTAGACTACAGCTCTCACCTGCTCCAGCCATTGCAGCAGCAGATTTGGTGTAACTTGCAGAAGTACCCCTGAAACAAAACCAGGCCAGGCAACTGCTCTGATCCTCACAGCAGAGGGAGGGAACAAATCCTGCTACATTCAGTCCCATGTTCAAAGTGAGGATGCATGCCAACACCTAGCCACAAACCTCTAACTCGCCAGCAGAGTCTAGCAAGAAAGATGACGGTGGCAACAGCTCAACAACCTCAGGGATTTGCCAAAAAACTGACAGTGAAAGGACATGGTGCTAACAGGTCAACAGCGTTGACTGTGCCGAAATGGGAACATTTTGCCAGCTCTGCTGATAGCGCTTCTGGGCCAGAGTCACATTTGCTGTGAAGTCATGCTCTTGCGCAACTCCTGCCAAGTCTCTTTTGCAACTCCTAGTGGGTCCAACTCCGCAGGGTCACAGGCTCCACCAACTTGTCAAGGGTTGTGGAGGAGGAACGACAATCATCCTGTGAGTAAGTATGGCATGTCTGGCGACACTTTCGTTTTACTTCTGGCACCAGATCAAGATGTGGTCGTTCTTGCAGGCGTTTATGATTCATTGATTGTACAGATGAAGACAGTAATAAGAAACCACTTTGTCGTTGTGTGGTTTTTAGCATTATCTGCTCTGCATAACAATGAAATTGTTGTTTATAACCTGCATTTGTGTACCCTGCTCCTGAGATTGATATGACATATAGGGCAGGCTACAAAGATTTTTAAATAAACAAACACACTTACAACTTCAGATATTTGCTTGCAAATTTGGCTTTTGCACTTATTTGCTGTAAGGAAAGCAGCATTCTTAGGACCTGGATTTTTTAAAAGCACTTTTAAATTTTAACTGGGAAAAATGGGCAAATTAAAAATGCAGAAAGATTACTGTATAGAGCACCAAAAGATATTCACATATCTGACTGTACCACCCAAGATTGCAACCAAAGGCAGCTGTGCTGTTTCTGGGGATACCTAGAGACTTAACTCTTTAGCAGCCAGATGGTTCTGAAGGACGTCTCTTTGGCCTTTCAGCTTGTTCACTAGTCTGCGAAGACGCTCACGTTCTTCTGGAGGGTCACCTTCCTCAGCAGCTGACTGACCCAACTGGGCGAGCAATGATGAAGTGCTAGTTTCTGAAAGCCTGCCATTCTGCATCTCATCCATTTTCTGGAAATATGGAAAGGGAAAAGAGTGAGGCACATTATAGCAGCCTACTGATCTAGGGGCACACAAAACCCTGTCCTGGTGTGTAGAAATCATCTGTGGTCGTAGAACATTCAACCAGTGGCAACCACCAGCTCAATGCTCCAGAACAGCCATTCTCAACCTTAGGTCCCCAGGTATTGTTGGACTACAACTCCCACTGGCCATGCTTGGCTAGGAATGATGGGAGTTGTAGTCCAGCAACATCTGGGGACCCAAGGTTGAGAAAGGCTGCTCTAGAGATTCAAACAGTTTCTGTGGCTAAGAGAGGGTTGACAACTGAAGCTGCTTATAAGATAGACTCTCCTCTCAAATCATCATCACCATAAGCACTTTCTACAAAGAACCTTTGTGATTTTGGAACTAATCCAAGTGCTTACTCTGCACCAGGGGGACGGGAAATGTCCAGGTCTTTCCACCCAGCCCTGGAGACTCTCCCCAAATTGTGCCCCATCTTCTCAGGCCACCTCCCACACCAGCCCTATACTATGCCCTCCTTGGGTTCCCTCCTTTGCCTGGCTGGGGATGTGCGATGATGCCTCTTGGTTGCCTGGAAGGAAAATGCTTCTCTTTCGCTTTTGTGTGGCTGAAGTGTAGGTAAAATATGCATCCCTTGCTGTGGCCACCTCTGCACCTGACCAGGTTCACTGCTGGCATGCGGCTCCCCAGGAGGTTGTGCAAAAGGGGATGCGGCCCTTGGGTTTCTCAGCCTTGTCCTACGTAGTCTAGTCAACAAAGACGCTCACATCCTTAAAATATGCCAATTAGCATCTCTCTCACACACACTTACACACACACAAACACCTATATAAGCAAGTTCCTTGGATCTGTCTCTTTGCCATAGACTGAAGCAAATGGACCAAGGGGTTCAGCAACTGCAACCGTTTCTTTCCCAACAGCGCTAAGATAGCGATCGGGCTCCCATCACTCACTTTCTCCAGCCTTGAAATCCGCCGAACCAGCCTCTGTCTGCTCCACTCAGTGTAATCTGGAGGAAAGTTAACAAGGTTTTCAAAGTGGAAGTCAGATTGCGAGAGACACAAATCCCCGAAAGGAGAGGCCCATCGAGCTGCAGGGCATCCGAGAGACGCTATTTATAAAAGCCGGAGCAGCAGATTAATCTTGAGATGTTTTGACATACAATCAAGCTGCCTCTTGTTGGCTGCAGCTCAGGTGGGGCAAAAATGGACAAAATACCAGATCGTGTATTGGGAGCTATTAAGGCAGCCGTCTCTGGCAGTGCACCCGCTGTGGCAGGAAATAGTTAAGCAGGTTTTTGAGAGGGGAGAAGAAAAGCAAAGCATCATCCTGCACTGAGGGTTGGATAGGGGCCAAAGGAGCGTGTGGGTCTTCTGCTCACTTCCTTTGGCTAGAAGACTGATCGCCAAAGAGTTGATGCTTTTGAACTATGGTGCTGGAGGAGACTCTTGAGAGTCCCATGGACTGCATTCTGAAGGAAATCAGCCCTGAGTTCTCACTGGAAGGACAGATCCTGAAGCTGAGGCTCCAATACTTTGGCCACCTCATGAGAAGAGAAGACTTCCTGGGAAAAGACCCTGATGTTGGGAAAGATGGAGGGCACAAGGAGAAGGGGACGACAGAGGACGAGATGGTTGGACAGTGTTCTCGAAGCTACCAATATGAGTCTGAGCAAACTGCAGGAGGCAGTGGAAGACAGGAGTGCCTGGCGTGCTCTGGTCCATGGGGTCACGAAGAGTCGGACATGACTAAACAACAAGAGGTGGCAGCCCATGAAACTGCTCTTGTTTGCTCCCTGGTTGCCCTGATCATTTCTCGCTCCACAAAAGCTTGTTTTCCTATGTTCCTGTTTGGACTCCCATCCACCCCACGTAAGAACAGTCTGATCAATTCCGCTCTGATTTGCTCAGAGCTGTAGGCAGCCGTCAGCACAGAGCCAAGAACAGCGAACCAGAAGTCGATGCTGAAGAACATGACTTCTTCAGTGCAAAGTGGGTGGGGACGTGTGACAGAGGTCTATGAGATATTGCATGGCAAAGAAAGAGTGGGCCCTGTGAAGTTTTTCTCCCTCGTAACGCTGTAACCCGGGGCCATCCCATAAAACGGAATGCTGGAAGATTCAGGACAGGTGAAAGGAAAGTGCTTCTTCACACAGCGCATAGTTTAACCAAGGAATTTGCTCCCCCAAGAGGTAGAGATGGCTGCCAATTGGATGCTTTAAAAGCGGATTAGACAAATTCCTTGGGGATAAGGCTATCAATGGCTACTAGCCACGATGGCAAGGTGTGTCGTGCCAAAGGATTGAGCGGCTCCCAGTTTCAGCCACAGCAGCTCATGACAGATTCTCCCTGGAGGTTGGAGATTTCGCATGCCCAGACGCTTCCACTTGCAGGGACTTAGGCGGGGGCCACCGCATGAGGACCACAGCACTGCAACCCACTCCTCCTTTACACAACAGAATCAAAACAGTTGGTATTCTCGAGAAACTTACTCTTTGCTCTGCCGGAGGCGGGGGAGCTGCTCATCGCGTGCTCCAGGTCTGCTTTCAGCTTCCGGTTCTCATCTTGCAGCTCTTTGATGCTCCTAGATAACTGCAGGATGGCAGCGTTGAGCACCTTCTGCTGTTTGCTCTCTGGAGGGGACCTGCATGTGGAAATTGGGGGGGGGCGCAGCTGTAGCCAAGACTGAAAGTGTGTGGGGGGGGGCGGCGGCATCTAACTAACTTGGGATCAACAAGCTGGATGGGGTGCATGCACAAGCAACAGTGCAGCAGCACAGCGACCAATCGCAAACATGCCCCCCCCTGATTATTTTCACACCAAGGAGACTTGAGAGCCAGTGCAGTGAAGCATACAGAGTACTGGATTCAGTATACAGTGTACAGGATCAAATCCGCACCAAGCCATCCAACTTGGAGGGTGGCATTGGGCCAGTAATGCTCTATCAGGTCGTTACAATATTTTTTCTCATTTTATTTATTGGTTTATTAAATTTCTATCTCACCTTTCCCCCACAAAGGAATAGCTCCAAGTGCTATGCCTTGTGCTCCTTAGAGGAAAAGACATTTATTTTATTGCTGGGGATTTGTCACTGATAGGACATTAACAACAACAACAACCAGCGACTCAGGCAGGAGCTTGTGCTATCAGGAAGCTGTTTAGGTTGAGGAAAATCAGTAGAACGCAGGACAAGGCAGCATTCAGGGACATGCTTCTATCTTGCACCTTAAATCATACACCACAAAGTCAACCCTGTAATTTCCTGGTGCCCCTACACCTGCTTTATGGCATGCAGAAGTATCCAGATCGAAGGGAAGAATAAACCCTTGCTTTTGTTCTGCCTTCACCAACCTGGTGCCCTCAAGATGTTTTGGACTAGATGGCTGTGCCAGCTGGGGCTGCTGCAGCTTGTAATCCAACAACATCTGGAGGGCACCAGGTTGGTGAAGGCTGCTCAGCTTATTTAATAATGGGGAACCAACGGGATGCATCACAACAGCTGAGGTTGGGAGATGGTTCATCCGAAACTTTTGTCCCTTGCAAGGAAAAGTATCCTCTCAATTAAGTAGCGTTCTGCTTGCAGGTAAGAGTTACTTGTCTCCTGCTGCTGTGTCTCATATTGAGAATAGACTTTATAACACTTTGTATGTGCAGAATATCGTTTAATGATAAAATTGTACGGTTTCCAGATTGCGAGCACACCGCAAATTTCATTTAAAATATGTGTATCTATATCAGAATCGGGTGGGGGGAGGGGAAAGCCAGGATACTGAAGGCTGAGAAGGGAAAGTCCTTTCTCTGGAGGTTGCTCTTGATGAAATCATCAGGAACTGCTCACCTCAAAAGTGATATGCAACACAAGCCAAAGAAATGAATGAAGTGTAATGGCTGCATCTTAAAACTAAGCCCAAGCAACAGCTTTATTGATAAATGTGCTGCTGAGTTCAAATGAATCCTGAATCTCTTTCGGACAACTTAAAGTCAAAATCCTTTTGTGGAGGCCACCTCATAGGTAGATATACCTCTGCTTGTGATTTTAATTTCTGCAGCACCCAGAGCTCTCCTGCTCTCTCACAACCATTTCTCCCTTCCTGCTCCTCATGCGTGGAACAGCCTCCCAGAATACTGTACCTCCTTCTTCCTTCAAACTGTCCCTCAAAATGCCACCTTTCCCCCTCAATTCCTTTGGAAATAAACAACAACTCTGGTCATCACACTAGGCATAAATATACGTAACTGTAACAATAAGAGATTTCAATGGGTTGGGGGGAATAATCATGTTACGTCTCTTTCAGCAGGAACAACCAAAAGTCTTGTGGCACCTTAAAGACTAAAGCATCTATTATGCCATGAAAAGCTTACATTCATTTCACGGGATGCCAGATGGAAGTCCACGAAAGCTTATGCTCCAAGACTCTGTTGAAATAGCTGCATGTCCTTCCCCTCTTTACCCTAGCCTCCATTTCCCTCCCAAGTCAATTTGTAGGGGCTAAATTCATTGGGGCAGGAGCCTGTCCTCTTGTACTGTGCAAAGCGCAGCACACATTGCTGGTAACAAGGGGCAGTATAGTGCAGTGGTTAGAGTGCTGGACTAGGGCCTAGGAGCCCAGGGTTCAGCTATGAAGCCAACTGGGTGATCTTGGGCTAATCACAGTATCTCTCTGCCTAACATACCTCACAGGGTTGTTATGAGGATAACATGGGGAAGGGGAAAGCTATGTGCAGCTCTCCTAAGAGAAAAAGTGGATATAAAGGTCCTATTATTACTACACAGTTCTTAATCCCCCCTTGTTCCAACAAAGTGTGGGAGCATAGGTGTGTGCAGTTGATTAATCTATTATTTACACCTGAGATAAGGACGCTGGTCCTAAAAGCCTCTCCCTTTCAGAGGTCCAGTCTGGATTCCCCACCCCTGGATCTTTTCAATGGTCTTACTGTGATTTCAGTCAAGTTAGCGGCATTCAAGACACAGAATAATGTTAATCTTACTCGACATCTTCCCCACACTACCTTGAGCTCCACAATCCAATCCTCCAGTCTTCCTCCGATTGCACAGACACCTCTCTCTCTCTCTCTTGCCTCTTCCTTCAGAACTTCCAACATTTTCTTCCTCCTCTGGATCTTTCACCTGATGTCTATAGTATCTGGGCAACTTTTAGAGTTAAGAGTCTTTTTTTTCTAGGAATAGGAAGTCCTGCTAGCATTCACCTCCAATCGGGCTCCCCAAACACTCAAGTTACAGAAACACTCCTATTTACCAAGGGCTCAGGGTTTGAAAAAGGACCCCCCCCCAAAAAAGTGCTTATTCTACTTTCAAAACTATCTCCATTTCTCTTTCTTTCTCTGTTTCTGTATGTGGGTGTTAAGCACTCAAGACTGGGTTGCTTTGTTCTGCATTAATTCACAATACCCATTACAAATGAGGCTGCCTTATCCTGGGCCAGATTATCTGTCTATCCAGTAAGAACACAACGCTGGATCAGATGGAAAGCCAGTCTAGTCCTGCATCATGTTCCCACAGGGGAACCAGATGAGAAGCATAGCATTCTTTCCGCTCATATTCTTCAGCAACTGGAATTCAGAACCGGAGATGCATTGCCTCCAATACTGAAGATGACACAGCCTTATGACTCGTAGCTATTTGTCTAATCCCCTTTCAAAGCTATTCAGGTTGACAGCCAACACTACATGGCAGCAAATTCCACTGCTTAACTATGCACCATGGGCAATCATAAAGTCACAGAATTATATGGCATTGGAAGGGACCCTGAGGATCACCTTGTCCAACCCCCTGCAATGCAGGAATATGCAGCTGTCCCATATGGGGATTGAACCTAGTAGTGTCTACTCTGACAGGCAGCAGCTTGGAAGGGTTTCCTTCTCCAGCACCTGCTGTCTGAGCCCTTGTACGTGGAGAAGCTAGGGACTGGATCCAGGAGACATTCTGCATGCAAACTTGAAGTCTTATCACTAGGTTGTGGTCCCTTCTGGGTTAACCTAAAGTTCTGCATGGTGCATGCAGACTAAAAAATCACTGCTAGATACTTCAGTTTGATTGAAGTGACAGCCCAGAACCTTAAGTCATTGATTTGCCCCCTTCAGGGAGGCTGGGATGGAGGCAGGACTGCCCAAGCCCACAGCTCAAGAAAACAACTTGGAGTTTGTATGTATGTGTCAGTATGTGTATTTGCAAGTGCTCAAGGTGAGATGAGAGGCAAGCGCAGAGAGGTTATGCATGTATGTGTAGTGGGGAGATTATGAAAAGCTGGATTTAGGTGGGGAAAACTGCAACCTGCTAGACTGAACCAAAGGAGTGGTAGAAATGTGGCATTTGAAGAAGAATCATATAACATGGATTTGGGAACCATCATTTAGTGGTGAAAAGGATAAATTACATCATGCTATTTCCACCACATTTATACAGAAGCGTTCCCTTAACCTACTCTCTTTTACAATGAGTTTCGGATCTGAGTGCAGGATGTGCACCCCGACCCCTCAGATACACTAACCTGGGATATTCCCAAACTTCTTGGGGCAGATTAAACCAGTACCTACTTGCTTAGAGGCATGTTGCAAGCATGACATGTTTTTTTAACAATTTTTAACTACCCTCAGGGTAGAGGGAGGAATAATTGTACAGGACTTGAGACGCTGGAGGTGCTGCCCATGTCCTAGAGCAGGGGTAGTGAATCAGAGGCCCTCCAGATGTTGTTGGACTACAATTCCCATCATCCCTTGCTATTGGCCATGCTGCCTGGGGCTGATGGGAGTTGGGAGCGACAGGTTCCCCATGCTGGCCCTAGAGCTTCGATTGTTTCCAAGCCATGGGTAGATTAAAATTTTCTGTCTGTTTCCAATCTTTTCTCTTTTCGTAAGCATGTGAACTGGAAACATGTATTTATTTTTAACCAATGAAAAATGAGAACCTCAAGTTTCCACATCAATACTTATAATTAAGCCTGCAGAATACATAGAGAGCCCTGCCTTGACTGTGGGATTATTTTTCGTTGGAAGGTATATAATTTCCATGACACATTCACCTGAGAATGCTTAAATGACTAGATGACTACACAGAATCCTATCAATTTCTCAAGGCAGCCTTCTTTGGGTCAGGATGAGGGATTATTTGCTTAAAGACTATCTCAGAATTCTGCTTCATCGCTTTTGTTTGTTTTCAAATGGTTTACAACTTGATCCTGCTATGAAATATATTTTTCTGTTCCAAAGGAACATGTTCTTAACATTTAACTTGATAATAATCCAGTGGAAATGAAGTACAGTGGTACCTCTATATACGAATGGGATCCGTTTCGGAGCCCCGTTCGCATCCTGAGAAGTCTGCAACCTGCAGCGCCACTTCTGCGCATGCGCGGGTCGCGATTCAGCGTGTCTGCGCATGGCGTCACTGCGTAGTCTGCACATGCGCGACCCACCAAACCCGGAAGTAATCCATTCCAGTACTTCAGGGTTTGGCGCGTTCGTAACCCGTGCTGTTCGCATCCTGCAGCAATCGTAACACGAGGTACGACTGTAGATAATATTAAAATGGTTTAGCTGCAGTCTGAAGTGCTTTCACTGGAGCTTGGAAAATAAGGTACAGTAAAATCAATAGGGCTTATAGGATCAGGGAGGGTACTGAGTTCAGTGTGACTTAAACCTCAATCTTAAAAGTAAATCCTACTTATTTCAGTGTACCCTTTTCTACCTAAGCAGCTATCAAGGCTGCAGCATTAATTACCTTAAATTCAATTGTTTCATGAGATGGAATGCCAGCCAACCAACTAGGTTTTAGCCTTTAAGAGGCCATTGTACTGACTTAAGAGTAGAGTTTTCATAATATGAGGATGTGAACCTAAAACTGCAATGCAAAGCTCAGCAACCTGCAGTTCTCTGCCTAATATCACGTGACTCTTGAATTAATTTCAAAAGCCCTCTGCAAGTTCACACCTCTGACAAGAGTAACCTGTTCCTCCCCCCAGCAGCCCATTAAGTGGGAAGAGAGAGACAGCAAAGGGAATATCAAAAAGAAAGAGAAGGGGTGGCCCCACCCACTATTGACTCTGGCCCCACCCACTTCTGGTTTCTGCTCCACCCCCTATTAGCATACGGCCCTTGGCAGATTACCCCAGAGATAAATTATTCATCAGAAATATGGCTCCCCACCCCTGCTTTACCTGGTGACATGCCTTAGTAGTAAATACCTTCAACTAACTTCATTTTCTCTTTAGGTAGAAATAATGCAACATAGGTAGGACATAAAAGATCCATCGTTGGGGAAAGAAACCCAAAACAACGTCTAAGTGATGAGATTATTTTTTTTTAAAGCTCTTAACATCTTCTCACTTCACCGCTATTAGTGAAGCATAAAAATTAGCGAGCAAAAACTTATACACATGCATACAGCCCCGAAGAAATAAACATACTTTCGTTGCACGGTCTTCGTTTTTGCCAGCAGGGTTTGGAGTCGCTGGATCTGTAAAAGGATGGCTTGCATTAGTGGGGAGACAGAGCAAGGACCAAGGTGCAAAGGAAGCTGCTGCTTCATAAGCATTTGCTACCAAGCTGCAATCAGGTGGGCAAAAAGGAGCGAAGGAGAGCAGGAAGATAGGATAGTGACACTCTGAAAACTAAGAAGTTGCACCGTGAAATCAACCAGAATGCCTTGCAACTCTGCATAGAGTTCCCAGAGCACAGCTCTGGCATCGTCTGTGGCCACCTAAGTTTGCATCGCAGTATCTGGGTGTGCATACCTCTCAGGTTGCACAATGCTTCTGGGGCACCCCTATACATCACAGCCCTAAGAAACCTCTTGGGTTGCCCATGTAACGGAGAAGCATTTTCCCCATGGTGAAATTCTGTTGTACGAAATGCATGAGATTCAGCAGCAGGAACAATGGACACATTTACCCATCATCCACTGGGAGGGAAATATGGAGAACCCATTTGGGACACAGAATCCAAACCTAAGCTGGTTCCAGCTTTTTATTGAAATTTTCTAATTATTTTCTCCCCCTTCAGCACGAGCAAAAGAAAAATGTACCTCCTCGTAATAGGTCTGCAGGGCAATTTTCATTTCTTCCACATTAGTGCTCTTCACATCTGTCTGGAGTTTGCTTTTTAGTGATAGAAAACACACATTAGAAAAATAAAAGATGTAGGAACTGGCAGAACAGAAGAAGAGACATAAATTAACCATGAACATTTGTTAACAGTGAAGCCAGCAGGAATTCCATTTCCGCCCCTTACTGTAAAACAAAATTATTACCAACAGTACTGATCATAACCAATGTTTCTGATTGCTTTAAGAGGGCTTTTGGAAAATTTATCTGGGGGGCAGATGCCACCACCGACTGGCCTGTCATCTCCCTGGTCTAGTCTACTGACTTGCACTAGATTCTCGTAGACAACGTGCGAGGCCACCAGGCCACTCAGGCTGCCCTGAGGAACCAAAGCACATCACACTTGTAAGAGGATGTTCCCATTCTTCTCCTAGCAACTGCACTTTCATATGATTCATGGCTGTAAGAAATGGAGCAATCATCAGTGGGGCAATCTATGTTTCAGCAGGATCAGAGAAAGTCCACTTGCTCCTGAACAGGATTGCTGTGGCCAAAGCATCTGCCTCCGATACATAATGCTTTTGCCATCTCCCTCTGCCCAGCACAATACATTCTTCAATGCAAGCGCCATGCTTTGGGACCTTAGCATTGTAAGGACTGCCTCCTCCCTACGAATGCTTAGAACTTCAACAGAGGCCCTGCTCTACAACCCACAAGTGGTTTTGCCATAGCAGGTGTACAAGCAAGGCCTTTCCACTGGTGGTGTGCGCTGTGAAACCCTTTCCCCTGGAATGCTTAATTGGTTCCCTCCCCCAGGATGAGATGCTGTTTTTGCAGGGTGCTTTGGGCCTGTATCGTAACCATCTGTTTCAGATGGGGGGGGGGCGGGGACTGGCGTTGCACGCATGTGGTGTCATAAAACCTGGAGGAGCCGGGGAGGAGCCAAACATGGCGCCAGCACAGCTTCAATGACTGGCGGCTCCTCCTCTCTGTCGCTCGGCCTCCTCCAGCTGCTAGTGGAGGGGAGAGGATGGCTTCCCCCCAAAATTATGGGGCGGGGCAAAAGAGTTCAGCCCCTAGGAGATGGCGCCCCTGATCTGCTCAGTCCTCTCATGGGCTTTGCTCCTGGTGGTTTAGCTCACTTTTGCTCGCTGGTATTCTGTCATTTTATGACACCTTCTGCAAGGATGGAAAAGCAGGGTAAAAAAACTATTAAATGAACAAACAGATGGAATTTGGCATACTTAATAGTGTTGTCTTTCTCCTTGCACTGCTGCTCCAGTTTGAGGATCTTCTGCTTCAATCCGTTGAGCATCTATCAAGGGGAAAGCACACAGGGCCTCTCCTGAAGCACACGTTGCCTGAGACACTGTGCGTACACATTTCACCATTTGTCTGTGCTGCCCACAAACCCATGAGAGGCAGGGCAGTCTTGGCAAAAGGCAGGTCAATATGAACCTCCTGAGACAAAGGGATCAACTGGGAATACAACAAAATAAAGGAAAGGAAAACAGAAACCACCTTTCCCTCTTTCTACCAAAGTTCCCCAGTATCCGCTTCTCTAGGTGCTGTGTCTCAGTCTCATTATCTATTTTCCTGACCTTCGATACCACCTTTATGCGGGTGACCTTTAGCTCTGCTGTTCTTCACTCAACCTTTCCATTCCTCTCTTGCCTCAATCTCTGCTGCTTTCTTCACCATCTCTCATTGCATGGATGCCCATTTTCCTCAAGCTTAGCTGTACTAAAATTGAGCTGTTTTCTTCTTGCTTATCAGCCCTTTTTAACCCCACATTGATAATCTGGTTCTCTGTTCTCCTCCTCCCTTTTAAATTTTTTAAAATAGCCGTTCTCTTCCTCTTTCGGCTCTTGCCAGGTCTTGTCTTTTCAACCACTTAATACACCTGGCATTTTCTCTTTCCTTTTTACAGACATTACCAAGACTTTAATCCACCCCCTTATTATTTTCTGCACTGATTATTGCAATTCTTCTCTTGTTGGTCTTCCTACGTCAGCTCTTGGGCCACTTCACTTTACCACAACATGCTGCTGCTAGTTTGGTATTTTCTGTGTCAGTCCTATTATTTCGTGCCATTCTCCTCGCTGGCTTCCGCCCACTTATTGTATAAAGCTCTTGCATTTACTACTGAGCATCTCTATGGTCCTGCCCCACCTTCCTTCCCTAGATGCTTTTCCTTGGACCCTTTGCTCTGCTACTCTTCTAGTTCTGTCCCCCGTTGCCTTCTCTATTCCCTGCCTGTTTCTCTCTGCATCTCCCCAGGACTCGAAATTAGCCTTTCACCTGACACCCACCTCTCCTCCTCCTTAGAACATCAATTCATCCTGGCATACTCTGGCCTTTCCTCCCTACTTACTTGATTTCCCTCTTTAACGCTTCTTGTCTTTATTCTTTGGCTGCAAGCCTAGGGGAAGGTTCTGTGTTCATTTTTGTAGTGTGCTTTGCAATTCAGGGCAATTTCATAAGCCGAGTTCTGAATAGCAGGCAGAATCCAGATGCAAGCACATCCGCATTAAAAACAAAAGAAAACCCTTTGGCATTTCATGAGCACTTTCACCTTGTGAACTTTAATACACAGGTTAGCCACATGGTCACTCTACAAACCCAATATGTTCTGGTCCACCAACAATTATTAAGCTAGAAAGGAAGATAGGGGAAAGAGAAGGCACAATTACCGAGCTGGTATCATTTTTCTGCTCTGCCCGCACCCAGCCAAATTCAGACCACTGCAAAAAACAAGAACGTCAATATTATTCACTATTCACAAAGTGTTTCATGAACCCAAGTGCTTTGCACAAGATAAAAAACGAAGATGGACCCTTTTCATAGCAGTTCATGCACTTTTATTGTGATCCTCACAAAAGAGATTTCTTTAATCCCCAGCTTGCAGATTTGAGTGGAGTGGAGTGGTTGGGGCTAAAAATAGAAATTGGCTTGTCTTAGATCACCATCCTAGTGAGATAACAGTAGAGGAAAATTTTGAACCAGGCACCTTCCTGGGTCAAAATTCAGCCACCGTGCTTCTGGCTCTCACTGACAGACTTTCACTATGTCCCTCAAGCTGCCATCCTTCAGACTTTCTGGCTATAAATAGACCAAGGTATGGTCTGAGGGCACATGATGAAGCTCTCTTTGTAAAGCTAAGCAGGTCTGGGTCTGGTCACTGTCTGGATGAGACACTAGGTGTCTGCTGCCATGAGTCTGATGGTGAAAGGAAGGTAGGAAGTGAAATAAATGTTTAAAAGAAAAAAAATGTACCCAGAGTTGTGCAACTAGAATCTTTAATTTTGTATTATTATTTTTTACAGAGCACCCATTATATATTTTTGGGGTGTAAGGTTTATTATTATTATTATTATTATTATTATTATTATTATTTATTATTATTTCATTATGTAGAAGAAGAAGAAGAGTTTGGATTTGATATCCCGCTTTTCACTACCCGAAGGAGTCTCAAAGCGGCTAACATTCTCCTTTCCTTTCCTCCCCCACAACAAACACTCTGTGAGGTGAGTGGGGCTGAGAGACTTCAGAGAAGTGTGACTAGCCCAAGGTCACCCAGCAGCTGCATGTGGAGGAGCGGAGACGCGAACCCGGTCCCCCAGATTACGAGTCTACCGCTCTTAACCACTACACCACACTGGCTCTCAGTGTATCTAAAACAGTGAGCACCCATTACATCAAGGTGATTTACAACAGTCAAGCAGGAGTTTCTCTCTATCCTACAACTGTACAAATAAAACAAACAAATACTACAGACAGACAATACTGTGCCTTCCTTGCCCCAATTAGGAAGTATTTTCCTTGTCCTGTTTAGAAAACCAAGAGCGAAGTGAATAGATTCAAACATTCTCCCTTAACTGCATTTTTTTACCCAGGGGCGCAACAACTCACCCTGGAGGGATCCAGCAGCTGTTCAATCTGTTTGTCCTTTCGGTTATTTTCCTCTTCGAGTCGCCGAAGCTTGGTTTTCATCCGATCTGCTTCACTTTTCTGGGCTTGTATTGTCTATAACAAAGAGGGTTTGTGTGCACTACTTGAGCTGACATTAGAGGAGCACAGCTGGATCAGGCCCATGGCCCATCTAGTCCAGCAACCTGTTCTCACAGTGACCAACCAGATGCCTCAATGGGAAGCCCACCGCTAGGCCACGAGCACAGCAGCAATCTCCCCTCCTGCCGTTTCGAGCCGCTGGCGTTCACAGCCACGCTGCCTCTGACAGGGGAGCGAGAACATCCATTCCGACAAATTTCTCCTTGCAGCTCCACGGTAAATAAACATCGGTGACATTCTTCCTTTTGCATTTGCTTGTTGTTGTTTTTTTTACAAAAGCAAAACAGAACTGCCAGCCCCCAGATCTCAAAAATCAGAACAGAACAAACTAATGGAGACAGTAGATGAAGCAATAACCCCCCCCCCAATTCTTCACCCAGGCTCCCTGCCCTGCACAGCATCCTTCCCCCATTCCCACAGCCCCATCTTGCTTCCTCCACTGTGCCGGAAGGCCTTCCATGCAACCAGGGAAAGGTAAACTGGAGATGATGTGCTAAATGACAGGGCAGTGGAAGTCAGAATATTAGGTCAAGGAATATGGAAGTAGAAGGCAAACAGGAAGGGAAGGTGGTGCAGCCCAAACAGGGGCCCTGGGTGGGAAACCCAGCCAGACGGGCAGGGTATAAATATATTATTATTATTATTATTATTATTATTATTATTATTATTATTGGAGCCCAATTACTACCACCTCCTGGAAATCCTGCCAGCAGCTGTTCAGTTCCTGAGCAGATACTCCCTACAGATTTGCAGAGATTTCTTTGCATCCATTAAGACCAAACCTCCCCCCCCCCCATTACAACTGAGTCTTCAGGAACTGCATTTTGCATGGTGCAGAGATGGAGGCATCAAGTCAAGACATGCTTGTTTCTTCAGGCCTAAGAAAATGGCTGAAGCAAGACCTAAGGTGCTGTTGGATTTCCTTTTGACTTTCCTTTTAAAAAAAAACAAAACACAAAAAACCTGCTTCATGTAAATTATCGGTTTTATGATCTCTGTACTAGTGCATGCATTTTATGAAATATTGTGTACCACCCTGGACACCTTTGGGTTGAAAGGTGCGATAGAAAAAAATAAATATGTAGAGTTTGTGATCCATACCTTCTTTAATTCGATTATCTCATCATACATATCTTCTTTTTCTTTGTAGTCTGGAGTTCCAGGGATGTAGCCTGGAAAAGATCATCCCCAAATAAATAAATGGGAGCCAAAAGGAATGGTAGAAATATTCCAAGACTGCAATGACTTCCTGTCCATTATAAAAATCCCAGAAAACAACTGAGACAGTTGATTTTTTACAATTTTTGCAAGTTTAAAAAGATGCACCTGTTGCAAACTCACTGGAGCATTTACCTTTAATTAAAATTGTATACCACTTATATTTGCTATTGCACCTGGAATTATTGTCACCGCAAGTTTACTAAGAATGTTTTAGTTGAGATCACTGCATTGCAGGGGGTTGGACTAGATGACCCTCGGGGTCCCTTCCAACTCTACAATCCTATGATTCTAAGGATTTATCTATGTCACAAGTTTATTGACGGGCACCGCAGGACCAAAACAGATTTTTCTTGCTTCAGATGTCCTTGAAAGCACACAAAGGTTTTCTCATGGTACCCCTGACCATTAGGTCCAGTTGCAGACGACTCTGGGGTTGCGTGCTCATCTCCCTCTATAGGCCAAGGGAGCTGGCGTTTATCCGCAGACAGCTTCTGTGTCATGTGGCCAGCATGACTAAGTCGCTTCTGGCGAACCAGAGCAGCACACGGAACTGCCATTTACCTTCCCGCTGGAGTGGTACCTATTTATCTACTTGCACTTGACGTGCTTTCGAACTGCTAGGTGGGCAGGAGCCGGGACCGAACAATGGGAGCTCACTCTGTCGCGGGGATTCGAACCGCCGACCTTCTGATCGGCAAGCCCTAGGCTCTGTGATTTAACCCACAGCGCCACCCGCGTTCTCACGGTTAAGCTACCCTGAAATGCAACCTGTTCGCCATTACGGATCATCCTAAAGCTGCTTTCCCCTTTTTGCGAACTCACCACTGCTGGCAGAGCGAGCGTGTTTTGGCTTCTTCATGCCCAAAGCTTCCTTCAGATACTCTGGTGTGCTGCCAGGGAGAGCGGTCAGCACAGGACCCACGTCAGGGTCCGACTTCGTCTGGTTCATCCAAGCACCTAGTGAAAAGGCAAGGGGAGAACGCAGCAGAGTTGACTATAGAAAGGCAAAAGCAGCGCAGCCCAGGAGGTGGCATTTAGGTGTGGTCTGTGAAGTGGCTGCCATGTTAGCAGTGCTGAAAGAGTGGCAAGTCACAGTAACCAGACAAAGCAATGTGTAATCTACATGCGGCAAGAACAGAGCTGGCAGAGGTGATGCGTCATCCTATGGCGAAGCAACTGATGTTCAAAGGTAACAGAAGAATCTCTAGGTCACTTGGGAGGAGCCCATTGGCAGCTCCTCCCAGAAAGTGGGGCGGGGCTGGCAGGAGCTCCTCCCACCTTGGATACTCTTTTTTTTTTTTTTTACCTTCACGGCAGGGGAAAGAGATATATTGCACTTGTTCCCACATCTCAAAGATTATGCAGTAAGAAGCTTGTAGAAGGAACCGATTTTGCATGTGGATACCTTGCTTGAACGATCCGTGCCACAGCTGCCTTGATGCTTTAACCAAGGGGATTTCAAAGTGCTTACTGTCTGTGCCCTTCAAGGTTCTCAGAAATCCAGCCTTTTTAGAATGGAAACATGTGCTAGAGGTGTATGGAGACTCTGAGGCAAGAAAAAACAACAACAACACCTGTCAGTGCTACAGATTAAAACTGCAGCAGCAA
The DNA here is from genome assembly GCF_009819535.1 of Lacerta agilis. NCBI lineage: Eukaryota > Metazoa > Chordata > Lepidosauria > Squamata > Lacertidae > Lacerta > Lacerta agilis. The sequence goes on from NC_046324.1 coordinate 49,372,741, forward strand.
CAAGCTACTAACATTTCATCTGAGTAAAGCTGCAAGGGATGTAGGAACTAATTGCCATAGAATTGCTATTTAGATATAGGAGGCTATTGTTCAGAGTAATGTACATATAATGAGAAGCATGTAAACCACAAGATAATAAAAGGCTGAACTCCTTAGCCAGGTAAGAAAGCAGCCAGTAATATTTATCTCACAGCCTATCTTCCTATCTTAAAGCTTTTTTGGAGAGACCATTCAATTCCCTATCCCAGCACGCTCAGACTCTCCTCCCTATTGCACTGAAGCATATTTCATGCTAGGGGACGACAGAGAATCAGATGTCGCATTGTCGTTAGGTGGTTTCAGGGAAAGGGAAAGGTCTACTCATGCTTACTTGGTGATTTTGGAGGCTTGCGAGATGTTTTCTTCTTCAGTTTCTGAAAGAAATATTTATTTGGCACTGAAATTCACCAATTTCATTGGTTTGGATTCACATGGCAACAAGCAGTATATTTATTTTCTGAGCAGGGAACAACAGCGCCACTGCCATTATACGTATGTAGAAAGTGGGGTTCTAATTAGCCAGCCAGGTTTACTAAAGTTCCAACACTTTATCAACAAATGGCTAACCTGAAAGCTGAATTTTCATCAAAATAAGTCAATAAAATAGGGACAGGGAACTGGCGGCCCTTCAGATGATGCTGGACTCAGGGGTTGTTGTTGCCCAACAACGGCTGAACCACCACATGCTCCCTCTCTGTGCAATAAACAAGACAATATCTTACAATGCTGTAAAAGTAAAACATCTAATTTTGTTCCTTGTCCAAGTTTCTCAATTAAACTTCCGTATTACAGTAGCATTACACTACACTACACACACACACACACACACACACACACACATCAGGGACAAAGTACAGCCCACTTATTTTTGTGAAAAAGGCTTACTACTAACAGCTTCTTATATTTTAGCAACTACTACTAGAACAATGAATGCTGCTGATTTGGGATCAGTGGAGTGGTCCAGAGAAATACCCAGATGAGTCTAGAATTGTTGCCTGGAAACAAACAGTCACAATAGATGAAACAAATTGACACCTACATGCCTGATATTATGTTTGCTGCTGGGGGGGGGGGAAACCTACCACATTATATAAGAGGAGAAAATTCCTCCCAAGGTGTTTTAAAAACTCGTCAAGATCACCTGCATCAATATCACCATGCTGTGCACAAACCAGTCCAAATGGAATATTATGAATACTGTTAAGAAACTAACCGTAGTTTGTTTAAAACCAGGATCCCGTGATATGACCATGAGGCTAAGCTGGGATTCCTTAAAAACGAAACGAAACTCTGTCAAAAGTTTTGCTCCAGGTCACGGGGAGGAAGGCGAGTGGCAGCCTGACAATTTGGCTTGCTCTGGGCTCATCCACAGAGCACTTGAGACTGGTTTGCCATTGTATGAAAGCACAGTCACCGAAAGGGTATATAAAGTGTACAGAAAGAGATCATCCTTGTAAAACTCACCGTTTCTGTGTCAGATTCAAACGTCAGAGCAGAAAGACTGTCCTCTGCCTGCAGAATAAAAATGCATACATATAGGACTTTTTTTGCATGCGAACCTGCGGTCTTCTAGATACCGTTGGACTCCAACCCCCACCAGGCCCAGTCAGTATGTCCATGCTCAGGGATTATGGGAGCTGTAGTCCAGCAATGCCTGATGGGCACCGGGTTCCCTATCCCTGAACTTCTTCATAATGTCCTAGCATCATTCAGAGGCACCAGATTTCAACTCAAATCTGCTTGCATGAATTACCAGAAGAGCTGTGGAAATACATGACACAATGTATTATTAAGGGGGGGGGGTGGATTTAGTCTCATTTCCCAATATTTTTAACATTTCCTTTAAAAATAGTGGAGTTGTCCCCCACCCATTTTTTGCAAATAGGTCACTCTCTAAGGAAGCATCTTGCAGTTCATTTCGGCTGCTGCTTTCACCACTCCTTATAAGTCTCACTAGCCTGGTCCTTAGGTTAGATCTAGATTTCGCTCTGTGTGAAAGGCAGAATTGGGGGTGGGGTGGGGTAGGCTGGTGTTTACAGCCTGGATAGCGGCATGAAGAGATAAACAGGCTTCCTGGTGGCTCACTGCAGGCAGACATGGGCCACACAGCACATCACAGAGTTTTTAATTTCCTGAAGTCACATTCTTCAAGGCATACTGGCAGATTATTTTTCTGCTATCCTTCAGGCATCTGATCTCAGGCTACATCTCCCTATCCAATTTGCCCTGCAATGTTAGTGAGTGATCAGACTGTGAAAGAGGCAAGGACCGCATAGCTTGAAGGCAGATGGATAACAACCTCCAGGAGAGTGGAGCATACGCAGAAATTTCTAAGAGCTGGTCTCTCCCACCACCTGAGAGGAATTAAATGAAAGAGATATAAATCTCGAGAGACAGTGATGGAACAACTTTCAGAAGAAGATTTCAATTGTGCTAATGCTAAGAACAGAAAACACAGCAACCTGCACGTCACAGATAGCTTAGACAGAAGAACTAAGGGTGCCTTTGACTGGTTTAAGCAGCAGATGAATCAACTGAAACTTTAGGTGATGCCTCTATTTTATAGTGGTCAGGAAATTTTAATCCGTGGAGTTATAAATTATGCCTATGGGGACACTTTACTTCTAATAAACATTACAATAACAATAAAGACTGATTTGGTTCTTTTTGATGCGAGCCACATTTGTCTGAAAAGGAGAAGAAAAAAATGCAGTAAATAAATTGTGAGGCTTCACTTTAAACCCAAATTTGGACATAAATGATAAATAAGCCACTTAAGGCTACACTCCTATGCATGCTTACCTGGAACTAAGCCCCACTGAACACAGTGAGAATAACTTCTGAGTGAACATGCATAGGACTGAGCTTTCCCTCTAATCTGCTCACAGGACACTTGAGGGTAAGGCTTGCACACAATAAAGGTAACATATGAGATGTTATGACAAAGTTATGGGATATTCCTAAAATAAGCTCATTCTAATTCTTGCACAGGGCTCTGGTGAAAGGCGCTGCAATTTAAAGCTAGTTCTCTTATCACATGATAGAAGTGCAAGGGCCATATTCCCAGCTGTGTAGAGTAGTAGTTAGTGTGTCAGGCCAGGGTTCAAATCCCCACTTGGTCATGAAGTTCACTGGGTGACCTCTGGACCAGTGACTACCTCTCAGCCTAACCTAACTCACAGGGCCATTGTGGGGATTAAATGAGGAGGGGCAGAACCATGCACACCACCTTGAGCTCCTTGGAGAAAAATGTGGGATATCAGGGCAATTAATAGAAATAAACTCAACGAGCACTGTGGAAAAGACTAAATTCAAGACATCAGGAGGATAGAAGGGACAGAGGATTGGTGCCTTTGTGTGATCCTGGGATCACTGCCACGCACAAGAAGGTATTTGTCATAGAAGATAGGTCTGTCAATAGCTATAGACCAGGCATAGGCAAACTCGCCCCCCCAAATGTTTTGGGAATACAACTCCCATCATCCCTAGCTAACAGGACCAGTGGTCAGGGATGATGGGAGTTGTAGTCCCAAAACATCTGGAGGGCTAAGTTCGCCTATGCCTGCTATAGACCATTGCAGTGGGGGGAAAACCGGCTTTATGTACCAGATACTGAGGACAAACAACAGAATACAAGCACGACTTTCAAGTCCAGCTTGTGACTGGTTGCTGTTGGAAGCAATTCTGAACACAAAAGCTCCATCTAGTTGTAGAGAAGCTTGTCCAATTTTAAGCCACCAACACACCCTGTAGTAGTAAGTCCCACAAATTAATATTGCATCACCTATTGTACTGGGTGACCGCGATGGGTCATTAAAAGGGAAGCAGAAAGATCTGTCTTTGCCCATGTCCCCCATAAACACATTGGCCCCCCCGCCCCCTATTTTTTCTCAGCTAAAAAGCTCCCGTTTCATGCAGGTCAATGCTATATGTTTACTTGTAAGTCCTTCTGAAGCTCCCCCCACAAAATCCTGGGGGTTGTAGTCTCTTAAGGGTGCTGAGAGTTGTTAGGAGACTCCCCTGTTTTCCTTTGCACAGCTACAATATCCAGAGTTTCCTGTGAAGGAGAGTGACTGTTAAACCACTCTGGGAACCATAGTTGTAGGAGGGGAGCAGGGAGCCTCCTACTCACCCTCTGCATCCCTAACAAACTACAGCTCCCAGAGTTCTTGGTGAGGAAGCCACAACTGTTTAAAGCAGCATTGCAGGCTCTACATATACAGCGTGAATGTGGCCTTAGCCTTTATGAACCGTGCAGGCCTATTGGCTGTTTGATCAGTTTTGAAGGTTGGATTCATTTATTTCTTAAGTTTGCCAGCATAGGTAGGTGGGTGGGAGACAGAAATGAGGAGGAGGAGGAAGCAGCAGCAGCAGGCTACGGTTGCCACCTGTCCTGTATAATACAGGATTGTCCCGTTTATTTCAATGTAAAATGCTATGTCCTGTATTGATACAGTTTTGCGCTGTATTTCAGGTCTTCTCTCTCTCTGCATGTTAGGGACCTTCTCCAAATGCATGGGTGTGTTATTTAAGCTCTGGGTCACAAAGCGCAGGCAGATTTACAAATCCATGTGTTTGGGTGTGACGAATTCCTGAGGAGCCATCCTGTTAGGCTGCAACAGATTGCAACGAGTTGCTTTGAAGTCACTTTGTGAACCCCCCCCAAAAAAACATCGTCTTTTGCCAGAGCAAAGGGGGCCGCTCAGGGCCTTATTGAGGCTTGATGAGGCCCTAAGATACTGAAGGTAAGGGGGCCCTTTATATGTCCAGCTGTCCTTTGTCAACAACAAATTGTCCCTGTTTATTTGCGTTGAATATATGCCATATATTGTAATTTATGGACCCAATACGTATCTAAAGCCATTTGCACATAACAAAATATGTGTTTTATCAAAGTAATTGTTGAACTGAAAAACAATTTTGGAAATGTACACCCAGCTGTTTTTTCCCCTTTACATTTTTTGGGGGGGCCCAATAGAGTGGGGCTCTAAGCTATAGCTTGTTTAGCTTATGCGTAAATCCGGCACTGGGGCAGCTGAGGGATCCAGGGGAAGCCCCGCTGAGTTCAATGGAGGGGACGGGGAGAGAGATGTTGCCTCCCCCCTCGCCATAAGACCTGGCTGTCCCGCAGCTGCCCCCTTCCTCGACCCACGGCCTCCAGCCCCACCGGGCCTCCCCTCCCCTCAGCCGGGATAGAGAGGGGGGGGAGGCGCAGGAGAGGCTCCCTTTCCCCCGAAGGCCGGCCTGCCGGGAGAGGTTTCCCCCTTCCTCGCCCCTCACCAGCTCCCGCTCCGCGGCGGCCTCGTCGGGGCTCTGAGACATAGCGGGGAAGCGCCGGCCGGGCCAGCGAAACCACCATTTCACCCGAGGCGGCAGCGGCCTTTTCTCCGACTCAGGCGGCCTTTCCTCGCCACTTCCGGGTTTCGGGCTCCATGGCAACCTGCCGCGGCAACCAGGACCCGGATGGGCGGCGGGGGGGAGGGCGGGGCGAGCCCGGGCCGAGAGGCTCCGCCTCCGGAGTTGACAATCAGAAGACGCGGGCCGAACGAGAGCTTGCCCGAAGTGACACGCTTGCTGTTGGTTGAGAGGCGCGCAGGCTGGCTCCGAGGAGAGGATTCCTCGCTGCTGCTGCTGCTGCTGCTGCTCTTGGCTTGGGCGTGCAGGGCAGTGGGGAGACGGGAAGAGATCATGTGCACAGGATCTGGCCGCGCGGCTGCCCGCTGCCCCAATCCTAAGTGTTTAAATCCCCCTCCCCTTAATGTGCTATCGTTTTATTTGTATGTGTGCCGCCTTTCGGCCAAAGGAGCCCCGCCCCCAAGGCGGCTCACAAAAAAAAAAATCATCGTCATTTTATTTGTATGCCCCCTTTCCATAGTTGAAACTATGCTCAAGGGGCTTACACGATTACAAGCATAACAGAAGCCATAAACAATAAATAAAGCACATCAAAAAAGTACGCAACCAAATGGAAACAATTTCCACGTAAATCATTAGATCTAAAACTAAAGATACAACAAAAATATCAATAACAGCAACAGCTCTCTCAACCCCCCCCCCCAAACAATACTCCATGCTATATGGTAATTTATGGACCTAATAGATATCTAAAGCCATTTGCACATAACACAAAACCTGGCGTGCTCTGGTCCATGGAGTCACGAAGAGTCGCACACGACTAAACAACAACAACACAAAACACTTTTGCTGTATGTAGGTTTGATTTTATTTCTTTTTTTTATCTTATATTTTGGAAATGTACATCCAGTTTTTTTTTCTTTAATTTTTTTTTGGGGGGGGGGCCTAAACTCTGGTCCACGGGGTCACGAAGAGTCGGACACGACTGAACAACAACAAAAAGCTATAGCTTGTTTAGCTTACGTCAGTGATAGCCAAACTTGCCACTCCAGCTGTTTTTGGGACTACAATTCCCATCATCCCTGACCGGCACTGCGTGTAACGCTCACACAGGCATCTGCCTTCCACAACTTGGTTCCCTCCAGGCGTTTTGGACTACGACTCCCATCAGCCCTAGCAAGCTACCACAGGCGTTATGGGCATAGTCGCAGGGGCTGATGGGAGACGTAGTCCAAAACGTCCGGAAGTTGGAGGAAATTCTCTCTTCCTAAACCTCACTGACCCGACTCCGGCAGATCCCTCTGGCGCAACCCGTGCCCTGCAGTCCCGCCTCGGAAAAGGGCTCTCCTTGCTCTCCACAGATGCTTTGGCTAGCGAGCCTGGAGAAACTCATGCCAAGTGCTGGCAAGGCAGGAATGCGGGTGGCTTCGCTTGCCCCTACTGAGCATGCTCACTGCCCAAGATGAACTGAGCATGCCCAGTAGCGCTTGGAAGGGAAACTGGGCAGGTAAGGGGGTTTGCAATAGCAGCGCGCGGGGATTTTATTGAAACCCGATCCAAGCCACGTTTGCTCGGAGAGCAACTAGTCCCGTTTTGTTCAGCGGGGTTTCTCTCCAGGATCGCGGCGTTTGCATGCTTGCTTGGCGAACTCTCCAGAGATTCCTGTGGCTTATTCCCAATTAAAGCAGAAGTAATATACGGGCACGAGCTGTTCTAGTTCTGTGGAAACCGGTGGCACTTACTTCTGAGTAAACACTGATCACGCCGGTCGAGCTGTGTGTGCGGAGAGCTGCATTTTTAGGGGACCCCGAGATTGGAAGTGCACTTCCTTGATAAGCAGCTCAAGCAGAACTCGTTGCTGCTGCTGCCTTACTTCTGAGTAAGCACTGCAGGTACAACACTCAGCTGCAATGCTTTGATCGCGGAGCAGGAAAGGAAGGGGGGGGCTTAATGGAACCCGTGAGTCCCACCCCCTGATGCTCCCCAGTTTTAGTCGAGTCCCCCTCCGTAGCCCTAAAAAACAGTAGTTTTGGGGCCGATCCTAAGTCAGAGTGGGTGAAACAAGGTCACTGCGCTGTCATTTGAGTACAGCTGGGCCGTTAGATTTTAAATGCAAGATCCCATGTTCCGGTTTAGTTTCCTCTTCAAAAACAACATGGTTTTCCCCCCTGTGTTGTAGGTTCTGCCTTGTTCTTACACTCTTTCATGAGGAAAACAAAACAAAACGGAAGAACCGAGACTCACCATGGATAGAAAGTGCTCTCAACTTCTGCCTTCAGTATGTACTATTCTGGCAGATCCAAGGCACCCCCTTTCGGATGACACTTGTTTGGAAAAGTTGCTGGATTGGTTTAAGATGCTGATTGACACTGGTAAGTTCCATGGTTAGGTGTTTATTTTGTAAGGCTTCTCTATAGCGTCACGCACATGTATGCAAAGGAACCCAACCCCTTGGAAAAAAAACAAAACGAGGGGCCTTGAGACCATGTGGCCCTCCATATCCCATCAACTTGGAAGGTGGTGGACTGTCCTCCCTTAGAAGTGTTTAAACAGAGGATGGGTGAACAGGGATTCTTTAGCGGTGATTCCTGCATTGCAGGGGGTTGGGCTAGATGACCATTGGAGTCCCTTCCAATTCTTCTACAGTTCTACTATTCATTATCTGTGCTGTGGCTGATGGAAGCTGAACATCTGGAGGGCCACGGGATCTCTATCTGGGGCTTGTGCTTTTGGTGTTAAGTGGTATAGAAATAGTTTGTTTATTTTTTGCATTTATATCCTACCTTTCTCTCTAAGGAGCTCAAAGTAGCATACATGGTTTTCTCCCTCCCTCCCCCCTTCTTTTAAGCCCCATAACAACAAGAGGGTTAGGCTGAGAGGCAGGCCATCCAGTGAAATTCATGGCTGAGTGGGGATTCGAACATTGGTCTCGCAGGTCCTAATTCAACACTTGCAAATACCTAACCTAGAAAAGAGATCATAAAGAGGTGATAGCCGAAAGTGAAACCAGTGTTCCTCTGCCTGGTGCAATCTGCCCACCCGCCCACGATGTTGTTGGACTCCAACTCCTATCACTTTCCAGCCAGCACGGTCAACTGTCAGGGATGATAGGGGTTGTTGTGTAAAATGTAGTGAGGGCACCAGTTTGGGGAAGCCTGCTGTAGTTGATGGAGCAAATTTGGAGCTCCAGAGAATCCGAAGCAGCTGGTTCAAATAGCAAGAAAGGAGATTTCGCTTTAAATGTTAGGAACCACTTCCTGAGGGTATAAGGCGTGGAGGGCTGGGGGCATGCAAGATTTCTTAATAGGCTGAGACTGTGATTCCAGGTAAGGCTGAGGAAATCCCCTGCCTTAAATTACGGAGAGTCATTGCGGAGAAGACGAAGCAAGGCAGCTTCCTATTGCATCACTAGGACTTCATTCTGAGTAGACCGCAGAGGCTTTGCACTACATAAGTTTTGTCTTCTAACTAAACACCTGGTCATTCCCCCCCCCCCCAAGGATCCAGCCTGCTACTGTTAGAGGAAAACCCGTGTTTGAAAGAGCTGGTCCTGGCTGTGCTCAGACAAGAGGAGCCAAATCCCACCATCCTTTCCTTCATCCTGAGGCTCACTGGGATATTTGCTGCCTCTGAAAGTAGTTTCCAACACCTGCAGGTCAGTAAAGTCCTTCGCACCAGCTTGGCTGCAGGAATTGCTGGAAGGAGGCATTACAAGGCGCCATCCAACCGCCTTAGGAACTCCAGATTTATGTAGGGCTTACTCCTTAGCCTTTTCTTCCCCTGAAGATATCCCGCAAGGCAGTGGGGGGCGCAGGTGGCGATCAGGGACGCGGGTGGTGCTGTGGTTTAAACCACTGAGCCTCTTGGGCTTGCCGATCAGAAGGTCGGTGGTTCGAAACCCCACGACGGGGTGAGCTCCCATTGCTTGGTCCCAGCTCCTGCCAACCTAGCAGTTCGAAAGCATATCAAAGTGCAAGTAGACAAATAGGTACCACTCCGGCGGGAAGGTAAATGGCGTTTCCGTGCGCTGCTCTGGAAGTGGCTTAGTCATGCTAGCCACATGACCCGGGAAAACTGTTTGCAGACAAATGCCGACTCCCTCGGCCTGTAAAGCGAGATGAGCGCCGCAACCCCAGAGTCATCTGCGACTGGACTTAACTGTCAAGGGTACCTTTACCTTTACCTTTACTCCTTAGCCTTTTCTTCCCCTGAAGATAAGGGGAATTTGCTGCCAAGGAGTGTGGTGGAGTCTCCTTCTTTGGAGGTCTTTAAGCAGAGGCTTGACAGCCATCTGTCAGGAATGCTTTGATGGTGTTTCCTGCTTGGCAGAGGGTTGGACTGGATGGCCCTTGGGGTCTCTTCCAACTCTAGGATTCTATGATATCCCACAAGGCAGTGGGGAGTTTGGACCTGAATTTCCTTCCCCTGGATGGGCTCCCTTCCCAGGTGGACAAGGCCCACCTGCCCCTCGCTTCCTTCTACAGCACCTGCAGAAGCTGCCTTCTTGACAGTTGGACCCACTCTTGGTCTCGTCCACTCCCTCCACCGGAGCCTGTCTTTGCATGCAGGGGAAGCCCCTAACTCACTGGGGGTTTCGGACCCATCGATATAACCAGCTAAAAAGCACAAAAGAGCAGCACAAGGTTGCATGTGTTTCAGGATTCCCCCCTGCCCCCCAGAAATGGACGTTAGTCATAGGTCAGCGACCGTGAGAATCTCCCGCTTTCTTCTGTTCTCGCTGCAGCAGGGAGAAGTCGTATTTGGTGCCTTTGGAGAAGCGGGGCCTCTGAGCAGTGCATTGTGGGAAGACATGTCCATCCGGAGCGGCTGGGTGCAGGGCGTTTACAGCATGCTGCAGCACTACAGCGCCTTCCAGTTCTTGTGCAACTCTGGTAAGCACTGCTTCTCCTGCCAAAATTTATACAACCCACCAGCTTGGTATTCTCCACACTGCCTAGCAGCATCTGTCCAGGGTTTTGGAAGGAGTCTCTCTCATTCTTGCCTGGAGAGGTGATCTGCTGCTGAATCGTGGCCGCCCCCCCCCCCCTTGAAGGAAGGCAGTGGGGCTTCCTAAAACTGAAATCCCATGGCTAACCTGTCCTTTGAATCCTGTTGAGAACCTCTTAGTTCCCAAACCTGCAGGGTTGGGGAGCCAGATGCTGTGGGACTACAACTCCCATCATCCGTGACGGTTGCTCGCACTCACTGGGGCTGCTGGGAGTTGTAGTCCAACCACATCTGGAGGGCTGCAGGCTTTCTCCCACTCCGTCTCCCCCTGCTGCCTGGGCTCCCCTTCCTGACAATAAATCATAAAATCTAAAACTAAAAATACAGCATGAATATCAATAACAATTTAAAAGGACATAGATAAAAAATAAAAATGGTATTTAAAAAGGAGGCCTCTGTCCAGCAGCAACAGCAGCCCTTTATGGAACCTGTCAGGCCCCGCTCCAAGCCAGGTGGAGACAGGCAGGGCAGGGCCCTTCAGGCTCCCAGCAGGCTCCCTTTCCGATGTTTGTGCTGTGAGTCCTGTTTACGCAGCCAAAACCCACATGCACAAGGGAAGCATCACCCAGATGAAAACGCTGGATGGGAGCACTTATTTATCACTTCAGTATCCCACCTTTCCCCTCAAGGAGCTCAAGGTGGTGTACGTGGTTATCTTCCTCCCCGTTTCATCCTTACAACAACCTTGTGAGGTAGGTTGGGCTGAGAGAGAGACAGTGACTCACCGAAAGTCACCCAGTGAGCTTCATGGCTGAGTGTGGGATTTGAACCCTGCCCTCTGGTCCTAGCCCAGTGCTCAAGCCACTCCTCATCATGGACAGGGGGCACCTCATTACAAACCGGTATTCTGCATCCTTCTCTCCCTCAACACCAGGTTCCCTAGATGTGATTTTCGCTCTCCAAGGGGACCCGAGCCTGTTTGTTGCTTCAGGAGCCAACCGCCTTCTTGCTCGCGTGCTCATCTTCTCCGTTCAGTCTGAACCGTCTCGCCTCCTCAGCTCGATGGACTGCGACTGGCCGGCTTGCACTCGAATGATAGTTGCTCGCGTCGAGGAGTCCCTCAAATCCCACTCGGCCTCCCGGGCCAAGCATTCCTTGCAGCTGCTGACGACGTTGTTTGAGCACAACCAGGACGCCTGGACTGAACTGCTGTGGTCGCGGATCGCGGGAACGGTGGAGTCCCTGCTGACAGAGGAGCTGCTCCAAGTTGGCCACCAGCTGGTGGATCTGTTCCTCAGCATGGCAAGGTAGGCGCCTGCACAGTGGCTTTTAGGTGGCTTCACAGAGGCGAAGGATGGAGAACTCTGTGGTTCTCCAGACATTGATGGACTCCAGCTTCCATCAGCCTCCAGCCAGAATGGCCAACAGTCAGGGAGGATGGGAGTTGTAGTCCAGCCATGGGTGGAGAGCCACCAGATCCCCATCCTTGATCTAAATCAAAGAAGTCTCCCAAGGTTAAAACCAATACTTTGCGCTATGCTTGGAGTAGAACTGGGAGCCATTGGGGAATAGGAAGAACTGTGGTCCAGCAGCTGCATTGTCAAAAGAAGTTCCCCAGTTCAGTCTCCGACATTTCCAGGCGACGGACCAGAAACCCTGGGGAGATGCTGCTAATCGGTGGGAACCTATAGTGGAGAACTTTCCCCATCCCTTTGGGGCAACCTTCTGGGACCAACAAGCTAGCGGTGGGCGGGGCCAGAGGCAAAAGTGGGCGGGGCAGCAGGTGTCAATTTTGCCTTTATAGAGTAGGCCAGTTTCTGGACACACTCACACACACGGCTCTCTACCCTGCATCCAAGCAAGCAAGAGGCATCATCAGGGGTCCAAGACACATCCCACCCAGCCAGGCAAAAGCTCTCCAGGGTGAGGAAGTTATGAAGTTAGGGCTGGGGAGGCGGGTGGCTTGGGGAGAGGCCTTCATTTGCCACAACTCCACCTGCCCCCAGGAAGGTCACCCATCTAGGAGGAACAAAACTCAGATTCTAAGTTTTGTGGGATATCCTTAGCAGAGGAAAAGGCTGCAAAAGGCTACAAAAATCCGGAATGGAGTCCCTAAGACTGTTGGATGGCGCCTTGTACTCCTCCTTCCTGCAACTCCTGCAGCCAAGCTGGTGCCACACGTCTTGCTCTGCTTTCCTTTGGACCACATCAGCGAGGCTTGGCCAGGGGGGCAGGTCTTGTCGCCTGGGCAGCCCAGGACCTCCAGACACACTGCCCTAGATTGCGCCCCAGGGAGGTCACTTCATTGCTGCTAACACAGCAAAAACAGCACAGGAAGGAGGCAGAAGTTATGAGTTACTGGTTTCTGCAGCCACAGCAGGCGCCGTGATTCTCCAGCAGTTTGATTTCACCCCCCAGAGGCACACGCCATGGTCTCCTGAGACAGACTGCTGGCAACAACAGCAAATACATATCTAAAGGCTATGCGTGCGCACTAATGCACCTCCCTCCCTCCTGTAGGTCTCCTGCGTTCGGCTGCCCCGAATGCAGCCTCTGGAAGCTGGTGGCGCTTGCTCTGAAGACCTTGAGCCTCACTCAGTCAGGCCCTCTGGCCTTGGGACTCCTGAAACTTGAAGCCTGGTAAGCATTTGTTCCCTTCAACGTTAAGCCCAAATGGCAAAGGAGCCCCATAAGTGAGGCTGCCAAGCCGGGTACAAATAATAAATTATTATTCTTATTATTAATAATGCATAAAATAATAATAATTTATTATTTATACCCTGCCAATCTCGCTGGGTTTCCCCAGCCACTCTGGGCAGCTCCCAACAGAATTAAAAGCACAATAAAACATCAGATATTTAAAACTTCCCTAAACAGGGCTGCCTTCAGGTGTCTTCTAAAAGTGAGAAAGTTGTTTTATCTCCTTGACATGTGGTGGGAGGGTGTTCCACAGGGCGGGCTCCACTACCAAGAAGGCCCTCTGCCTTGTTCCCTGCAACCTCACTTCTCGCAGGGAGGGAACAGCCAGAATGCCCTTGGAGCTGGACCTCAGTGTCCGGGCAGAACGATGGGGGTGGAGACACTCCTTCAGGTCTACTGGGCTGAGGCCATTTAGGGCTTTCAAGGTCAGCACCAACACTTTGAATTGTGCTCGGAAACGTACTGGGAGCCAATGTAAGTCTTTCAGGACCGGTGTCATGTGGTTTCGGCGGCCGCTCCCAGTCACCAGAATCCCCCCCTGAAGATGGCCTTTTCTATGAAGCCACGATTAACCTCCTAGCTTTCACCCGCAGGTGCAACCAAGACTAAGGCTGCAGCCCTGTGTACCTTTCGCCGAGGAGCAAGAGCCATTGAAAGCAATGGAACTTACTTCTGACTAAAACAGGATAGGATTGTCTTAAGATTTAGTGTCCGGAAATAACGTAGTCCTGGACACAGCAGAGTTAACCGCAGGTTTTCTGGAAGCTTCTGACTGTTGAGCATTAACTGGACAGCACAACGCAGGAACTCAGGAACTCACTTGGATAACTATATACAGTATTTATTGAAGCAACTAGTATCCATAAGTTACTATGTACAGACTTTACAAATAAAAGAAACAAAACATAAAATCTCTCCTCTCTGTCTCTCTCTCTCAACCTTCAGTACACCACTAACAACCAACCACACAGCTCTCACACAGAGCTCATTCTTTAGGAACTCATTGACCAATCACAGGTCGTTGCTAAGGGTCTGAAGAGAGAGCAGATCTTGGCTTTCTGCCAACTGGTAATTGCTACAGGGGTGATAAGCTGACTTTCTGCACGTAGGCACTTTGAAATCTCTAACAGATTGTGCCCCCAGCACAGGGGAGAGCTGCACTTTCCTTGCTGTTCTTGCCTCTCCTGCCCTCCCCCCCCTCTCCCCCCTCGCAAACTGCAATTGCAAGCAGGGCTGATACCTGGCTGGGGAAGGCGGGACTATTGCGCTTGTGCATGCATTTGCATTAATATACGGAATAAAGCTGTAACCTACTTTAAAACCATAGAGATGCTGCCTTGCTGCGGATGCAAGGGAGACCTAACCTGCTCCCTCTCCTCCTTAAAGCCCACAGGCAATCCAGGTGCAAGGTCTGGGCCTTTTGCTGCAGCCAATGGGCTGTGTCTTGAGAGGCGCTTCTCCATCCTTAGAATTCCCAGGTGCGTTGCTGAGTTAGGATGCGGCCTCAGAGCTCAGTGCCGCCAGCCACAGGGGCTCGGCTCTCCCTCTGCGTCCGGAGGCAGCAATTGCTTCCGAATACCAATTGCTGGAAGCCACAGGAGGGGAGAGGGCTCTTGTGTTCGGGGCCTGCTTTTGGGCTTCCCTTGGGGGCATCTGCTTGGCCACTGTGGGAACAGGATGTGCACATATTGAATTAAGCGGGATGGGGGGGATAAGGTAGCAAAGTACAGTTAACAGGCCCTGAAATAGTTCACCTGGGCCCAGATCCAAAGAACAACAGTCCTTGCTGGAATGTCCCAGGTGGATTCTGCCCACTTCTGTTTGGGAGGGCATTGGACAAAAATCCACTTTCTTTCCCCTCTGTGTACGCTTAGCCAGTCTCTGCTGTCCTGGTACCCTACAACTGCTTTACACTACAACTCCCATCAGCCCCAGCCAGGCTGCTCTGGCTGGAGCTGTTAGGAGTTGTAGTCCAGAATATCTGGTGGGCACCAGGTTGCGGAAGGCTGCTTTTACTAGCCATTTCAGAGAAGCCTTTGGCTCTATTGGTGTCCTCCGGCTTCCCTTTCTCCACCTCCAGGTTTGCCGCCTGGCCCGGCCACTGAATCCGCTCCTGTGGAGTCTCTTCTGTCCTCCAGGACCTCGTGTGTCAGTTTCCTGTGCCAGACTCTGGCTCATCTGGAGGAAGTCCAGTATGTGGTAAGATCTAGATAAGCAAAGACCCAACCTCCTTTGGCCCCTCCTTCTCCCTGAGCTTTTCATAGGGAAAAGGTCATTAGAAGAACTTTTAAGAACTGGTGCCTGTACTTACTTAATTTTCCTCTTTCCTCCTCTTCTCTCTTTCCTTTTGTGCTGCATCTTTTACATTATAAGCCAAGTGAGCAGGGATTCTCTTGTTATTAATATTGGTAAGCCACGCTGGGAGCCTTTCCTGCCGAAGAGTGGAGGAAAAATGCAGCTCACCGGGCTTTAAATGTACCATCCTTGTACAGTATCGAGCTGAAACTCTTGAGATGCTGAACTCTGGCTTCCTTACCAAATTTTGCCCTTGTGCAGTGGGGCTGCAGAATACCCAGAAGCAGCCTGTGTATAAGACACCTCTAGTAAACTGGCTGAGATTGCATATATCCCTTTTCTTCACCAGGCCTCTCTGGCAGTGGAGTTTCCCCATAAGCCTTTGCTCCAGTCCGTGGTGACTGTGCTGCAGTTCTGTGTTGGCCTCGCCATTCCGGCCTCCTCTCTGGCAGCTAAAATGGGCAACATCCTGGTCGGCTGCTTCCGAGTTCAGCGGGCAGCCCTGGGCCTCCTCGGAGCTCTGTCTCGGTGGGCAAGTAAGTAGTGCCACCTGCAAGAAACCTCCTGGGAGGCAAGGGGAAAACGAGGGTTCCCTTGGCGGTCCTCTCCAGCTTCTCACAGGATTGTAGAGTCGGAAGGGTCCCCAGTGGTCATCTAGTCCAACCCCCTGCAATGCAGGAATTTCAACGAAAGCCTTCCTGATAGATGGCCATCCTACCTCTGCTTAAAAACCTCCAAGGAAGGAGAGCCCACTGTAGGATGTGATACGTACATAAGTAGCAGTCAAGTACAACATTCCTTGTTTTCCTAGAGTGGACATGCAAGGGGATGTTTGGTACAGCCAGTCGGAACTTCCTGTTTCCTCCTGGGCTGGGATATACTTCCTCTTGCATGTGATGAGAGGTGGGCGGGACCTTACCTGTCCAGGTAACAGAAGCACAAGGCCCACAGCCCTCTTCCCTTCTTCTCCATCTTCCTTTTGTCATGTGAACTGCAGTGACTGCCAGTCTGCAGTCACTGGGATTAACCCCCCCATATGGGATAGATCCACATGTATATATCTTTGTAACTAAGTCTGCCTTCTGGGATCCAACTGTGAACTGATGATGTGAGTAAACTACTTTTATATACTTAACACAAGATTGTGGCATGTTTATTCTTGTAAGAGGGAAATAAGGAATTTTACCAGGAATCTATATTGAGAAGCTTAAACAAGCTTGCAACCAGCTACCCGCTGTGCATTCAAAGGGGAATGTTAAAACTCTGCTAAGTTCTAGCGCAAGTTAGGAAGGATATTAACAAACAATATATCCTCTCCTGCCTCCCTGAACATTCCCACACCCACCACCTCCAAAGAGAGTCTTTTCTACTGTCAAACAGCTCTTACTGTCAGGAAAGTTCTTCCTAATATTTAGTTGAATCTCCCTTTCTTGTAACTTGAGGCTATTGGTCTGGGTGCTTGCCTGTGGAGCAGCAGAAAACAAGCATCTTCCATGCGGCAGCCCCTGAGATGTTTGAAGCTTGTAACACAAACACGACAGGTTGCAAAATTAGTTGCATTTTTTATGGTGGGGGGCAATTCTAGACCCCTCCCCATTGAACCACCCTTCCCTTTAAAATAGACACGCATATTCATATTTGTAACTGCCGCAGTGAATTTGAGTTCCGTTTAGTTCCTGATTACAGTTCTACCTTGTGTTGCGTTCGCTGCAGGTTGCAAACCTGGGAGTGTTTACTTCCGGGTTTCACCGTGCGGTCTGCACATGCGCAGAAGCATTCTGCACAGGTCGCACATGCGCGATATCGCCGCTTAGGTTGCAGACTTTTTGGGGTGCGAACGGCACCCCGGAACGGATCGTGTCCGCAACCCAAGGTACCACTGTATATATTTTTCCCTTAGTGTTGTACACCGCCCTGGGATCTTTGGTTAAAGGGCAGTATATAAATTGCAAAGTAAATAAGCAAGTAAATAAAATAACTCCCAACTGTCCTTCTTGGTGTGTTTTAGCTTCAGTTTCTGACGAGGTCATGGATCAAATCTTTGACATCCTCCTTGTGTATCTGAAGAGTCCAGATAGCAGCCCCACTGTAAGTATGGATTCTTGAGTCAGAAGCAGGAGCTCAAGGTGGGGAACGTTTTCCTCTCCCTCCTTGGTTAATCCCCACAGCAACCCTGTGAGGGAGGCAAGATTGAGAGGCAGCGATTGGCCCCCCCCCAGGCCAACCAGGAAGCTTCATGATGGCTGAGCAGGGGATTTGAACCCTGGGCTCCCAAGGTAGCAGCCAGATCCTCCAGCCGCTCCGCCACATTGGTTGTTGGTAGCAAAATGAGTGATTTGGGGATGATCAGAGTAAAAGCACCAGGATGTTCGTCATCCTGGGGGGGTTTCTTTCACGGGACCCCCCTCTTCTCTCTTTCAGGTTTTGAAGAAGGCATTCCAAGCAACGCTGAAGTGGCTTCCAAGCACCTCGGAAGCATCCGACTCTGCCGGTGACTTCCAGCGGCACAAACAGTTTCTCAGAGGTAAATGTGCAAGCCTGTTTCTGGCCTAAGTAGCATTACAGCCAGCGTACTGGACATCTGGTGAATCTGAGTGCTGGAAGATTGAGTACAGAGAAAAGAAATTACAGTGGTAGCTCGGTTTACGAACTTAATCTGTCCCGGAAGTCCGTTCTTAAACCGAAACCATTCTTAAACCTAATTCTTAAACCATTCTTAAACCATTCGCTTTCCCTAATGAGGCCTCCCGCCGCCGGTGCCCTTCCACCATTCGGATTCCGTTCTTAGACCAAGGTAAAGTTCACAAACCGGGACACCACTTCCGGTTTTGCGGAGTTCGTAAGCTGAATCGTCCGTAAACAGGGATGTTCTTAAACCGAGGTACCACTGCACTTCTTTGCCCATCGCGAAGTTGAACAGCGGAACTCCCTCCCACAGGACACAGCGATGGTCACCAACCCCAGGTGGCTTTAAAAGAAGAGTAGAAAAATTCGTGGAGGGAGAGGTGGCTCTGGGCTGCCTCCACAATCAAAGGCAGCAAGGCTCCTGAATCCCAGTTGGTGGAAATCGCAGGAGGGGAGAGGGCCTTTGCACTCAAGTCCTGCTTGTGTGTGTCCGGTTGGCCACCATGAGAACAGGATGCTGGACTAGATGGGCCATGGGCCTGATCCTGCAGGGCTCTTATTAGATTCTTATTCATGGCAGCAGGGGGGAACCTCACACCCAGAGCATGAACCTGCTGTAAAAAATGCCACACTGTTACCCTTCTTTTGTGATCTTCCTTCCAAGAGTTCAGTGTGGCCTGGGGATTTGTCTTCACCCCCAGATGCAGATTGGCTTGTAACTTAGAGTGCTGTCCTATGCAGAAGTGACCCCCAGATAACAGAAGTCACTGGGTTAAAGCTGACCGGAAGTCCAGAGGCAGCATTATTATCAATTTACGACGGGGTGGAACGTTCACCGGCTATGAAGGAATTGCTCACAAATTTATTGACAGCTGCACGAGTTATTATAGCTAGGAAGTGGAAGGGGCAAGCAGAATATAAAATGGAAGAATGGTATAAAGAGGTGTGGGGTATAGCTATTAATGATAAATTAACTTGTGCCATTAAGGTAAGATGGGGAATATGCAGGAGAAATGGTTTTGAGAAGATATGGAGGGTGTTTGTAGAATTTGTACTGTTAAAACGGAAAGGGGGTCAAACCATTGCAAGAGGTGTTGAAATTTTGGGGGGTTGGATAGTTACAATGGAATGGTCTCGGTGCTGGGGTGCACATTTTTATTCTTATTTATTTATGATTATAACTTTGTCAAAATTAAAATTAAAGGGGGGGAGGAAAGAAGTGACCCCCATTAAGTCCAGTAGGACTTTACTCGCAATGTGTAAAGCGTGGCAGACTTGACGTTGTATTATAAGCAGGAGCAGTTCTGTCTGTGACCCTCCCTCTCCCCCTTGGAGCAGACCTGCTGCCCGTCTTGCAGAAGCGCATGCACAGCCCCAGCTGGGAAGTGCGCGACTCTGCCCTGGAGCATCTCACGCAAGCGATGAAGCGCCTGAGAGGTAAGTGCAGGGAAGGCAGATCCCGTAGGCAGGGAGCACAGCAGGGTGACGGAGGAACAGTCCGCCTTAGAAGCGCAGAATTGGTCGCAGAGACCCCAAACATCCTCCGGTCCAACCCCCTGCAATGCAGGGATCTCAGCTAAAGGATCCATGACAGACGGCCATCCAGCCTCTCCTTAGAAACCTCCAAGGAAGGAGAGTCCACAACTGTCAATGGCTGCGGTGAGCTAAAACAGGAGACAGGGCAGTCTACCCAGGGGTGCGGGGCACCTGGGCACTGAATTCTGGGGGGCACCCGCCTCTGGAGCCGCCTAAGCTCTTAACTATCTACCTGTTGTGAAATAATAATTTTGATCAAGCTAGAAAAACAAAAGACATATATACCTACCGTGTTTCTCCTAAAATAAGACATCGTCTTATATTTTTTTTCGCCCAACAAAACACAGTATGGCTTATTTTCAGGGGATGTCTTATTTTAATCGTGTCGCATCGGTATGCTGCATAGCCACGCCTCTCCAGGCTGTTTCAATGGGAGGTACCACGTCACTATGGCTTATTTTCGGGGTATGGCTTATTTTTGGGGAACGGCTTATATTTCGCAAATGCATGGAAATCCTGCTATGTCTTATTTTATGGCTATGTCTTATTTTAGGAGAAACAGGGTAGGTATTACCAAAATGTATACCTACTGTTTCACTAAAGGACTTGGTGGGCAGATTTTGCACCCTGGCGGTGCATGTGCTAAGGACGGCCCTGACAGGAGAGGGAAGACTGCTGGCCCAACCTGGTCTGCCAGGCCTTTCCTTGTGACTCGCCGGGACATTTTGGGCTAGCCCTGCTCATCTGCTCTACACTTTGTGTCATGTGGTAGCCAGGCTGGGTGGGGATGATGGGAGTTGTAGTCCAAAACAGCTGGAAGGCTTGGTTAATCCTTGCTTTCACTGCTGTTTTAGAACGGTGGGGTGGTTTCCCCCCAAAAAAACCTCTGGGGAGATTGTTTTCATGGCTCCCTGTATAATAATAATAATAATAATAATAATAATAATAATAATAATAATAATAATAATAATACATTTTTATTTATACCCTGCCCTCCCTGGCCAGAACCGGGTTCAGGGCGGCTAACACCAATGAAATTAAAAAAAAAAACGTAAAAGAAAAAGAAAAACAGTTAATTAAAAAATGGGTTAAAATACAATTTAAAATGCAGCCTCATTTTAGTAGTAGCTCATAAATCGAAACCATAAGGGGAGGGAAACATAAGGGTCAGACTGAGTCCAACCCAAAGGGCAGGCGGAACAGCTCCGTCTTGCAGGCCCTGCGGAATGATGTCAAATCTTGCAGGGCCCTGGTCTCTTGTGACAGAGCGTTCCACCAAGTCGGGGCCAGTACTGAAAAGGCCCTGGCCCTGGTTGAGAAAAAATATTTCGGGAACCATGTTGCTATCTGCTAAGATACGGCTTTCGGTTTCATGTGTTTTGTGTGTGCTGCTACGGAAAGGGTAGTTTAGTGGCGCTGTGTTTTTAATTTATTTTAACCAGTACGTCACCCAGGGAACTTCACTTGTTGGGTGAATGATAAACGGAGTCAGTAAATAAAATGCATGCATTGATTTGGGGTGGAGGAGGAGGGATAGGGGGGAAGTGGGGGCTTTCCCCCTTCACGAGCTTCTGGTTGGGGGCTTTTTTCTGCCCATGAGCTCCTGGTTGGCTGACACTTCCTTGCTGCACACCTGCCTTCACCCCTGCCTCTGGGCTTTGCAATGACAACATAAGGGGAGTCTGGCTGCTGGATCAGGCAAAAGGCCCATTGAATCCAGTACCATGTTCTCGCAGTCGGTCAGCTCGTAAGCTAGGCATGAGTCAAAGAACCCTCTCCCTGCTTGTGATTCTCAGCAACTGGCAATCGGAGGCGTACAAAAAACCACCTACAGCTTTATTCCCCCGTGAATTTGTCGCCCTGTTTTAAAGCCATTCCGGTTGGTGACTTTAAATATAAACCGGAAGCAACTGCAACAAAACGTTGCAGCGTGGAGCGCTTCCCTGTTCGGGATTCCAGGCATCAGTACATCTGATGGAGCAAATTTATGACCTCTGTGCGCTGCGGAGGCCAGTCTGGAGACTGTGAGCCTTCCCAGGAAGCCTGAATGCTCTTGGCAAGATCTGCCCAGGGCAGGGCATTTGCTTTAATGGTAGGGACAGAGGGCTGATGGGATCAGGCAGTGTGCATTGGCACTGTTTATTCCCCCCCCCCTTTTTGTTTTCATCTCTACACAGGGCAGGAGTGGTTCTGGCAAGAGCTTCTCTCTTCGGAAGTGCTGCCGCTGGCAGAGGGCCTCCTGGCCGACCCAGAGAGCTACGTGCGAGCCAGTGCGGTGGAAGCCTTGGGGCAGTTTTCCTTGCTTGCTAGCGCTGACTCGAAGAAGCCCGGCTCAGAGAACAATGGGAGCAACAAAGAGGTACAGTCCTCTTAGCTGAGCACGTTTTTGTCCCTGCCTTTTCACGCAGCAAGGCAAGTCCTCTCCTCCCTTGTGCCCTGGCTGCATTCAGACAGGAAGACTACAGCTCTGTTTACAGGGGGGGGGGCTGCTTTGGGTGGGTTTCCCCTGAAAGGGCAGCCTAGAAACACAGTCGCACCTTGGAAGTCGAACGGAATCCGTTCTGGAAGTCCGGCTTCCAAAACGTTCAAAAACCAAAGTACGGCTTCTGATTGGCTGCAGGAAGCTCCAATCGGAAGCCCCGTTGGACGTTTGGCTTCCGAAAGAACGTTCGAAAACCGGAACAGTCACTTCCAGGTTTCAGTCGTTCGGGAGCCAAAACATTCGAGAACTAGGCTGTTTGACTTCCAAGGTACGACTGTACTATGAAGTAATAGATTGGATATTGAAACAAAACTTGGCTGCTAGGAGGTTGGTAGGTGTGCAGCGATCGGAGCTCATCACACCAATCTTATACCAACTGCAGTGGTTAGTTCTTAAGTTTCTGGGCTCCGTTCAAAGTGCTTTTAGAATCATAGAATCTTAGAGCTGGAAGGGACCCCTGAGGGTCATCTAGCCCAACCCCCTGCAGTGCAGGAATATCAACTTAAAGCATCCCTGCCACGTGTATGAAACCTTGCTGGGCAGAGTACTCCTGTTCAGCGTTCCATGGCCTTTGCCAGAACACTCCATTCTCTCTTCCCTCTGGTTTTCTATTCACCCCCTTCCCCCCCCCCCCAAAAAAAATCAGCCAACATGAAATGGCCACTCAGCATATTCAGTCCTCACTGGGCTATTTGGGCTCCACCCCACTCTTTAGGGTTCCACCCACCCTGCAAATACTTCTTTGTATTTCTTCAGGCCTTGTTCACAGCAGGGTGGGGGTGGTTTTGGCTGTATAAGGAGAATGGGTTTGCTTTGGTAGGGGAAGAATGTGCACCATGTTTCCCTGCTGCCGCAGGAGTTAAAACGATGTGGATTCCTCCCCCTACCTAGTATAGCTTGCAAACAGTGTTCAGATCCCCCCCATCTCTTCTCCTTGTCCTTCAAGGCCAGCGTTGGGGCTCGCTTGCTGGAAATCCTGTCCGCTGACTCCGAAGGCTTCCCCCGCAGAGCTGTGATCCGCGTCTTCATTGACTGGCTGCGGGACGGCCACCCGGAAGTCCTGGCTGACCCTGAGCAGTTTGTTTCCAGAGCGATCCAAGCCGTGGACAGAGACTTGGACTGGGAAGTCAAGGTCAGCGGCTTGGAACTGGCCAAGGTTTTTGCTGCCCAAATGTCTGGCCGGTTTGGGCTCGCCGACTGCCCGTATGCCGCTGACTCATCACCTGCCAGCCAGCCTGCCCGTCACCGCGAATTGCTGGAGGCGTTTTGCCGAGTGAAGCTCTTTGAGTTCCTCTTTGGAGCCCTGTATGACTGCGACAGGCCAGTAGCGCTGAAAGCCTGCGAGATCCTTTTAGCCGTGAAATCCAAGATTTGCAAAGACAGTCGCCTGGAGGAGAGGAGCTTGGAACTGGGCGGCACATCTCAGCAGCGGGAGGAAACACAGAGGGGAGAATTGACCCTTCCTGTCGGAGAGTCGGCTAAAAGGATTTCCCAGGATCCAGAGTGCCTGATCCTTTTCTTAGAGACGACGGACCTGGAGGGTTTGCAGAGATCTTTAGGCAGGAGCAGCGATCACCTGGAAAAGAGCCCCCAGTCGCTCTTGCAGGACATCCTCTCCGCTGCAGGGAATACGGAAGATAATGAAGCAGATTGCTACTGACAGCTTTCCAAAACGGAATTGATCCTTGGGGAGGGCTAGACTCTGCCGACCCTCCCCCGACCCCAGGAATTTAAAAGGCCACTTTGCAAAAAAAACAACACCTTCCTGCTCGGATGGGCACTGCCATGTAGGGATTACTATGAAACCCATCTGGAGGAAGACAGCTGTGATGCAGATCTGGGTGGGGTGGGGTTTCAAAGCGGAGCTAAAACTCACAAAAGAAAAGCAAGAGGTGCCCAAGCCAGGAACAACTGACGAGATTATGACAAGCGCATCATTGTTGATTTGTAGATCACCAAAGTCAGGCGAGGAAGCTGTGGCCCTCCAGATGTTGCTGGACTGCAACTCCCATCATCCCTCACCACTGGCCATGCTGGCTGCATCTTATGGGAGTCGGGAGTTCCAGCTTTTTTGGAGGGGTACTGGCTCCCCACCCCTGGTTTAAAATGCAAAACTCAGTCAACCCCTATGGGAAAAGGTGGGTCCGCCTTGAAATAAGGAAACTGCGTCGCATTTAAAACCAGCCCCACACAATTAATAAAGTCTTTGGGGGCCCATGCTGCCGAAAGCTTGCAATTTCTAATGAACAAAGTGTTCCACGCAGATACTGAGAAGTTTCAGGGTGGACCTGCAAATGGCACGACTGGGTTTTGTACTCGTGCGCAGTGAAAGTTCCTGACGTCTCCTTTCGGTGCACACAGCCGTGCATAAGCAGTGTTAGATTACAAAGTTCAAGTCTAGAGGCACGGTGTGGAACTTTCAGACTTAAGGCACAACTGCACAGGGGTTTCCAAGTGTCCTCTTTGGCCGAGCAGCTTCGTACCTTTATAACTCAGTCCTCCCTTTGGAAAGCGTCACGGCCAGGTTGGTCCAATTGAGTTTTAGGCTCGTTACTTGCTGGCTGTTGCCTTTGCAGAGCAAGGGAACAGGTTGGTGAGGAAGGATTTGTTTTAATACCAATTAAAGTTTGTTTTTTGTTTTTTTTTAAATGTTTTTGTCAAGCTGAGACTGGATGGCTTGTCTATGCATGTTCCAAACCTTGCTTTCTGCGGCTAGGATAGAAAGTTCTTTCAAGAAGAGCTTTTGGGGAGGGGCAGCTTTGAATGCAGAAGGCATGCAGATGTCAATCCTTGGCATCTCCAGGTTGGGCTTGGAGAGACCCTTCTGACAACCTTGGATAGCATCTGTCATTAAGTGTAGACAGCAGTGAGCTGGATCGATCAACGCCCCCCCCCCTTGCTATAAGCTTCTTAAATTGCTAAGATGCGGGTGCATTTTGAGTTTGGCACATGGGCGTAACCGGGGGGGGGGGGCAGGGGGGCAGCTGCCTCACCTAAATCAAGTAAATAAATAAAAATAGCAGGTTCTTGCCACCTAACATGTAGCCTGCCCCCCCTCAAATCCTGGCCTATGCCAATGATTTGGAGGCCAACTTACCAAGAGTTTTTGGGGGGGTTGGAGGATGCTAATCTTGCAACATTAAACACACTTACTAGGGATCAGGTTCCATTGCTTGCTCCTGAGTAAACATGTTTATGATTGCACTGGAAGAGCAGAAGCCACATCTTGATCCTGCAAGGAGCACGAGTCGCCAGCTAATTTCTTTTGCAGAAGCCTCCCTGAAACAAACGTGGGAGGGTGGCGATGCTTTTCCAAAAGCTCCGCTTGATTTCAGTGAGGGGTGCCTAGGGAAATGCCTCCAGCTGGGTCTGTCATATCTCAGTTAGCTTGTGAAGATGTGAAGATCCCTTATGCCAGCCTTCTCCAACCTGGGAAATACGTTGGGATGGTGGGAGTCCAAAGCATCTAGAGGACACTAGGATGGAGGAACATTGCCTTACAGCATCCATGCAGCCCCGTATTGCAACCAGCCACAGCTGTCCGAAAGGGTTTCCCCCTCTTCAATCCTTTAAGAGCATAAGAGGAGCCTGCAGCTGGATCAGGCCATTGGCCCATCCAGTCCAGCATCCTGTTCTCACAGTGGCCAACCAGGTGCCTGTGGGAAACCCGCAAGCATGGCCTGAGCACAAGAGCAGCAGTCTCCTCCTGTGGCTCCCAGCACCTGTCTTTCAGAAGCCTTGCTGCCTTCCAGCACAGCTACTGTGGATAGTAAGGTAAAGATAAAGGGACCCCTGACCATTAGGTCCAGTCGCAAACGACTCTGGGGTTGCGGCGCTCATCTCGCGTTACTGGCCGAGGGTGCCGGCGTACAGCTTCCGGGTCATGTGGCCAGCATGACTAAGCCGCTTCTGGCGAAACCAGAGCAGCGCACGGAAACGCCGTTTACCTTCCCGCCAGAGCGGTACCTATTTATCTAGCTATTGTTGTAGCCACCACAATAGCCCTCTCCATCACAAATTGGTCCAATCCTCTTCTAAAGGTTCTAGTGTTGGCTGGGCACTGTGGAATTAACTCTGGGGCCTTCTGCTTGCAAGAATGATGCTCATATCCCCAGTTAGACTACAGCCTCGGTCAGGCACCCAAATAAACTCGCTCACAAAATGAGTAAGCTTTGAGACTGGACATTCCTAGCCCTAGCTAGAGTTCATGGTGACATCTGCATGCAAGACAGATGCTCTAGCAGTAAGCAGCAGCCTCTTTCCGTAATGCAGGTGTGGGTGTGTGGGTGTTTTTGTGGGGGGAGGGAGAGGGAGTGGGCTGGATTAGATCATTTCCTAACGAGACCTACATTTTGAAAACACGCCTCCTCAAAATCGCAACTGAGCAGAAAAGATCAAGCATTTTAACTGTCTGCAAAGAATCCCCTCAACCTCCAATCTTTGCTGGTGCATTTAATAAGACGCCAGCAGAGAAAGAAGCCGGGGTGGTGGGGTGGGAATTTGGGCTCACATCACCCTTAGAGGCCGGATCTTGCCCTCGCTCAAGTCTGCGGGGCTTTCGCAGCCCACCTCAACAGGAGCTGGGTCTGGGTCCTCATTACCAATGCAAATTCTATGTAAAATCACATTAAGAAATCCTGAAGCGCAAAATGATAACGATGTCTGTTCACGCTGCTAGGATTCCCCGGGAACAGCCACGAGGCATGAATTAATACCCAGAGAGATGAAACCTGCTGCATCGTGCAGTTTAATTCTGAAAGGGCAAAAGCTAAGCCAATAACAAGCAGTCCCAGAGATTGAGAACGATTGCATCTCTTAAACCGCAGGAAGCAGAGAGGCAGGAGAATATTATTATTATTATTATTATTATTATTATTATTATTATTATTATTATTAGTGCTATGACTACTTATTTGCAGCATTTCTATCCTACCCTTCATTCAAGGGTAGCATAAGTGCCTATCCCACCCCAATCCTGTTTTATCCCTCACAACCACCCTGTGAGGTAGGTCAGGAGACACTGACTGGTCACAGACTTCCAGGGAGCTTCATGGCTGAGCTTGAAATCAGGTCTCTACTCTTGAGTCCATTTATATACTATCATAAACATCAATAAGTTTATTGTGCTAGCCAAAGGCCATGGCAATTTCATGATTACCAAACTGCAACCATAGCAAAAACATACACCAATAATATGAAACAAACACCAGTGATAAGAAGAGAGGTCAGAAAAATTCTCAGCTAGCTCGAAACTAGCTCAGTTTCAGATCAAACTTCCAAGTCCCCAGAGCAGCTTGCAGCAATGTTATCTAACCCTCTGTTTCAAATCTTTTTTTGTGGCCAGTGCATAAGGAGGGCCTTTGTGTCACTGAGCGACACTCAAGAGAAACTGAACCATTTACGCTGAGGTGTACCTACTGCCACGTACGAGCAAAGATTCCGGAAATTGATCTCTTCAATCCCTGTATAAGGGGCAAATTAACCAAATGATGCACAATGTATTCTGCCTGTAGCTGATCACAAATACAAAAACCGCCGTCATATGGGACCTTATGATAGCGACCATCCAAGACTGCAGAAGGCATCAATTGAATTCGCATCTCAACAAAAGCATTTCTTACACAAAGAAAAGCTTGGGTTTGGGTCAAATAATAGGCTCCAAAATACTCGGTTTTCAAAAATGGGTACTGTGGAGAAAAACTGGAGTCCCTAATTAATTGCATGTGTGGCGATCACACAGGGTCCCCGGTCGTTTGACGGACTATTGATCCCTGTGCCACCACGCGCTTCGCTGCCACCAACCAGGATCCCCTCCCTGGTAATAACTTTCACAGTCAGGGTGCAATTTTTAAACAAAATAATAAGTGTTTATTTAAAAACTTCAACAACTTAAGATAATGGTTACAACCCTGCCTACGCTCACCACTATACCTCACCACCAACCCTCACAATCAACAACCAACTCCCTCGATCAACTGCTCTTCAACAACTCCACTTAACTCTAACTGACTCCTTCAGCTGCCCCTAGCTCCTCCCCCCTCTGTTTATTGGTTAGCCTAGGGCCAGCCACTTAACCCCTTACTTACTCCTTCTCCTATATGTATACCCTAGGAAGGGCAAACGCCACATACCTCCCCCCTTAAATAAGTTTGATCAGGAGTATAACTCTGTACAGTTATCCCTCCTGAATCAAACTTATTTAAGGGGGGAGGTATGTGGCGTTTGCCCTTCCTAGGGTATACATATAGGAGAAGGAGTAAGTAAGGGGTTAAGTGGCTGGCCCTAGGCTAACCAATAAACAGAGGGGGGAGGAGCTAGGGGCAGCTGAAGGAGTCAGTTAGAGTTAAGTGGAGTTGTTGAAGAGCAGTTGATCGAGGGAGTTGGTTGTTGATTGTGAGGGTTGGTGGTGAGGTATAGTGGTGAGCGTAGGCAGGGTTGTAACCATTATCTTAAGTTGTTGAAATTTTTAAACAAAATAATAAGTGTTTATTTAAAAACTTCAACAACTTAAGATAATGGTTACAACCCTGCCTACGCTCACCACTATACCTCACCACCAACCCTCACAATCAACAACCAACTCCCTCGATCAACTGCTCTTCAACAACTCCACTTAACTCTAACTGACTCCTTCAGCTGCCCCTAGCTCCTCCCCCCTCTGTTTATTGGTTAGCCTAGGGCCAGCCACTTAACCCCTTACTTACTCCTTCTCCTATATGTATACCCTAGGAAGGGCAAACGCCACATACCTCCCCCCTTAAATAAGTTTGATTCAGGAGGGATAACTGTACAGAGTTATACTCCTGATCAAACTGCGTGACACCTTAATTCAAACAAACATTTTCTATGTTTACTAACCTTAACTCCTCATCTTATACTGGCTTAATAATTGTTTTTTCCCCACATTATATACAATAGATCATGCAATATTAAACCTTTAGTTAACTGCAAGAAAATTTGTAACTGTCCATTTTAATCTTTGCCTTCGGGTCTTCGTGATAAGGCATCTGCAACGATGTCCAGGATCCTTTCACGCTCCTTATTGTCCTTAACCGCCACAAGAAGTGTCTTTCTCTGGGCACCAGTCTTTTCTCTGCCACACGTGATGGGATGCGAGTTGTCTTCCTCCTCCATATGACACAGTCCCACTCCGATCCCTGCAGTCTATGCGTCTGTAACGATTGTGGATTCCAATCGGTGTAGAGTCTTTGTTTCTCAGGGTCAAAAGCTCTCTTGGATCACCCTCTCTCTCCTTCAGGATCTCTGTTAAGTGTTGAAGCTCGATGCCTGGTACAAATGTCTCCAAGTCATCAAAAACTGCATTAGAACTAGTTGTCTGGCTTTTTAATTCATTGGGAACTGCTTTCAGAAGTTCGTGGATAGCTGTTTTTTTAGTCAGCTTGCTGAAGCTTTTTGGACAATCAGGTTTACTTAATGAAAGTAGACTAAAAAGCTCTGATTGCCTATTGCTGTTAGCAATCTCCCTTGCTGTCAGTCCATCTTTGATCTGTATTGAATTATCAGTTCCCACTTCAAGCAATTTGAAGACGACTTTTTTATGTCTTTGACGTGGTGGCCACGTTAATGCTGTGTAACCACGTTCATCTTGGGCATTTATTTGTGTTGCATGAGCAGCAGAGTACCCATCTTCCCACCACACAACCTCTAGTGTAGGAAACACTTTCACTTTCATAGAAAGTTGATGGGACACCCTGGCAACTATAACTTTCAGTATGTTTTTCTTTCTATATTTCCAACTGATGAATGTTTTATCATAACTTTGAATAGTTGTTCTAACTGATCTCACAGATAGGTCACTTTTTAAAACAACTCTGACTCCTCTTGAATGGGCGTAACCCATAAGCTCAGGGTCATATTTTTCACAAATCGCCACTGTGGTAATATGTGACCAGTCATAAGCTTTCCAGGCCTGCCCCCCAATGTCAAATATAAAGACCTTGTATTCTAAATATGGGGCTTCCTGTTCCTCATCCCACAGGATCCCGGAAATAAAACTGTTTACTAGATCAATGTTTACTTTATATGGGCGCTGACGTCCTGCCACGTCACTGCATGGAGCCCCTTGGAAAGGAACTTTTGCAATTGAACAAACACGGGCCTTAATTGAACCTAGACAGGTATAATCATAGCCATACCATGGAACACCCATCACAATCTTCTTTGGATTAATGCCCATGTGAATGTATTTTTCATATTCCATTATGGTGTGGTTATATGGAGCATCGGCTCTGGCTTTGCATTGCGACCACATCTGACTCTGTTCATCATACGGCATAACAAATATGAAATCACAAGACTTTGCAATCCCGGTGTCAATGTGTTGGACTACCCCTTTTGCTAGTCTTGGAGTATTACTGAAAATCGTTTTAAATTTTTGTGGGATGTTTCTTATTTCTTCCTGCTGTGAATGGGTTAAGGTAGGGGCTAGCTTAACTTCTTGTATATTACATTCTTGCTCCCCTCTCCCCTCCCAGCATGGTATTTCTGCTTCTTCTGGGTCCTCTCGGATAGCACAGGGAGCCCAGCTTTCAGTTTTCTGGTAAGGCTTAATCATGTTTACGTGAACTACCTTGCGCCCCTCATCCCCCTGCTGGATAAGGTAGTTTACATTATTTATTTTGGACACGATTTGGGATGGTTCCTCCCAGGCTAGTTGCATTTCATTCCCCTTTTTGGTTGCTCTAGGCAAGGGTTGTGCCAAGTCGAGTCCTAACCTCTGGCAAATGTCACAGGCTTGGCAATACATTCTAATTTGCTTCCCCATTCCTGGCCAATAGAAATTTTGTGCCACTCTTCGTTTGGTCCGAGTTATCCCCATATGTGCCCCAAAAATACTATTATGGGCTTGCTTTATGATTTCTTCTCTGTACATGTGAGGAACCACTAGTTGTCTGCAGTTTCCTCCTCCCCCTTTATAAGGTGTGCTAAGGGCTTCACGATATAACAGCCCCTCCTCTAGGCAGAACCTCTCTGGGCAATCAGGGGTTAATGGAACAGTAGATTTTGCTGCCTCAAAACAGCCATTTAGTCCCATGTCATTCTTTTGTTCCTGAGAGAAACTAGTCTTTTGAGTAGTTTTAAAAGGTATTAGGAAGCCTGGCTCACTCAAAGTTTCAACTTGAGGACTTTGAGTCCTGCCCTCATTGGCAACTGTTTCGCTTCCCTCAGTATCAGTTGACAGTGGGCCCCCCTTGGAGCGGGTAATACCAAATGCACTCTGCACATGCTCCAGGAGATCCCAACCGACAAGCACCGCAGTGGGGATTTCCTCTGAAATGGCCACTTGCCACTTTCCACTCCAGTCATGTAACTTAATGTTTACCTCAGCCATTTGGAGTCTAACTGGCTCTTTGGCGATTCCTTTTAATTCTATAGTTTTTCCTGGAATTATTTTATCGGGACTGATTATCTCAGGATGAACAATTGTGATTTGGGATCCAGTATCTTTTAACCCTAGATATTTTTTGTTTTCAATCCAAATATTTTCTCCTGACTTTCTCAAGAGCAAATCATTCTGTTTAATCAAGTAACAGTGTATTACTGAGGCCTCAGGAATCTCCTCTGTCTCCGGCCTAGCTAGAGCTTCGGTTTCCGTGGCAACCTGCTTAGCCTCACCCTGCCCTACTGAGTGGATACAATAAGAGTGTTTTTGAGTGTTTGTGCTCCCAGATTTAACTTGTTCACCAGTCTTACATTCAAAGCTTCTGTGGCCCAGTTTGTTGCACGACCAGCACCTCATATCTCTTCCCCCAGTATAATTAGATTTATTTTCTTTTACCTCAGAGGTATGGGTGTTAGTTTGGCCCACGTCACTTGGGCTTTTTGACTGTGGTATGTTTCCCTTTTTCATTGCCGGAGAAGAGCTTCCTTTAGCATATTGAAATTGGTTTCTGGGGTTCCCCCACAATTTCCCGCCAAATTTTGGACTATCAAATCCATGGTCCCTAATTTCATTAATTTGGTCAGCTAGGGTTGCTGCCTCCTGGATGGTTTTAGGACTTCTTTCCTTTACAAGATATTTCAGCTCCCCAGTTATGGTGGCATAAAATTGCTCCAACGCAATAACCTCTCTGATTTTTTGAATTGAATCCGCACCCTCCTGCTCTAACCATTTTTTGAGGTAATTTGTAATTTTTGCCCCCAACTGAGCATACGTTTCTTCTCTCAACTTTGTCACACTCCTGAATTTTTTTCTTAGTTGTTCTGAGGTAATTCCAAACCTCGTATAAATTAATTGTTTAAACATCTCAAAATCTGTTGACTGTTCTTCTGTCATTTGGGCGTATATTTCTGCCAGTACCCCACTAATTCTAGCCCTTAAGATCACCATTTTCTCCTCATCCTTCACTTGGAAATCTTTACAGGCTCTCTCAAATGATATCAGAAAAGCCTCTGGGCTGTCTTTCTCCTTGAACTCAGGGAAACGCTTTAAATCTACCTTCCCTGTTGTTTGACTACTGGTGTTATTACTGTTGTTTTGATTCTCCATTGCTGCTAATTCTAGTTTCTTCATTTCCAACTGAAATTGCATTCTTTCGCTCTCACTTTCCCTCTCAGCTCGAATTCTTTCTTTTTCTAATTCTTGTTCAGCCTTAACTTTTTCTAATTCAAATTTATATTGTTGTTCTAGTTTCCACTTTTCTAATTCTATAGAAACTTGTGGCTCTCTCGCCTCAGGTACAATATTAGTGGCATCTTCTAAGCTCTGCTCTTCCCTCAGAGGATTCCCATTTTCCTCCCCTTCAGAGCTATCTTGAACTGGTTCCCTCACAGGGTTCTTTGTCTTTTTAGGTGGCATATTGTGTGATTGAGGATTGACAGTTAAATTAACAAAATAAGAGAAATCTCCTCTCAGCACTGTTCCCCCTGGCTAGGTTTCTCCAGACTCGGGTCTCAAAGTTCTGCTATGGGTCTTCTCTCTACCCGTTAAGCTTACTTCCTCCGACCCCAAGTCAAAACCCTCTGCCAGAACAGATTTGTGAGCTCTCTTTTCTCCTTTTGTTATCTTAGCCTTGCAGCGTCCTTGGGTAACCACAACTACACCCCCGGGCTAGGTTATCACTTCACAGATTTACCCTTCCCCTTCCAGGTGTATTGCTTTAACCCCAGCTGCTTCTGCCAATTTTGTGGTGAACAGGCACAACGATTTCAATATCCCTCCATGGGCTTATTGATGTCTCCTGCCGGCGTATTGATCTTATCCCGCCGCTGCCGCCAGTTTTGTGGCGATCACACAGGGTCCCCGGTCGTTTGACGGACTATTGATCCCTGTGCCACCACGCGCTTCGCTGCCACCAACCAGGATCCCCTCCCTGGTAATAACTTTCACAGTCAGGGTGCAATTTTTAAACAAAATAATAAGTGTTTATTTAAAAACTTCAACAACTTAAGATAATGGTTACAACCCTGCCTACGCTCACCACTATACCTCACCACCAACCCTCACAATCAACAACCAACTCCCTCGATCAACTGCTCTTCAACAACTCCACTTAACTCTAACTGACTCCTTCAGCTGCCCCTAGCTCCTCCCCCCTCTGTTTATTGGTTAGCCTAGGGCCAGCCACTTAACCCCTTACTTACTCCTTCTCCTATATGTATACCCTAGGAAGGGCAAACGCCACAGCATGCCCCTTCCAGATTCTATCTACAGTGGAACCTCGACTTGCGTACTTTCCTCTACATACGAAAAGAGGCCTTGCCAGCAGCCCGGAGCTCGCTCGGCGGGCTGCGGGGCAGGAGGCCTCTACTGCCAGGGAGAGGGCCCCCACCCCACCCCCGAAGCTGTGGAAGAGGTGCCGCCTGCAAGAGGCACAGCAGGGCGCATTGCAGCCCCAAACCCCGCCACCGAGGAACTAACCTGAGGAAGTCCAGAGAAGAACCCGGCCTGGCAAGGAAAAAAAGTGACCCTGGCTGAAGTGAATCAGCTCTTTACTGACCCTTGCCCCACCCCCAGCTTGTAGCCAGGTAAGCCCGCCCACCCTCAGTGCACGTAAGAAAAAAAATATGTTATTTTTTTCATCTACAATACTGTCTTATTTATTTTACAGTACAGTACATTGATTATTGCCTTCATTTTATGGATCTATGGTCTCGTTAGACAGTAAAATCCGTGTTAAATTGCTGTTTTAGGGGGTGTTTTTCATCGTCTAGAACAGATCAATTCACTTTTCCATTACTTTCTATGGAAAAGTGCGCCTCTACTTATGTGTGTTTCTAGTTATGACCAGACCTCCGGAAGAGATTATGGTTGTAAGTAGAGGTTCCACTGTATATATCTACTAAGAGGAGCTGAATTCTGCAGTCTGTACAGTAAGTCCACTAAGCAAATGTCCATGTTTGCTTATCTTCTATCTTTAAAACAAAATAAAAAATAAAAAAAATCATTCCAGTAGCACCTTTTTTGTTGTTGTTCAGTCGTGTCCGACTCTTCGTGACCCCATGGACCAGAGCACGCCAGGCACCCCTATCCTTCACTGCCTCTCGCAGTTTGGCCAAACTCATGCTAGTAGCTTCGAGAACACTGTTGGTCTGCCATAGTCAAAACAAAATAAAAAATAAAAAAATTCCTTCCAGTAGCACCTTAGAGACCAACTAAGTTTGTTCTTGGTACAGTATGAGCTTTCGTGTGCATACACACTTCTTCAGATACAGAGTGAGTTGTTGTTTAGTCATTTAGTCGTGTCCGACTCTTCGTGACCGCATGGACCAAAGATACATAATGACTTAAATCTGAGCGTCCAGAGTGCAAGAAACACTGTCCTACAGGTATCTGGTTGGCCACTGTGAGAACAGGATGCTGGACTAGATGAGCCATGGGCCTGATCCAGCAGCCAGGCTCTTCCTACGTTTTCAGTGCATTTGGATACAAGCTGCTGGAAACCCTGGGAGGGGAGGGTGTTCTGGTCTTGCTCATGGGCTTCTCTCCATCTCCTTGGCCACTGTGAGGATGCTGGACTAGGGGGGCCACTGGCCTGATCCGGCCACAGGGCTCTCCTAACGTCCTTCCCGGCAGGAGGGATAACATACTTGGCTCCTAACCTTGAACGCTCTTGGGAGGAAAAGGCTCCAATAAAGGGCGTGATGTTTTGGCTTAAAAGCATTTTCCGGATGCCATGGATGCAAAGGCTGGAACGCGCAAGACGGGCCAATATTTTCTGAGGAAGGGCCAGTAAAATTACAACCGGGGTGGTTTGTTTTTCCTGAGGTTTGTTTTCCTATCACGGCCCCACTTCCCCCAACACTGCCCCCCTCTTCCTCATGGGAGCCCCCCCACCCCTCCTCCTGCCTCGCCTGCTCTCTCCCCAGTCCCCACCCCGCCTCTCCAGCCGGCGGCGCGCAAACCCCATCCACCCGGCGCGTCACGGCTTCGCCAGCTGCCCCCGCTCCGTCTCCCGCTCGCCCCAGCCGGCCTCCCTCCCTCCTCCCTCTCCGTCTGCAGGAAGGGAGATCCCCGCGCAATCCCAGCTGCGTTTGGAGGGAGAGCGAGGTAAGTGACGGCCGCTTCGCCTCCGCCAAGCGCTGCAGATTTGCAAGAAAGGCGAGCGAGCGAGGAGGACCCCCGTTGCAAATCGAGGAGGAGGAAACGCGCCTTTGCAAAGGGGCTGCTCGGCATTCTTTGCAAAGTGGCTTCTCCAGATCCGGGGAGGGGGCGGGAGGAGTTTGGGGACTCCCCATTCCCGGGGGAGAAAAGGGCAGGTGCATCATGAATAACTGCAAGAAATGCTGGCCAGCCACGTCGTTGCTCAGGCTCAGCCAAGTGTAGTCTTAGGAAGGGGCTTCGCTCATATCCGCGTCGACGTGGGAGATCCGTTTCCCGGCTTCGCTGCCGCTCGACCGGGAGAATTCAGTGCCTGGGGCTCCCGTTGCCCTTCGCCTGTCATCGGACGGGAAGGAGGACAAGCGCCGAGAAACTTGCGACAGGCTCGGGGCAGAGGCGTTGCGGATCGGGAGGTGCTGCAGCGGGGTGTGAGTGAACGTGAGAATGAGCCCGGGAGTCGCGTTCCGGGGTCCGGCGCGCACGCGGGTTGGGAGAGCGTGACGGGCGGGCACCCCGCGTTGACAGTGCCAGGCCGAAAAGGGAAAGGGGTCCCAAGGGGAAGGGGTGCGATCGGCGACAGGTTTATCTCTAAACTCGCAGGATGCCCCAAGGGAGTCCCCAAGAGTGGCTGGTGTACTGCAAAATAATATCGCCGCCCGCCCTGGTCCTCTGGAGGCCATTCCGTTAACCTTTACATTCATGTAAATCCCGCCTCGCCTTTTTAATAGGAAGCTGCGTTGCCGATCTAGCTCAGTATTGCCAACACTGGCCGGCAGCAGCACTCCAGGGGTTCAGAGGAGGCATTGCCAGCCCTAGACGGAAATTCTGGGTACTGGTTACAGGTGGGTAGCCGTGTTGGTCTGCCATAGTCAAAACAAAATCGAAAATTCTTTCTAGTAGCACCTTTCAGTGTATCTGAAGAAGTGTGCATGCACACGAAAGCTCATACCAGGAACAAACTCAGTTGGTCTCTAAGGTGCTACTAGAAAGAATTTTCGATTTTGTTTTGATTCTGGGTACTGTATTAAATCTGGGACCTGTTGCATGCAAAGCAGGTTCTTTAGCGGTAATCTATAGCCGTTCCCTAGGGTATCATTTAAAAAAAAAATAGTGTCCCACCCAAAAAGCGATATAGAATCAGAATTGTAGAGGTGGAAGGGACCCCACAGGTAATCTAGTGCCCAACCTCCTGCAATCCAGGAATCACAACTAAAGCATCTGTGACAGGTGGCCATCCAACTTCTGCTTAAAAACCTCCAAGGAAAGGAAGTCTGCCATCTTTTGAGGGAGTCTGTTCTACTAAGGCTGAACAGTTCTGTCAGAAAGCTCTTCCTGATGTTTAATCTAAAGCTCCTTTCTTCTAACTTGAATCCATTGGTTTGGGTCCTCTCCTCCAGAGCAGGAAAAAACAAGATTGCTCCATCTTCCATGTGGCAGCCCTTTAGGATAGCCATCAAATCCTCCTCTTTTCCAGGCTAAACATACCCAGCTCCTTCAACCGTTCCTCAGCAGGCTTGGTTTCCAGACCCTTGATCATCTTGGTCTCCCTCCTCTGCACACGTTCCAGCCTGTCAACATCCTTCTTAAATTGCGACACCAAGAACTGGACACAGTACTCCAGTTGTGGTCTGACCAAGGCAGAATACAGCAATACTATGACTTCCCTTGATCGGGGCACTATGCTTCTGTTGATGCAGCCTAGAGTAGCATTTGTACTTTTTGTTGCTGCAGCACACTCCCAGCAGTTATTCCTTCTCTGGTCACTGCTATGGATGGACGGCCAGACTGACCATCCAGGCACTGTGATTGTCTGCAAAGCATTCCCATTCGGCAGTGTTAACGTTGCCAGACTTCATGTCATGTTTGGAGTCATCTTTATAACACAGAGTTGGTCTGCCGATGGGCTTGGTACCCAAAGCCAGCTCCCTGTAGAGCATGGGTAGGCAAACTAAGGCCCAGGGGCCAGATCCAGCCCAATTGCCTTCTAAATCCGGCCCGCAGACGGTCTGGGAATCAGCATGTTTTTACATGAGTAGAATGTGTGCTTTCATTTAAAATGCATCCCTGGGTTATTTGTGGGGCATAGGAATTTGTTCATATTTTCCCCCCCTTCAAAATATAGTCCGGCCCCCCACAAGGTCTGGGGGACAGTGGACCGGCCCACTGCTGAAAAAGTTTGCTGACCCCTGCCGTAGAGCATGCCCCTGGGGATCCTGCCATCTTCCATTCTGTGGACATGGCCGAGCAAGGATAGGAGTGTGAACACACTGGGAATGTGGGCTTGGGAGAACACATCTTGGTTTGAGACTCCAAATCTTCCTGACGCAGCGCATATGGAAAGTGTTGAGGCGTCATTCCTGGTGGGTGTAAGTTCCATAAAG